>NW_027457550.1:1614813-1937776 GCF_050624435.1 Tenrec ecaudatus | reverse complement strand
TTGCACGATCTAGGTTAACTAGCGGGCCCTTGCACTATGTAGGTTAACTAGCGGGTCCATGGATTATGTAGGTTTACTAGGGGGCACTTGGGACATCTAGGTTAACTAGCGGGCACTTGGACTATGTAGTTTCCCTAGCGTGCATTTGGACTATTTAGGTTGCCTAGCGGTCACTTGGACTATGTAGGTTACCTAGCAGGCACTTTGACTATCTAGGTTAACTAACGGGCACTTGGACTATGTAGGGTAACTAGCGGGCACTTGGACTGTCTAGGTTACCTAACGGGCACTTGGATTATCTAGGTTAACGAACGGGCACTTGGACTATGTAGGTTACCTAGCCACCACTTGGAATATCTAGGTTCCCTAGCGGGCACTTGTACTATCTAGGTTACCTAGCTGGCACTTGGACTATGTAGGTCAACTAGCGGGCCCTTGGACTATCTAGGTTAGCTAACGGGCACTTGGATTATGTAGGTTGCCTAGCGGACATTTAGACTATGTAGGTTTCCTTGCGGGCATTTGGACTATGTAGGTTCCCTAGCAGGCACTTGGACTATGTAGGTTCCCTAACGGGCACTTGGACTATGTAGTTTTCCTAGGGGTCACGTGGACTATGTAGGCTCCCTAGAAGGCACTTGGACTATGTACGTTAACTAGCGTGCACTTGGACTATGTAGGTTACCCAATGGGCACTTGGACTATCTAGGTTAACGAACGGACACTTGGACTATGTAGGTTAGCTATCAGGCACTTGGACTATCTAGGTTACCTAGCGGACACTTGGACGATTTAGGATAACTAGCGGGCACTTGGACTATCTAGGTTAACTAGCAGGCCCTTGGACTATCTAGGTTTACTAGCGGGCACTTGGACTATCAAGGTTAACTAACGGGCACTTGGACTATGTAGTTTCCCTAGCGGGCATTTGGATTATTTAGGTTACCTAGTGGGCACTTGGACTATGTAGGTTATCTAGCGGGCACTTGGACTACGTAGGTTAACTAGAAGGCACTTGGACTATCAAGGTTACATAGCGGGCCCTTGGACTATGTAGGTTACCAGCGGGCACTTGGACTATCTAGGTTAACGAACGTGCACTTGGACTATGTAGGTAACCTAGCGGGCACTTGGACTGTCTAGGTTACCTAGCGGGCACTTGGACTATCTAGGTTAACGAACGGGCACTTGGACTATGTAGGTTAACTAGCGGACACTTCGACTATCTAGGTTAGCTAACGGGCAATTGGACAATCTAGGTTAACTAACGGGCACTTGGACTATGTAGGTTGCCTAGCGAGCACTTGGACTATTAGGTTCCCTAGTGGGCTCTTGGACTATGTAGGTTCCCTATCGGGTACTTGGACTGTCTAGGTTAACTAGGGGGCAATTGGACTGTCTAGGTTACCTAGTGGGCACTTGGACTATGTACGTTCCCTAGCGGGCACTTGGGTTATCTACGTTACCTAGCGGGCACGTGGACAATGTAAGTTAACGAACGGGCACTTGGACTATGTAGGTTAACTAGCGGACACTTGGACTATCTAGGATAGCTAACGGGCAATTGGACTATCAAGGTTACCTAACGGGCACTTGGTCTATCTAGGTTACCTAGCAGGCACTTTGACTATCTAGGTTAACTAACGGGCACGTGGACTATGTAGGTTGCCTAGCGAGCACCTGGACTATGTAGGTTCCCTAGTGGGCGCTTGGACTATGTAGATTCCCTCGCGGTACTTGGACAGTCTAGGTTAACTAGCGGGCAATTGGACTGTCTAGGTTACCTAGTGGGCACTTGGACTATGTAGTTTACCTAGCAGGCACTTGGACTATGTAGGTTTACTAGCAGGCACTTAGACTAACTAGGTTACCTAGCGGGCACTTGGACTATGTACGTTCCCTAGCGGGCACTTGGGCTATCAACGTTACCTAGCGGGCACTTGGACTATGTAGGTTAACGAATGGGCACTTGGACTATGTAGGTAACCTAGTGGTCACTTGGACTGTCTAGGTTACCTAGCGGGCACTTGGACTATGTAGGTTAACTAGCGGGCACTTGGACTATCTAGGTTAACTAGCGGGCACTTGGACTATCTAGGTTAACTAGTGGGCCCTTGCACTATGTAGGTTAACTAGCGGGCCCAAAGATTATGTAGGTTTACTAGGGGGCACTTGGACTATCTAGGTTCACTTGCGGGCACTTGGACTATGTAGTTTCCCTAGCGGACATTTGGACTATTTAGGTTACCTAGCGGGCACTTGGACTATGTAGGTTATCTAGCGGGCACTTGGACTATCTAGGTTACCTAGCAGGCACTTTGACTATCTAGGTTAACTAACGGGCATTTGGACTATGTAGGGCAACTAGCGGGCACTTGGACTGTCTAGGTTACCTAACGGGCACTTGGATTATCTAGGTTACCTAGCAGGCACTATGACTATCTAGGTTAACTAACGGGCATTTGGACTATGTAGGGCAACTACCGGGCACTTGGACTGTCTAGGTTACCTAACGGGCACTTGGATTATCTAGGTTAACGAACGGGCACTTGGACTATGTAGGTTACCTAGCCACCACTTGGACTATCTAGGTTAGCTAACAGGCACTTGGACTATCTAGGTTCCCTAGCGGGCACTTGTACTATCTAGGTTACCTAGCTGGCACTTGGACTATGTAGGTCAAGTAGCGGGCCCTTGGACCATCTAGGTTAGCTAACGGGCACTTGGACTATGTATGTTCCAGAGTGGGCACTTGGATTATGTAGGTTGCCTAGCGGACATTTAGACTATGTAGGTTTCCTTGCGGGCATTTGGACTATGTAGGTTACCAGCGGGCACTTGGACAATCTAGGTTAACGAACGTGCACTTGGACTATGTAGGTAACCTAGCGGGCACTTGGACTGTCTAGGTTACCTAGCGGGCACTTGGACATTCTAGGTTAACGAACGGGCACATGGACTATGTAGGTTGCCTAGCGAGCACTTGTATATGTAGGTTCCCTAGCGGGCAATTGGACTATGTAGGTTCCCTATCGGGTATTGGACTGTCTAGGTTAACTAGGGGTCAATTGGAGTGTCTAGGTTACCTAGTGGGCACTTGGACTATGTACGTTCCCTAGCGGGCACTTGGGTTATCTACGTTACCTAGCGCGCACTTGGACAATGTAAGTTAACGAACGGGCACTTGGACTATGTAGGTTAACTAGCGGACACATGGACTATCTAGGATAGCTAACTGGCAATTGGACTATCAAGGTTACCTAACGGGCACTTGGACTATCTAGGTTACCTAGCAGGCACTTTGACTATCTAGGTTAACTAACGGGCATTTGGACTATGTAGGGCAACTACCGGGCACTTGGACTGTCTAGGTTACCTAACGGGCACTTGGATTATCTAGGTTAACGAACGGGCACTTGGACTATGTAGGTTACCTAGCCACCACTTGTACTATCTAGGTTAGCTAACAGGCACTTGGACTATCTAGGTTCCCTAGCGGGCACTTGTACTATCTAGGTTACCTAGCTGGCACTTGGACTATGTAGGTCAAGTAGCGGGCCCTTGGACTATCTAGGTTAGCTAACGGGCACTTGGACTATGTATGTTCCAGAGTGGGCACTTGGATTATGTAGGTTGCCTAGCGGACATTTAGACTATGTAGGTTTCCTTGCGGGCATTTGGACTATGTAGGTTACCAGCGGGCACTTGGACAATCTAGGTTAACGAACGTGCACTTGGACTATGTAGGTAACCTAGCGGGCACTTGGACTGTCTAGGTTACCTAGCGGGCACTTGGACATTCTAGGTTAACGAACGGGCACATGGACTATGTAGGTTGCCTAGCGAGCACTTGTATATGTAGGTTCCCTAGCGGGCAATTGGACTATGTAGGTTCCCTATCGGGTACTTGGACTGTCTAGGTTAACTAGGGGTCAATTGGAGTGTCTAGGTTACCTAGTGGGCACTTGGACTATGTACGTTCCCTAGCGGGCACTTGGGTTATCTACGTTACCTAGCGCGCACTTGGACAATGTAAGTTAACGAACGGGCACTTGGACTATGTAGGTTAACTAGCGGACACTTGGACTATCTAGGATAGCTAACTGGCAATTGGACTATCAAGGTTACCTAACGGGCACTTGGACTATCTAGGTTACCTAGCAGGCACTTTGACTATCTAGGTTAACTAAAGGACACGTGGACTATGTAGGTTGCCTAGCGAGCACCTGGACTATGTAGGTTCCCTAGCGGGCGCTTGGACTGTGTAGATTCCCTAGCGGTACTTGGACTGCCTAGGTTAACTAGCGTGCAATTGGACTGTCTAGGTTACCTAGTGGGCACTTGGATTATGTAGTTTACCTAGCAGGCACTTGGACTATGTAGGTTTACTAGCAGGCACTTAGACTAACTAGGTTACCTAGCGGGCACTTGGACTATGTACGTTCCCTAGCGGGCACTTGGGTTATCAACGTTACCTAGCGGGCACTTGGACTATGTAGGTTAACGAATGGGCACTTGGACTATGTAGGTAACCTAGTGGTCACTTAGACTGTCTAGGTTACCTAGCTGGCACTTGGACTATGTAGGTTAACTAGCGGGCAGTTGGACTATCTAGGTTAACTACCGGGCACTTGGACTATCCAGGTTAACTAGTGGGCCCTTCCACTATGTAGGTTAACTAGCGGGCCCATGGATTATGTAGGTTTACTAGGGGGCACTTGGACTATCTAGGTTAACTTGCGGGCACTTGGACTATGTAGTTTCCCTAGCGGACATTTGGACTATTTAGGTTACCTAGCGGGCACTTGGACTATGTAGGTTATCTAGCGGGCACTTGGACTATCTAGGTTACCTAGCAGGCACTTTGACTATCTAGGTTAACTAATGGGCATTTGGACTATGTAGGGCAACTAGCGGGCACTTGGACAGTCTAGGTTACCTAACGGGCACTTGGATTATCTAGGTTAACGAACGGGCACTTTGACTATGTAGGTTACCTAGCCACCACTTGGACTATCTAGGTTAGCTAACAGGCACTTGGACTATCTAGGTTCCCTAGCGGGCACTTGCACTATCTAGGTTACCTAGCTGGCACTTGGACTATGTAGGTCAACTAGCGGGCCCTTGCACTATCTAGGTTAGCTAACGGGCACTTGGACTATGTATGTTCCAGAGTGGGCACTTGGAGTATGTAGGTTGCCTAGCAGACATTTAGACTATGTAGGTTTCCTTGCGGGCATTTGGATTATGTAGGTTACCAGCGGGCACTTGGACTATGTAGGTTACCTAGCAGGCACTTTGACTATCTAGGTTAACTAAGGGCACTTGGACTATGTAGGGTAACTAGCGGGCACTTGGACTGTCTAGGTTACCTAACGGGCACTTGGATTATCTAGGTTAATGAACGGGCACTTGGACTATGTAGGTTACCTAGCCACCACTTGGACTATCTAGGTTCCCTAGCTGGCACTTGGACTATGTAGGTCAACTAGCGGGCCCTTGGACTATCTAGGTTAGCTAACGGGCACTTGGACTATGTATGTTCCAGAGCGGGCACTTGGATTATGTAGGTTGCCTAGCGGACATTTAGACTATGTAGGTTTCCTTGCGGGCATTTGGACTATGTAGGTTCCCTAGCAGGCACTTGGACTATGTAGGTTCCCTAACGGGCACTTGGACTATGTAGGTTCCCTAGGGGTCACGTGGACTATGTAGGCTCCCTAGAAGGCACTTGGACTATGTACGTTAACTAGCGGGCACTTGGACTATGTAGGTTACCCAATGGGCACTTGGACTATCTAGGTTAACGAACGGACACTTGGACTATGTAGGTTAGCTATCAGGCACTTGGACTATCTAGGTTACCTAGCGGACACTTGGACGATTTAGGATAACTAGCGGGCACTTGGACTATCTAGGTTAACTAGCAGGCCCTCGGACTATCTAGGTTTTCTAGCGGGCACTTGGACTATCAAGGTTAACTAACGGGCACTTGGACTATGTAGTTTCACTAGCGGGCATTTGGATTATTTATGTTACCTAGTGGGCACTTGGACTATGTAGGTTATCTAGCGGACACTTCGACTATCTAGGTTAGCTAACGGGCAATTGGACAATCTAGGTTAACTAACGGGCACTTGGACTATGTAGGTTGCCTAGCGAGCACTTGGACTATGTAGGTTCCCTAGTGGGCTCTTGGACTATGTAGGTTCCCTATCGGGTACTTGGACTGTCTAGGTTAACTAGGGGGCAATTGGACTGTCTAGGTTACCTAGTGGGCACTTGGACTATGTACGTTCCCTAGCGGGCACTTGGGTTATCTACGTTACCTAGCGCGCACTTGGACAATGTAAGTTAACGAACGGGCACTTGGACTATGTAGGTTAACTAGCGGACACTTGGACTATCTAGGATAGCTAACTGGCAATTGGACTATCAAGGTTACCTAACGGGCACTTGGACTATCTAGGTTACAAAGCAGGCACTTTGAGTATCTAGGTTTACTAACGGACACGTGGACTATGTAGGTTGCCTAGCGAGCACCTGGACTATGTAGGTTCCCTAGCGGGCGCTTGGACTGTGTAGATTCCCTAGCGGTACTTGGACTGTCTAGGTTAACTAGCGGGCAATTGGACTGTCTAGGTTACCTAGTGGGCACTTGGACTATGTAGTTTACCTAGCAGGCACTTGGACTATGTAGGTTTACTAGCAGGCACTTAGACTAACTAGGTTACCTAGCGGGCACTTGGACTATGTACGTTCCCTAGCGGGCACTTGGGTTATCAACGTTACCTAGCGGGCACTTGGACTATGTAGGTTAACGAATGGGCACTTGGACTATGTAGGTAACCTAGTGGTCACTTAGACTGTCTAGGTTACCTAGCTGGCACTTGGACTATATAGGTTAACTAGCGGGCAGTTGGACTATCTAGGTTAACTAGCGGGCACTTGGACTATCCAGGTTAACTAGTGGGCCCTTCCACTATGTAGGTTAACTAGCGGGCCCAAGGATTATGTAGGTTTACTAGGGGGCACTTGGACTATCTAGGTTAACTAGCGGGCACTTGGACTATGTAGTTTCCCTAGCGGACATTTGGACTATTTAGGTTACCTAGCGGGCACTTGGACTATGTAGGTTATCTAGCGGGCACTTGGACTATCTAGGTTACCTAGCAGGCACTTTGACTATCTAGGTTAACTAACGGGCATTTGGACTATGTAGGGCAACTAGCGGGCACTTGGACTGTCTAGGTTACCTAACGGGCACTTGGATTATCTAGGTTACCTAGCAGGCACTATGACTATCTAGGTTAACTAACGGGCATTTGGACTATGTAGGGCAACTAGCGGGCACTTGGACTGTCTAGGTTACCTAACGGGCACTTGGATTATCTAGGTTAACGAACGGGCACTTGGACTATGTAGGTTACCTAGCCACCACTTGGACTATCTAGGTTAGCTAACAGCCACTTGGACTATCTAGGTTCCCTAGCGGGCACTTGCACTATCTAGGTTACCTAGCTGGCACTTGGACTATGTAGGTCAACTAGCGGGCCCTTGGACTATCTAGGTTAGCTAACGGGCACTTGGACTATGTATGTTCCAGAGTGGGCACTTGGAGTATGTAGGTTGCCTAGCGGACATTTAGACTATGTAGGTTTCCTTGCGGGCTTTTGGACTATGTAGGTTACAAGCGGGCACTTGGACTATGTAGGTTACCTAGCAGGCACTTTGACTATCTAGGTTAACTAAGGGCACTTGGACTATGTAGGGTAACTAGCGGGCACTTGGACTGTCTAGGTTACCTAACGGGCACTTGGATTATCAAGGTTAACGAACGGGCACTTGGACTATGTAGGTTACCTAGCCACCACTTGGACTATCTAGGTTCCCTAGCGGGCACTTGTACTATCTAGATTACCTAGCTGGCACTTGGACTATGTAGGTCAACTAGCGGGCCCTTGGACTATCTAGGTTAGCTAACGGGCACTTGGACTATGTATGTTCCAGAGCGGGCACTTGGATTATGTAGGTTGCCTAGCGGACATTTAGACTATGTAGGTTTCCTTGCGGGCATTTGGACTATGTAGGTTACCTAGCAGGCACTTGGACTATGTAGGTTCCCTAACGGGCACTTGGACTATGTAGGTTCCCTAGCGGTCACGTGGACTATGTAGGCTCCCTAGAAGGCACTTGGACTATGTAGGTTAACTAGCGGGCATTTGGACTATGTAGGTTACCCAATGGGCACTTGGACTATCTAGGTTAACGAACGGACACTTGGACTATGTAGGTCAGCTATCAGGCACTTGGACTATCTAGGTTACCTAGCGGACACGTGGACGATTTAGGTTAACGAGCGGGCACTTGGACTATCTAGGTTAACTAGCAGGCCCTTGGACTATCTAGGTTTACTAGCGGGCACTTGGACTATCTAGGTTAACTAACGGGCACTTGGACTATGTAGTTTCCCTAGAGGGCATTTGGATTATTTATGTTACCTAGTGGGCACTTGGACTATGTAGGTTATCTAGCGGGCACTTGGACTACGTAGGTTAACTAGAAGGCACTTGGACTATCAAGGTTACCTAACGGGCCCTTGGACTATGTAGGTTACCAGCGGGCACTTGGACTATCTAGGTTAACGAACGTGCACTTGGACTATGTAGGTAACCTAGCGGGCACTTGGACTGTCTAGGTTACCTAGCGGGCACTTGCACTATCTAGGGTAACGAACGGGCACTTGGACTATGTAGGTTAACTAGCGGACACTTCGACTATCTAGGTTAGCTAACGGGCAATTGGACAATCTAGGTTAACTAACGGGCACTTGGACTATGTAGGTTCCCTAGTGGGCACTTGGATTGTCTAGGTTAACAAGGGGGCAATTGGACTGTCTAGGTTACCTAGTGGGCACTTGGACTATGTACGTTCCCTAGCGGGCACTTGGGTTATCTACTTTACCTAGCGCGCACTTGGACAATGTAAGTTAACGAACGGGCACTTGGACTATGTAGGTTAAGGAACGGGCACTTGGACTATGTAGGTAACCTAGTGGTCACTTGGACTATGTAGGTTATCTAGCGGACACTTGGACTATCTAGGTTAACTAGCAGGCAGTTTGACTATCTAGGTTAACTAACGGGCACTTGGACTATGTAGGGTAACTAGCGGGCACTTGGACTGTCTAGGTTACCTAACGGGCACTTGGATTATCTAGGTTAACGAACGGGCCCTTGGACTATGTAGGTTACCTAGCCACCACTTGGACTATCTAGGTTAGCTAACAGGCACTTGGACTATCTAGGTTCCCTAGCGGGCACTTGTACTATCTAGGTTATCTAGCTGGCACTTGGACTATGTAGGTCAACTAGCGGGCCCTTGGACTATCTAGGTTAGCTAACGGGCACTTGGACTATGTATGTTCCAGAGTGGGCACTTGTATTATGTAGGTTGCCTAGCGGACATTTAGACTATGTAGGTTTCCTTGCGGGCATTTGGACTATGTAGGTTACCTAGCGGGCACTTGGACTATGTAGGTTCCCTAGCGGTCACGTGGACTATGTAGGCTCCCTAGAAGGCACTTGGACTATGTAGGTTAACTAGCGGGCACTTGGACTAACCAGGTTACCAGGCGGGCACATGGACTATGTAGGTTACCCAATGGGCACTTGGACTATCTAGGTTAACGAACGGACACTTGGACTATGTAGGTTAGGTATCAGGCACTGGGACTATCTAGGTTACCTAGCAGGCACTTGGACTATGTAGGTTACCTAGCGGACACTTGGACGATTTAGGTTAACTAGCGGGCATTTGGACTATCTAGGTTAACTAGCAGGCCCTTGGACTATCTAGGTTTACTAGCGGGCACTTGGACTATCTAGGTTAACTAGCGGGCACTTGGACTATGTAGGTTAACTAGCGGTCACTTGAACTCTCTAGGTTACCTAGCGGACACTTGGACTATGTACCTTCCCTAGCGGGCACTTGGACTATCTAGGTTACCTAGCAGGCACTTGGATTATGAAGGATCCCTAGCGGGCAATTGGACTATCTAGGTTACCTAGCTGGCACTTGGACTATGTAGGTTAAGTAGCGGACACTTGCACGATCTAGGTTAACTAGCGGGCCCTTGCACTATGTAGGTTAACTAGCGGGCCCATGGATTATGTAGGTTTACTAGGGGGCACTTGGGACATCTAGGTTAACTAGCGGGCACTTGGACTATGTAGTTTCCCTAGCGTGCATTTGGACTATTTAGGTTGCCTAGCGGGCACTTGGACTATGTAGGTTACCTAGCAGGCACTTTGACTATCTAGGTTAACTAACGGGCACTTGGACTATGTAGGGTAACTAGCGGGCACTTGGACTGTCTAGGTTACCTAACGGGCACTTGGATTATCTAGGTTAACGAACGGGCACTTGGACTATGTAGGTTACCTAGCCACCACTTGGAATATCTAGGTTCCCTAGCGGGCACTTGTACTATCTAGGTTACCTAGCTGGCACTTGGACTATGTAGGTCAACTAGCGGGCCCTTGGACTATCTAGGTTAGCTAACGGGCACTTGGATTATGTAGGTTGCCTAGCGGACATTTAGACTATGTAGGTTTCCTTGCGGGCATTTGGACTATGTAGGTTCCCTAGCAGGCACTTGGACTATGTAGGTTCCCTAACGGGCACTTGGACTATGTAGGTTCCCTAGGGGTCACGTGGACTATGTAGGCTCCCTAGAAGGCACTTGGACTATGTAGGTTAACTAGCGGGCACTTGGACTATGTAGGTTACCCAATGGGCACTTGGACTATCTAGGTTAACGAACGGACACTTGGACTATGTAGGTTAGCTATCAGGCACTTGGACTATCTAGGTTACCTAGCGGACACTTGGACGATTTAGGATAACTAGCGGGCACTTGGACTATCTAGGTTAACTAGCAGGCCCTCGGACTATCTAGGTTTACTAGCGGGCACTTGGACTATCAAGGTTAACTAACGGGCACTTGGACTATGTAGTTTCCCTAGCGGGCATTTGGATTATTTAGGTTACCTAGTGGGCACTTGGACTATGTAGGTTATCTAGCGGGCACTTGGACTACGTAGGTTAACTAGAAGGCACTTGGACTATCAAGGTTACCTAGCGGGCCCTTGGACTATGTAGGTTACCAGCGGGCACTTGGACTATCTAGGTTAACGAACGTGCACTTGGACTATGTAGGTAACCTAGCGGGCACTTGGACTGTCTAGGTTACCTAGCGGGCACTTGGACTATCTAGGTTAACGAACGGGCACTTGGACTATGTAGGTTAACTAGCGGACACTTCGACTATCTAGGTTAGCTAACGGGCAATTGGACAATCTAGGTTAACTAACGGGCACTTGGACTATGTAGGTTGCCTAGCGAGCACTTGGACTATGTAGGTTCCCTAGTGGGCTCTTGGACTATGTAGGTTCCCTATCGGGTACTTGGACTGTCTAGGTTAACTACGGGGCAATTGGACTGTCTAGGTTACCTAGTGGGCACTTGGACTATGTACGTTCCCTAGCGGGCACTTGGGTTATCTACGTTACCTAGCGGGCACTTGGACAATGTAAGTTAACGAACGGGCACTTGGACTATGTAGGTTAACTAGCGGACACTTGGAGTATCTAGGATAGCTAACGGGCAATTGGACTATCAAGGTTACCTAACGGGCACTTGGACTATCTAGGTTACCTAGCAGGCACTTTGACTATCTAGGTTAACTAACGGGCACGTGGACTATGTAGGTTGCCTAGCGAGCACCTGGACTATGTAGGTTCCCTAGTGGGCGCTTGGACTGTGTAGATTCCCTCGCGGTACTTGGACTGTCTAGGTTAACTAGCGGGCAATTGGACTGTCTAGGTTACCTAGTGGGCACTTGGACTATGTAGTTTACCTAGCAGGCACTTGGACTATGTAGGTTTACTAGCAGGCACTTAGACTAACTAGGTTACCTAGCGGGCACTTGGACTATGTACGTTCCCTAGCGGGCACTTGGGTTATCAACGTTACCTAGCGGGCACTTGGACTATGTAGGTTAACGAATGGGCACTTGGACTATGTAGGTAACCTAGTGGTCACTTGGACTGTCTAGGTTACCTAGCTGGCACTTGGACTATGTAGGTTAACTAGCGGGCACTTGGACTATCTAGGTTAACTAGCGGGCACTTGGACTATCTAGGTTAACTAGTGGGCCCTTGCACTATGTAGGTTAACTAGCGGGCCCAAGGATTATGTAGGTTTACTAGGGGGCACTTGGACTATCTAGGTTCACTTGCGGGCACTTGGACTATGTAGTGTCCCTAGCGGACATTTGGACTATTAAGGTTACCTAGCGGGCACTTGGACTATGTAGGTTATCTAGCGGGCACTTGGACTATCTAGGTTACCTAGCAGGCACTTTGACTATCTAGGTTAACTAACGGGCATTTGGACTATGTAGGGCAACTAGCGGGCACTTGGACTGTCTAGGTTACCTAACGGGCACTTGGATTATCTAGGTTAACGAACGGGCACTTGGACTATGTAGGTTACCTAGCCACCACTTGGACTATCTAGGTTAGCTAACAGGCACTTGGACTATCTAGGTTCCCTAGCGGGCACTTGTACTATCTAGGTTACCTAGCTGGCACTTGGACTATGTAGGTTAAGTAGCGGGCCCTTGGACTATCTAGGTTAGCTAACGGGCACTTGGACTATGTATGTTCCAGAGTGGGCACTTGGATTATGTATGTTGCCTAGCGGACATTTAGACTATGTAGGTTTCCTTGCGGGCATTTGGACTATGTAGGTTACCAGCGGGCACTTGGACAATCTAGGTTAACGAACGTGCACTTGGACTATGTAGGTAACCTAGCGGGCACTTGGACTGTCTAGGTTACCTAGCGGGCACTTGGACATTCTAGGTTAACGAACGGGCACTTGGACTATGTAGGTTGCCTAGCGAGCACTTGGAGTATGTAGGTTCCCTAGCGGGCAATTGGACTATGTAGGTTCCCTATCGGGTACTTGGACTGTCTAGGTTAACTAGGGGGCAATTGGAGTGTCTAGGTTACCTAGTGGGCACTTGGACTATGTACGTTCCCTTGCGGGCACTTGGGTTATCTACGTTACCTAGCGCGCACTTGGACAATGTAAGTTAACGAACGGGCACTTGGACTATGTAGGTTAACTAGCGGACACTTGGACTATCTAGGATAGCTAACTGGCAATTGGACTATCAAGGTTACCTAACGGGCACTTGGACTATCTAGGTTACATAGCAGGCACTTTGACTATCTAGGTTAACTAACGGACACGTGGACTATGTAGGTTGCCTAGCGAGCACCTGGACTATGTAGGTTCCCTAGCGGGCGCTTGGACTGTGTAGATTCCCTAGCGGTACTTGGACACTCTAGGTTAACTAGCGGGCAATTGGACTGTCTAGGTTACCTAGTGGGCACTTGGACTATGTAGTTTACCTAGCAGGCACTTGGACTATGTAGGTTTACTAGCAGGCACTTAGACTAACTAGGTTACCTAGCGGGCACTTGGACTATGTACGTTCCCTAGCGGGCACTTGGGTTATCAACGTTACCTAGCGGGCACTTGGACTATGTAGGTTAACGAATGGGCACTTGGACTATGTAGGTAACCTAGTGGTCACTTAGACTGTCTAGGTTACCTAGCTGGCACTTGGACTATGTAGGTTAACTAGCGGGCAGTTGGACTATCTAGGTTAACTAGCGGGCACTTGGACTATCCAGGTTAACTAGTGGGCCCTTCCACTATGTAGGTTAACTAGCGGGCCCATGGATTATGTAGGTTTACTAGGGGGCACTTGGACTATCTAGGTTAACTTGCGGGCACTTGGACTATGTAGTTTCCCTAGCGGACATTTGGACTATTTAGGTTACCTAGCGGGCACTTGGACTATGTAGGTTATCTAGCGGGCACTTGGACTATCTAGGTTACCTAGCAGGCACTTTGACTATCTAGGTTAACTAACGGGCATTTGGACTATGTAGGGCAACTACCGGGCACTTGGACTGTCTAGGTTACCTAACGGGCACTTGGATTATCTAGGTTAACGAACGGGCACTTGGACTATGTAGGTTACCTAGCCACCACTTGGACTATCTAGGTTAGCTAACAGGCACTTGGACTATCTAGGTTCCCTAGCGGGCACTTGCACTATCTAGGTTACCTAGCTGGCACTTGGACTATGTAGGTCAACTAGCGGGCCCTTGGACTATCTAGGTTAGCTAACGGGCACTTGGACTATGTATGTTCCAGAGTGGGCACTTGGAGTATGTAGGTTGCCTAGCGGACATTTAGACTATGTAGGTTTCCTTGCGGGCATTTGGACCATGTAGGTTACCAGCGGGCACTTGGACTATGTAGGTTACCTAGCAGGCACTTTGACTATCTAGGTTAACTAAGGGCACTTGGACTATGTAGGGTAACTAGCGGGCACTTGGACTGTCTAGGTTACCTAACGGGCACTTGGATTATCTAGGTTAACGAACGGGCACTTGGACTATGTAGGTTACCTAGCCACCACTTGGACTATCTAGGTTCCCTAGCGGGCACTTGTACTATCTAGATTACCTAGCTGGCACTTGGACTATGTAGGTCAACTAGCGGGCCCTTGGACTATCTAGGTTAGCTAACGGGCACTTGGACTATGTATGTTCCAGAGCGGGCACTTGAATTATGTACGTTGCCTAGCGGACATTTAGACTATGTAGGTTTCCTTGCGGGCATTTGGACTATGTAGGTTCCCTAGCAGGCACTTGGACTATGTAGGTTGCCTAACGGGCACTTGGACTATGTAGGTTCCCTAGGGGTCACGTGGACTATGTAGGCTCCCTAGAAGGCACTTGGACTATGTACGTTAACTAGCGGGCACTTGGACTATGTAGGTTACCCAATGGACACTTGGACTATGTAGGTTAGCTATCAGGCACTTGGACTATCTAGGTTACTTAGCGGACACTTGGACGATTTAGGATAACTAGCGGGCACTTGGACTATCTAGGTTAACTAGCAGGCCCTCGGATTATCTAGGTTTTCTAGCGGGCACTTGGACTATCAAGGTTAACTAACGGGCACTTGGAATATGTAGTTTCCCTAGCGGGCATTTGGATTATTTAGGTTACCTAGTGGGCACTTGGACTATGTAGGTTATCTAGCGGGCACTTGGACTACGTAGGTTAACTAGAAGGCACTTGGACTATCAAGGTTACCTAGCGGGCCCCTGGACTATGTAGGTTACCAGCGGGCACTTGGACTATCTAGGTTAACGAACGTGCACTTGGACTATGTAGGTAACCTAGCGGGCACTTGGACTGTCTAGGTTACCTAGCGGGCACTTGGACTATCTAGGTTAACGAACGGGCACTTGGACTATGTAGGTTAACTAGCGGACACTTCGACTATCTAGGTTAGCTAACGGGCAATTGGACAATCTAGGTTAACTAACGGGCACTTGGACTATGTAGGTTGCCTAGCGAGCACTTGGACTATGTAGGTTCCCTAGTGGGCTCTTGGACTATGTAGGTTCCCTATCGGGTACTTGGACTGTCTAGGTTAACTAGGGGGCAATTGGACTGTCTAGGTTACCTAGTGGGCACTTGGACTATGTACGTTCCCTAGCGGGCACTTGGGTTATCTACGTTACCTAGCGGGCACTTGGACAATGTAAGTTAACGAACGGGCACTTGGACTATGTAGGTTAACTAGCGGACACTTGAACTATCTAGGATAGCTAACGGGCAATTGGACTATCAAGGTTACCTAACGGGCACTTGGACTATCTAGGTTACCTAGCAGGCACTTTGACTATCTAGGTTAACTAACGGGCACGTGGACTATGTAGGTTGCCTAGCGAGCACCTGGACTATGTAGGTTCCCTAGTGGGCGCTTGGACTGTGTAGATTCCCTCGCGGTACTTGGACTGTCTAGGTTAACTAGCGGGCAATTGGACTGTCTAGGTTACCTAGTGGGCACTTGGACTATGTAGTTTACCTAGCAGGCACTTGGACTATGTAGGTTTACTAGCAGGCACTTAGACTAACTAGGTTACCTAGCGGGCACTTGGA
The DNA here is from genome assembly GCF_050624435.1 of Tenrec ecaudatus. Taxonomy (NCBI): domain Eukaryota; kingdom Metazoa; phylum Chordata; class Mammalia; order Afrosoricida; family Tenrecidae; genus Tenrec; species Tenrec ecaudatus. The sequence continues at coordinate 1,921,670 of NW_027457550.1, read as the reverse complement.
TTATGTACCTTCCCTAGCGGGCACTTGGGTTATCAACGTTACCTAGCGGGCACTTGGACTATGTAGGTTAACGAATGGGCACTTGGACTATGTAGGTAACCTAGTGGTCACTTGGACTGTCTAGGTTACCTAGCGGGCACTTGGACTATGTAGGTTAACTAGCGGGCACTTGGACTATCTAGGTTAACTAGCGGGCACTTGGACTATCTAGGTTAACTAGTGGGCCCTTGCACTATGTAGGTTAACTAGCGGGCCCAAGGATTATGTAGGTTTACTAGGGGGCACTTGGACTATCTAGGTTCACTTGCGGGCACTTGGACTATGTAGTTTCCCTAGCGGACATTTGGACTATTTAGGTTACCTAGCGGGCACTTGGACTATGTAGGTTATCTAGCGGGCACTTGGACTATCTAGGTTACCTAGCAGGCACTTTGACTATCTAGGTTAACTAACGGGCATTTGGACTATGTAGGGCAACTAGCGGGCACTTGGACTGTCTAGGTTACCTAACGGGCACTTGGATTATCTAGGTTACCTAGCAGGCACTATGACTATCTAGGTTAACTAACGGGCATTTGGACTATGTAGGGCAACTACCGGGCACTTGGACTGTCTAGGTTACCTAACGGGCACTTGGATTATCTAGGTTAACGAACGGGCACTTGGACTATGTAGGTTACCTAGCCACCACTTGGACTATCTAGGTTAGCTAACAGGCACTTGGACTATCTAGGTTCCCTAGCGGGCACTTGTACTATCTAGGTTACCTAGCTGGCACTTGGACCATGTAGGTCAAGTAGCGGGCCCTTGGATTATCTAGGTTAGCTAACGGGCACTTGGACTATGTATGTTCCAGAGTGGGCACTTGGATTATGTAGGTTGCCTAGCGGACATTTAGACTATGTAGGTTTCCTTGCGGGCATTTGGACTATGTAGGTTACCAGCGGGCACTTGGACAATCTAGGTTAACGAACGTGCACTTGGACTATGTAGGTAACCTAGCGGGCACTTGGACTGTCTAGGTTACCTAGCGGGCACTTGGACATTCTAGGTTAACGAACGGGCACTTGGACTATGTAGGTTGCCTAGCGAGCACTTGGAGTATGTAGGTTCCCTAGCGGGCAATTGGACTATGTAGGTTCCCTATCGGGTACTTGGACTGTCTAGGTTAACTAGGGGGCAATTGGAGTGTCTAGGTTACCTAGTGGGCACTTGGACTATGTACGTTCCCTAGCGGGCACTTGGGTTATCTACGTTACCTAGCGCGCACTTGGACAATGTAAGTTAACGAACGGGCACTTGAACTATGTAGGTTAACTAGCGGACACTTGGACTATCTAGGATAGCTAACTGGCAATTGGACTATCAATGTTACCTAACGGGCACTTGGACTATCTAGGTTACCTAGCAGGCACTTTGACTATCTAGGTTAACTAACGGACACGTGGACTATGTAGGTTGCCTAGCGAGCACCTGGACTATGTAGGTTCCCTAGCGGGCGCTTGGACTGTGTAGATTCCCTAGCGGTACTTGGACTGTCTAGGTTAACGAGCGGGCAATTGGACTGTCTAGGTTACCTAGTGGGCACTTGGACTATGTAGTTTACCTAGCAGGCACTTGGACTATGTAGGTTTACTAGCAGGCACTTAGACTAACTAGGTTACCTAGCGGGCACTTGGACTATGTACGTTCCCTAGCGGGCACTTGGGTTATCAACGTTACCTAGCGGGCACTTGGACTATGTAGGTTAACGAATGGGCACTCGGACTATGTAGGTAACCTAGTGGTCACTTAGACTGTCTAGGTTACCTAGCTGGCACTTGGACTATGTAGGTTAACTAGCGGGCAGTTGGACTATCTAGGTTAACTAGCGGGCATTTGGACTATCCAGGTTAACTAGTGGGCCCTTCCACTATGTAGGTTAACTAGCGGGCCCATGGATTATGTAGGTTTACTAGGGGGCACTTGGACTATCTAGGTTAACTTGCGGGCACTTGGACTATGTAGTTTCCCTAGCGGACATTTGGACTATTTAGGTTACCTAGCGGGCACTTGGACTATGTAGGTTATCTAGCGGGCACTTGGACTATCTAGGTTACCTAGCAGGCACTTTGACTATCTAGGTTAACTAACGGGCATTTGGACTATGTAGGGCAACTAGCGGGCACTTGGACTGTCTAGGTTACCTAACGGGCACTTGGATTATCTAGGTTACCTAGCAGGCACTATGACTATCTAGGTTAACTAACGGGCATTTGGACTATGTAGGGCAACTAGCGGGCACTTGGACTGTCTAGGTTACCTAACGGGCACTTGGATTATCTAGGTTAACGAACGGGCACTTGGACTACGTAGGTTACCTAGCCACCACTTGGACTATCTAGGTTAGCTAACAGGCACTTGGACTATCTAGGTTCCCTAGCGGGCACTTGCACTATCTAGGTTACCTAGCTGGCACTTGGACTATGTAGGTCAAGTAGCGGGCCCTTGGACTATCTAGGTTAGCTAACGGGCACTTGGACTATGTATGTTCCAGAGTGGGCACTTGGAGTATGTAGGTTGCCTAGCGGACATTTAGACTATGTAGGTTTCCTTGCGGGCATTTGGACTATGTAGGTTACCAGCGGGCACTTGGACTATGTAGGTTACCTAGCAGGCACTTTGACTATCTACGTTAACTAAGGGCACTTGGACTATGTAGGGTAACTAGCGGGCACTTGGACTGTCTAGGTTACCTAACGGGCACTTGGATTATCTAGGTTAACGAACGGGCACTTGGACTATGTAGGTTACCTAGCCACCACTTGGACTATCTAGGTTCCCTAGCGGGCACTTGTACTATCTAGATTACCTAGCTGGCACTTTGACTATGTAGGTCAACTAGCGGGCCCTTGGACTATCTAGGTTAGCTAACGGGCACTTGGACTATGTATGTTCCAGAGCGGGCAGTTGGATTATGTAGGTTGCCTAGCGGACATTTAGACTATGTAGGTTTCCTTGCGGGCATTTGGACTATGTAGGTTCCCTAGCAGGCACTTGGACTATGTAGGTTCCCTAACGGGCACTTGGACTATGTAGGTTCCCTAGGGGTCACGTGGACTATGTAGGCTCCCTAGAAGGCACTTGGACTATGTACGTTAACTAGCGGGCACTTGGATATGTAGGTTACCCAATGGGCACTTGGACTATGTAGGTTAACGAATGGACACTTGGACTATGTAGGTTAGCTATCAGGCACTTGGACTATCTAGGTTACTTAGCGGACACTTGGACGATTTAGGATAACTAGCGGGCACTTGGACTATCTAGGTTAACTAGCAGGCCCTCGGACTATCTAGGTTTTCTAGCGGGCACTTGGACTATCAAGGTTAACTAACCGGCACTTGGACTATGTAGTTTCCCTAGCGGGCATTTGGATTATTTAGGTTACCTAGTGGGCACTTGGACTATGTAGGTTATCTAGCGGGCACTTGGACTACGTAGGTTAACTAGAAGGCACTTGGACTATCAAGGTTACCTAGCGGGCCCTAGGACTATGTAGGTTACCAGCGGGCACTTGGACTATCTAGGTTAACGAACATGCACTTGGACTATGTAGGTAACCTAGCGGGCACTTGGACTGTCTAGGTTACCTAGCGGGCACTTGGACTATCTAGGTTAACGAACGGGCACTTGGACTTTGTAGGTTAACTAGCGGACACTTCGACTATCTAGGTTAGCTAACGGGCAATTGGACAATCTAGGTTAACTAACGGGCACTTGGACTATGTAGGTTGCCTAGCGAGCACTTGGACTATGTAGGTTCCCTAGTGGGCTCTTGGACTATGTAGGTTCCCTATCGGGTACTTGGACTGTCTAGGTTAACTAGGGGGCAATTGGACTGTCTAGGTTACCTAGTGGGCACTTGGACTATGTAGGTTCCCTAGCGGGCACTTGGGTTATCTACGTTACCTAGCGGGCACTTGGACAATGTAAGTTAACGAACGGGCACTTGGACTATGTAGGTTAACTAGCGGACACTTGGACTATCTAGGATAGCTAACGGGCAATTGGACTATCAAGGTTACCTAACGGGCACTTGGACTATCTAGGTTACCTAGCAGGCACTTTGACTATCTAGGTTAACTAACGGGCACGTGGACTATGTAGGTTGCCTAGCGAGCACCTGGACTATGTAGGTTCCCTAGTGGGCGCTTGGACTATGTAGATTCCCTCGCGGTACTTGGACTGTCTAGGTTAACTAGCGGGCAATTGGACTGTCTAGGTTACCTAGTGGGCACTTGGACTATGTAGTTTACCTAGCAGGCACTTGGACTATGTAGGTTTACTAGCAGGCACTTAGACTAACTAGGTTACCTAGCGGGCACTTGGACTATGTACGTTCCCTAGCGGGCACTTGGGCTATCAACGTTACCTAGCGGGCATTGGACTATGTAGGTTAACGAATGGGCACTTGGACTATGTAGGTAACCTAGTGGTCACTTGGACTGTCTAGGTTACCTAGCGGGCACTTGGACTATGTAGGTTAACTAGCGGGCACTTGGACTATCTAGGTTAACTAGCGGGCACGTGGACTATCTAGGTTAACTAGTGGGCCTTTGCACTATGTAGGTTAACTAGCGGGCCCAAGGATTATGTAGGTTTACTAGGGGGCACTTGGACTACGTAGGTTAACTTGCGGGCACTTGGACTATGTAGTTTCCCTAGCGGACATTTGGACTATTTAGGTTACCTAGCGGGCACTTGGACTATGTAGGTTATCTAGCGGGCACTTGGACTATCTAGGTTACCTAGCAGGCACTTTGACTATCTAGGTTAACTAACGGGCATTTGGACTATGTAGGGCAACTAGCGGGCACTTGGACTGTCTAGGTTACCTAACGGGCACTTGGATTATCTAGGTTACCTAGCAGGCACTATGACTATCTAGGTTAACTAACGGGCATTTGGACTATGTAGGGCAACTAGCGGGCACTTGGACTGTCTAGGTTACCTAACGGGCACTTGGATTATCTAGGTTAACGAACGGGCACTTGGACTATGTTGGTTACCTAGCCACCACTTGGACTATCTAGGTCAGCTAACAGGCACTTGGACTATCTAGGTTCCCTAGCGGGCACTTGTACCATCTAGGTTACCTAGCGGGCACTTGGACTATGTAGGTCAAGTAGCGGGCCCTTGGACTATCTAGGTTAGCTAACGGGCACTTGGACTATGTATGTTCCAGAGTGGGCACTTGGAGTATGTAGGTTGCCTAGCGGACATTTAGATTATGTAGGTTTCCTTGCGGGCATTTGGACTATGTAGGTTACCAGCGGGCACTTGGACAATCTAGGTTAACGAACGTGCACTTGGACTATGTAGGTAACCTAGCGGGCACTTGGACTGTCTAGGTTACCTAGCGGGCACTTGGACATTCTAGGTTAACGAACGGGCACTTGGACTATGTAGGTTGCCTAGCGAGCACTTGGAGTATGTAGGTTCCCTAGCGGGCAATTGGACTATGTAGGTTCCCTATCGGGTACTTGGACTGTCTAGGTTAACTAGGGGGCAATTGGAGTGTCTAGGTTACCTAGTGGGCACTTGGACTATGTACGTTCCCTAGCGGGCACTTGGGATATCTACGTTACCTAGCGCGCACTTGGACAATGTAAGTTAACGAACGGGCACTTGAACTATGTAGGTTAACTAGCGGACACTTGGACTATCTAGGATAGCTAACTGGCAATTGGACTATCAAGGTTACCTAACGGGCACTTGGACTATCTAGGTTACCTAGCAGGCACTTTGACTATCTAGGTTAACTAACGGACACGTGGACTATGTAGGTTGCCTAGCGAGCACCTGGACTATGTAGGTTCCCTAGCGGGCGCTTGGACTGTGTAGATTCCCTAGCGGTACTTGGACTGTCTAGGTTAACTAGCGGGCAATTGGACTGTCTAGGTTACCTAGTGGGCACTTGGACTATGTAGTTTACCTAACAGGCACTTGGACTATGTAGGTTTACTAGCAGGCACTTAGACTAACTAGGTTACCTAGCGGGCACTTGGACTATGTACGTTCCCTAGCGGGCACTTGGGTTATCAACGTTACCTAGCGGGCACTTGGACTATGTAGGTTAACGAATGGGCACTTGGACTATGTAGGTAACCTAGTGGTCACTTAGACTGTCTAGGTTACCTAGCTGGCACTTGGACAATGTAGGTTAACTAGCGGGCAGTTGGACTATCTAGGTTAACTAGCGGGCACTTGGAGTATCCAGGTTAACTAGTGGGCCCTTCCACTATGTAGGTTAACTAGCGGGCCCATGGATTATGTAGGTTTACTAGGGGGCACTTGGACTATCTAGGTTAACTTGCGGGCACTTGGACTATGTAGTTTCCCTAGCGGACATTTGGACTATTTAGGTTACCTAGCGGGCACTTGGACTATGTAGGTTATCTAGCGGGCACTTGGACTATCTAGGTTACCTAGCAGGCACTTTGACTATCTAGGTTAACTAACGGGCATTTGGACTATGTAGGGCAACTAGCGGGCACTTGGACTGTCTAGGTTACCTAACGGGCACTTGGATTATCTAGGTTACCTAGCAGGCACTATGACTATCTAGGTTAACTAACGGGCATTTGGACTATGTAGGGCAACTAGCGGGCACTTGGACTGTCTAGGTTACCTAACGGGCACTTGGATTATCTAGGTTACCTAGCAGGCACTATGACTATCTAGGTTAACTAACGGGCATTTGGACTATGTAGGGCAACTAGCGGGCACTTGGACTGTCTAGGTTACCTAACGGGCACTTGGATTATCTAGGTTAACGAACGGGCACTTGGACTATGTAGGTTACCTAGCCACCACTTGGACTATCTAGGTTAGCTAACAGGCACTTGGACTATCTAGGTTCCCTAGCGGGCACTTGCACTATCTAGGTTACCTAGCTGGCACTTGGACTATGTAGATCAACTAGCGGGCCCTTGGACTATCTAGGTTAGCTAACGGGCACTTGGACTATGTATGTTCCAGAGTGGGCACTTGGAGTATGTAGGTTGCCTAGCGGACATTTAGACTATGTAGGTTTCCTTGCGGGCATTTGGACTATGTAGGTTACCAGCGGGCACTTGGACGATGTAGGTTACCCAGCAGGCACTTTGACTATCTAGGTTAACTAAGGGCACTTGGACTATGTAGGGTAACTAGCGGGCACTTGGACTGTCTAGGTTACCTAACGGGCACTTGGATTATCTAGGTTAACGAACGGGCACATGGACTATGTAGGTTACCTAGCCACCACTTGGACTATCTAGGTTCCCTAGCGGGCACTTGTACTATCTAGATTACCTAGCTGGCACTTGGACTATGTAGGTCAACTAGCGGGCCCTTGGACTATCTAGGTTAGCTAACGGGCACTTGGACTATGTATGTTCCAGAGCGGGCACTTGGATTATGTAGGTTGCCTAGCGGACATTTAGACTATGTAGGTTTCCTTGCGGGCATTTGGACTATGTAGGTTACCTAGCAGGCACTTGGACTATGTAGGTTCCCTAACGGGCACTTGGACTATGTAGGTTCCCTAGTGGTCACGTGGACTATGTAGGCTCCCTAGAAGGCACTTGGACTATGTAGGTTAACTAGCGGGCACTTGGACTATGTAAGTTACCCAATGGGCACTTGGACTATCTAGGTTAACGAACGGACACTTGGACTATGTAGGTTAGCTATCAGGCACTTGGACTATCTAGGTTACCTAGCGGACACGTGGACGATTTAGGTTAACGAGCGGGCACTTGGACTATCTAGGTTAACTAGCAGGCCCTTGGACTATCTAGGTTTACTAGCGGGCACTTGGACTATCTAGGTTAACTAACGGGCACTTGGACTATGTAGTTTCCCTAGAAGGCATTTGGATTATTTATGTTACCTAGTGGGCACTTGGACTATGTAGTTTATCTAGCGGGCACTTGGACTACGTAGGTTAACTAGAAGGCACTTGGACTATCAAGGTTACCTAACGGGCCCTTGGACTATGTAGGTTACCAGCGGGCACTTGGACTATCTAGGTTAACGAACGTGCACTTGGACTATGTAGGTAACCTAGCGGGCACTTGGACTGTCTAGGTTACCTAGCGGGCACTTGGACTATCTAGGTTAACGAACGGGCACTTGGACTATGTAGGTTAACTAGCGGACACTTCGACTATCTAGGTTAGCTAACGGGCAATTGGACAATCTAGGTTAACTAAAGGGCACTTGGACTATGTAGGTTGCCTAGCGAGCACTTGGACTATGTAGGTTCCCTAGTGGGCACTTGGACTATGTAGGTTCCCTATCGGGTACTTGGACTGTCTAGGTTAACTAGGGGGCAATTGGACTGTCTAGGTTACCTAGTGGGCACTTGGACTATGTACGTTCCCTAGCGGGCACTTGGGTTATCTACGTTACCTAGCACGCAATTGGACAATGTAAGTTAACGAACGGGCACTTGGACTATGTAGGTTAAGGAACGGGCACTTGGACTATGTAGGTAACCTAGTGGTCACTTGGACTATGTAGGTTATCTAGCGGACACTTGGACTATCTAGGTTACCTAGCAGGCACTTTGACTATCTATGTTAACTAACGGGCACTTGGACTATGTAGGGTAACTAGCGGGCACTTGGACTGTCTAGGTTACCTAACGGGCACTTGGATTATCTAGGTTAACGAACGGGCCCTTGGACTATGTAGGTTACCTAGCCACCACTTGGACTATCGAGGTTAGCTAACAGGCACTTGGACTATCTAGGTTCCCAGCGGGCACTTGTACTATCTAGGTTATCTAGCTGGCACTTGGACTATGTAGGTCAACTAGCGGGCCCTTGGACTATCTAGGTTAGCTAACGGGCACTTGGACTATGTATGTTCCAGAGTGGGCACTTGTATTATGTAGGTTGCCTAGCGGACATTTAGACTATGTAGGTTTCCTTGCGGGCATTTGGACTATGTAGGTTACCTAGCGGGCACTTGGACTATGTAGGTTCCCCAGCGGTCACGTGGACTATTAGGCTCCCTAGAAGGCACTTGGACTATGTAGGTTAACTAGCGGGCACTTGGACTAACCAGGTTACCAGGCGGGCACATGGATTATGTAGGTTACCCAATGGGCACTTGGACGATCTAGGTTAACGAACGGACACTTGGACTATGTAGGTTAGGTATCAGGCACTTGGACTATCTAGGTTACCTAGCAGGCACTTGGACTATGTAGGTTACCTAGCGGACACTTGGACGATTTAGGTTAACTAGCGGGCATTTGGACTATATAGGTTAACTAGCAGGCCCTTGGACTATCTAGGTTTACTAGCGGGCACTTGGACTATCTAGGTTAACTAGCGGGCACTTGGACTATGTAGGTTAACTAGCGGTCACTTGAACTCTCTAGGTTACTTAGCGGACACTTGGACTATGTACCTTCCCTAGCGGGCACTTGGATTATCTAGGTTACCTAGCAGGCACTTGGATTATGAAGGATCCCTAGCGGGCAATTGGACTATCTAGGTTACCTAGCAGGCACTTGGACTATGTAGGTTAAGTAGCGGACACTTGCACGATCTAGGTTAACTAGCGGGCCCTTGCACTATGTAGGTTAACTAGCGGGCCCATGGATTATGTAGGTTTACTAGGGGGCACTTGGGACATCTAGGTTAACTAGCGGGCACTTGGACTATGTAGTTTCCCTAGCGTGCATTTGGACTATTTATGTTGCCTAGCGGGAACTTGGACTATGTAGGTTACCTAGCAGGCACTTTGTCTATCTAGGTTAACTAACGGGCACTTGGACTATGTAGGGTAACTAGCGGGCACTTGGACTGTCTAGGTTACCTAACGGGCACTTGGATTATCTAGGTTAACGAACGGGCACTTGGACTATGTAGGTTACCTAGCCACCACTTGGAATATCTAGGTTCCCTAGCGGGCACTTGTACTATCTAGGTTACCTAGCTGGCACTTGGACTATGTAGGTCAACTAGCGGGCCCTTGGACGATCTAGGTTAGCTAACGGGCACTTGGATTATGTAGGTTGCCTAGCGGACATTTAGACTATGTAGGTTTCCTTGCGGGCATTTGGACTATGTAGGTTCCCTAGCAGGCACTTGGACTATGTAGGTTCCCTAACGGGCACTTGGACTATGTAGGTTCCCTAGGGGTCACGTGGACTATGTAGGCTCCCTAGAAGGCACTTGGACTATGTAGGTTAACTAGCGGGCACTTGGACTATGTAGGTTACCCAATGGGCACTTGGACTATCTAGGTTAACGAACGGACACTTGGACTATGTAGGTTAGCTATCAGGCACTTGGACTATCTAGGTTACCTAGCGGACACTTGGACGATTTAGGATAACTAGCGGGCACTTGGACTATCTAGGTTAACTAGCAGGCCCTCGGACTATCTAGGTTTACTAGCGGGCACTTGGACTATCAAGGTTAACTAACGGGCACTTGGACTATGTAGTTTCCCTAGCGGGCATTTGGATTATTTAGGTTACCTAGTGGGCACTTGGACTATGTAGGTTATCTAGCGGGCACTTGAACTACGTAGGTTAACTAGAAGGCACTTGGACTATCAAGGTTACCTAGCGGGCCCTTGGACTATGTAGGTTACCAGCGGGCACTTGGACTATCTAGGTTAACGAACGTGCACTTGGACTATGTAGGTAACCTAGCGGGCACTTGGACTGTCTAGGTTACCTAGCGGGCACTTGGACTATCTAGGTTAACGAACGGGCACTTGGACTATGTAGGTTAACTAGCGGACACTTCGACTATCTAGGTTAGCTAACGGGCAATTGGACAATCTAGGTTAACTAACGGGCACTTGGACTATGTAGGTTGCCTAGCGAGCACTTGGACTATGTAGGTTCCCTAGTGGGCTCTTGGACTATGTAGGTTCCCTATCGGGTACTTGGACTGTCTAGGTTAACTACGGGGCAATTGGACTGTCTAGGTTACCTAGTGGGCACTTGGACTATGTACGTTCCCTAGCGGGCACTTGGGTTATCTACGTTACCTAGCGGGCACTTGGACAATGTAAGTTAACGAACGGGCACTTGGACTATGTAGGTTAACTAGCGGACACTTGGACTATCTAGGATAGCTAACGGGCAATTGGACTATCAAGGTTACCTAACGGGCACTTGGACTATCTAGGTTACCTAGCAGGCACTTTGACTATCTAGGTTAACTAACGGGCACGTGGACTATGTAGGTTGCCTAGCGAGCACCTGGACTATGTAGGTTCCCTAGTGGGCGCTTGGACTATGTAGATTCCCTCGCGGTACTTGGACTGTCTAGGTTAACTAGCGGGCAATTGGACTGTCTAGGTTACCTAGTGGGCACTTGGACTATGTAGTTTACCTAGCAGGCACTTGGACTATGTAGGTTTACTAGCAGGCACTTAGACTAACTAGGTTACCTAGCGGGCACTTGGACTATGTACGTTCCCTAGCGGGCACTTGGGCTATCAACGTTACCTAGCGGGCACTTGGACTATGTAGGTTAACGAATGGGCACTTGGACTATGTAGGTAACCTAGTGGTCACTTGGACTGTCTAGGTTACCTAGCGGGCACTTGGACTATGTAGGTTAACTAGCGGGCACTTGGACTATCTAGGTTAACTAGCGGGCACTTGGACTATCTAGGTTAACTAGTGGGCCCTTGCACTATGTAGGTTAACTAGCGGGCCCAAGGATTATGTAGGTTTACTAGGGGGCACTTGGACTATCTAGGTTCACTTGCGGGCACTTGGACTATGTAGTTTCCCTAGCGGACATTTGGACTATTTAGGTTACCTAGCGGGCACTTGGACTATGTAGGTCAACTAGCGGGCCCTTGGACTATCTAGGTTAGCTAACGGGCACTTGGACTATGTATGTTCCAGAGTGGGCACTTGGATTATGTAGGTTGCCTAGCGGACATTTAGACTATGTAGGTTTCCTGGCGGGCATTTGGACTATGTAGGTTACCAGCGGGCACATGGACAATCTAGGTTAACGAACGTGCACTTGGATTTTGTAGGTAACCTAGAGGGCACTTGGACTGTCTAGGTTACCTAGCGGGCACTTGGACATTCTAGGTTAACGAACGGGCACTTGGACTATGTATGTTGCCTAGCGAGCACTTGGAGTATGTAGGTTCCCTATCGGGCAATTGGACTATGTAGGTTCCCTATCGGGTACTTGGACTGTCTAGGTTAACTAGCGGGCAATTGGACTGTCTAGGTTACCTAGTGGGCACTTGGAGTACGTACGTTCCCTAGCGGGCACTTGGACTTTCTACGTTGCCTAGCGGGCACTTGGACTATGTAGGTTAACGAACGGGCACTTGGACTATGTAGGTTAACGAACGGGCACTTGGATTATGTAGTTTACCTAGCAGGTACTTGGACTATGTAGGTTAACTAGCGGGCACTTGGACTATCTAGGTTACCTACGGGCACTTGGACTATGTACCTTCCCTAGCGGGCACTTGGGCTATCTACGTTACCTAGCGGGCACTTGGACTATGTAGGATAACGAACGGGCACTTGGACTATGTAGGTAACCTAGTGGTCACTTGGACTATGTAAGTTATCTAGCGGACACTTGGACTATCTAGGTTAACTAACGGGCACTTGGACTATGTAGGGTAACTAGCGGGCACTAGGTCTATGTAGGGTAACTAGCGGGCACTTGGACTGTCTAGGTTACCTAACGGGCACTTGGATTATCTAGGTTAACGAACGTGCACTTGGACTATGTAGGTAACCTAGTGGGCACTTGGACTGTCTAGGTTACCTAGCGGGCACTTGGACTATCTAGGTTAACGAACGGGCACTTGGACTATGTAGGTTAACTAGCGGACACTTTGACTATCTAGGTTAGCTAACAGGCAATTGGACAATCTAGGGTAACTAACGGGCACTTGGACTATGTAGGTTGCCTTGCGAGCACTTGGACTATGTAGGTTCCCTAGTGGGCACTTGGACTATGTAGGTTCCCTATCGGGTACTTGGACTGTCTAGGTTAACTAGGGGGCAATTGGACTGTCTAGGTTACCTAGTGGGCACTTGGACTATGTACGTTCCCTAGCGGGCACTTGGGCTTTCTACGTTACCTAGCGGGCACTTGGACAATGTAAGTTAACGAACGGGCACTTGGACTATGTAGGTTAACTAGCGGACACTTGGACTATCTAGGATAGCTAACGGGCAATTGGACTATGAAGGTTACCTAACGGGCACTTGGACTATGTAGGTTACCTAGCGGGCACTTGGACTATCTTGGTTACCTAGCAGGCACTTTGACTATCTAGGTTAACTAACGTGCACTTGGACTATGTAGGTTGCCTATCGAGCACCTGGACTCTGTAGGTTCCCTAGCGGGCGCTTGGACTATGTAGATTCCCTAGCGGTACTTGGACTGTCTAGGTTAACTAGCGGGCAATTGGACTGTCTAGGTTACCTAGTGGGCACTTGGACTATGTAGTTTACCTAGCAGGCACTTGGACTATGTTGGTTTACTAGCAGGCACTTAGACTATCTAGGTTACCTAGCGGGCACTTGGACTATGTACGTTCCCTAGCGGGCACTTGGGCTATCTACGTTACCTAGCGGGCACTTGGACTATGTAGGTTAACTAGCGGGCACTTGGACTATCTAGGTTAATTAGCGGGCACTTGGACTATCTAGGTTAACTAGCGGGCCCATGGATTATGTAGGTTTACTAGGGGGCACTTGGACTATCTAGGTTAACTAGCGGGCACTTGGACTGTGTAGTTTCCCTAGCGGACATTTGGACAATTTAGGTTACCTAGCGGGCACTTGGACTATGTAGGTTATCTAGCGGGCACTTGGACTATCTAGGTTACCTAGCAGGCACTTTGACTATCTAGGTTAACTAACGGGCATTTGGACTATGTAGGGCAACTAGCGGGCACTTGGACTGTCTAGGTTACCTAACGGGCACTTGGATAATCTAGGTTAACGAACGGGCCCTTGGACTATGTAGGTTACCTAGCCACCACTTGGACTATCGAGGTTAGATAACAGGCACTTGGACTATCTAGGTTCCCTAGCGGGCACTTGTACTATCTAGGTTAACTAGCGGGCACTTGGACTATGTAGGTTAACTAGCGGTCACTTGAACTCTCTAGGTTACCTAGCGGACACTTGGACTATGTACCTTCCCTAGCGGGCACTTGGACTATCTAGGTTACCTAGCAGGCACTTGGATTATGAAGGATCCCTAGCGGGCAATTGGACTATCTAGGTTACCTAGCTGGCACTTGGACTATGTCGGTTAAGTAGCGGACACTTGCACGATCTAGGTTAACTAGCGGGCCCTTGCACTATGTAGGTTAACTAGCGGGCCCATGGATTATGTAGGTTTACTAGGGGGCACTTGGGACATCTAGGTTAACTAGCGGGCACTTGGACTATGTAGTTTCCCTAGCGTGCATTTGGACTATTTAGGTTGCCTAGCGGGCACTTGGACTATGTAGGTTACCTAGCAGTCACTTTGTCTATCTAGGTTAACTAACGGGCACTTGGACTATGTAGGGTAACTAGCGGGCACTTGGACTGTCTAGGTTACCTAACGGGCACTTGGATTATCTAGGTTAACGAACGGGCACTTGGACTATGTAGGTTACCTAGCCACCACTTGGAATATCTAGGTTCCCTAGCGGGCACTTGTACTATCTAGGTTACCTAGCTGGCACTTGGACTATGTAGGTCAACTAGCGGGCCCTTGGACTATCTAGGTTAGCTAACGGGCACTTGGATTATGTAGGTTGCCTAGCGGACATTTAGACTATGTAGGTTTCCTTGCGGGCATTTGGACTATGTAGGTTCCCTAGCAGGCACTTGGTCTATGTAGGTTCCCTAACGGGCACTTGGACTATGTAGGTTCCCTAGGGGTCACGTGGACTATGTAGGCTCCCTAGAAGGCACTTGGACTATGTAGGTTAACTAGCGGGCACTTGGACTATGTAGGTTACCCAATGGGCACTTGGACTATCTAGGTTAACGAACAGACACTTGGACTATGTAGGTTAGCTATCAGGCACTTGGACTATCTAGGTTACCTAGCGGACACTTGGACGATTTAGGATAACTAGCGGGCACTTGGACTATCTAGGTTAACTAGCAGGCCCTCGGACTATCTAGGTTTACTAGCGGGCACTTGGACTATCAATGTTAACTAACGGGCACTTGGACTATGTAGTTTCCCTAGCGGGCATTTGGATTATTTAGGTTACCTAGTGGGCACTTGGACTATGTAGGTTATCTAGTGGGCACTTGGACTACGTAGGTTAACTAGAAGGCACTTGGACTATCAAGGTTACCTAGCGGGCCCTTGGACTATGTAGGTTACCAGCGGGCACTTGGACTATCTAGGTTAACGAACGTGCACTTGGACTATGTAGGTAACCTAGCGGGCACTTCGACTATCTAGGTTAGCTAACGGGCAATTGGACAATCTAGGTTAACTAGCGGGCACTTGGACAATGTAAGTTAACGAACGGGCACTTGGACTATGTAGGTTAACTAGCGGACACTTGGACTATCTAGGATAGCTAACGGGCAATTGGACTATGAAGATTACCTAACGGGCACTTGGACTATGTAGGTTACCTAGCGGGCACTTGGACTATCTTGGTTACCTAGCAGGCACTTTGACTATCTAGGTTAACTAACGTGCACTTGGACTATGTAGGTTGCCTATCGAGCACCTGGACTATGTAGGTTCCCTAGCGGGCGCTTGGACTATGTAGATTTTCTAGCGGTACTTGGACTGTCTAGGTTAACTAGCGGGCAATTGGACTGTCTAGGTTACCTAGTGGGCACTTGGACTATGTAGTTTACCTAGCAGGCACTTGGACTATGTTGGTTTACTAGCAGGCACTTAGACTATCTAGGTTACCTAGCGGGCACTTGGACTATGTACGTTCCCTAGCGGGCACTTGGGCTATCTACGTTACCTAGCGGGCACTTGGATTATGTAGGTTAACTAGCGGGCACTTGGACTATCTAGGTTAACTAGCGGTCACTTGGACTATCTAGGTTAACTAGTGGTCCCATGGATTATGTAGGTTTACTAGGGGGCACTTGGACTATCTAGGTTAACTAGCGGGCACTTGGATTGTGTAGTTTCCCTAGCGGACATTTGGACAATTTAGGTTACCTAGCGGGCACTTGGACTATGTAGGTTATCTAGCGGGCACTTGGACTATCTAGGTTACCTAGCAGGCACTTTGACTATCTAGGTTAACTAACGGGCATTTGGACTATGTAGGGAAACTAGCGGGCACTTGGACTGTCTAGGTTACCTAACGGGCACTTGGATAATCTAGGTTAACGAACGGGCCCTTGGACTATGTAGGTTACCTAGCCACCACTTGGACTATCGAGGTTAGCTAACAGGCACTTGGACTATCTAGGTTCCCTAGCGGGCACTTGTACTATCTAGGTTATCTAGCTGGCACTTGGACTATGTAGGTCAACTAGCGGGCCCTTGGACTATCTAGGTTAGCTAACGGGCACTTGGACTATGTATGTTCCAGAGTGGGCACTTGTATTATGTAGGTTGCCTAGCGGACATTTAGACTATGTAGGTTTCCTTGCGGGCATTTGGACTATGTAGGTTACCTAGCGGGCACTTGGACTATGTAGGTTCCCTAGCGGTCACGTGGACTATGTAGGCTCCCTAGAAGGCACTTGGACTATGTAGGTTAACTAGCGGGCACTTGGACTAACCAGGTTACCAGGCGGGCACATGGACTATGTAGGTTACCCAATGGGCACTTGGACGATCTAGGTTAACGAACGGACACTTGGACTATGTAGGTTAGGTATCAGGCACTTGGACTATCTAGGTTACCTAGCAGGCACTTGGACTATGTAGGTTACCTAGCAGACACTTGGACGATTTAGGTTAACTAGCGGGCATTTGGACTATCTAGGTTAACTAGCAGGCCCTTGGACTATCTAGGTTTACTAGCGGGCACTTGGACTATCTAGGTTAACTAGCGGGCACTTGGACTATGTAGGTTAACTAGCGGTCACTTGAACTCTCTAGGTTACCTAGCGGACACTTGGACTATGTACCTTCCCTAGCGGGCACTTGGACTATCTAGGTTACCTAGCAGGCACTTGGATTATGAAGGATCCCTAGCGGGCAATTGGACTATCTAGGTTACCTAGCTGGCACTTGGACTATGTAGGTTAAGTAGCGGACACTTGCACGATCTAGGTTAACTAGCGGGCCCTTGCACTATGTAGGTTAACTAGCGGGCCCATGGATTATGTAGGTTTACTAGGGGGCACTTGGGACATCTAGGTTAACTAGCGGGCACTTGGACTATGTAGTTTCCCTAGCGTGCATTTGGACTATTTAGGTTGCCTAGCGGGCACTTGGACTATGTAGGTTACCTAGCAGGCACTTTGTCTATCTAGGTTAACTAACGGGCACTTGGACTATGTAGGGTAACTAGCGGGCACTTGGACTGTCTAGGTTACCTAACGGGCACTTGGATTATCTAGGTTAACGAACGGGCACTTGGACTATGTAGGTTACCTAGCCACCACTTGGAATATCTAGGTTCCCTAGCGGGCACTTGTACTATCTAGGTTACCTAGCTGGCACTTGGACTATGTAGGTTAACGAATGGGCACTTGGACTATGTAGGTAACCTAGTGGTCACTTGGACTGTCTAGGTTACCTAGCGGGCACTTGGACTATGTAGGTTAACTAGCGGGCACTTGGACTATCTAGGTTAACTAGCGGGCACTTGGACTATCTAGGTTAACTAGTGGGCCCTTGCACTATGTAGGTTAACTAGCGGGCCCAAGGATTATGTAGGTTTACTAGGGGGCACTTGGACTATCTAGGTTCACTTGCGGGCACTTGGACTATGTAGTTTCCCTAGCGGACATTTGGACTATTTAGGTTACCTAGCGGGCACTTGGACTATGTAGGTCAACTAGCGGGCCCTTGGACTATCTAGGTTAGCTAACGGGCACTTGGACTATGTATGTTCCAGAGTGGGCACTTGGATTATGTAGGTTGCCTAGCGGACATTTAGACTATGTAGGTTTCCTGGCGGGCATTTGGACTATGTAGGTTACCAGCGGGCACATGGACAATCTAGGTTAACGAACGTGCACTTGGATTTTGTTGGTAACCTAGAGGGCACTTGGACTGTCTAGGTTACCTAGCGGGCACTTGGACATTCTAGGTTAACGAACGGGCACTTGGACTATGTATGTTGCCTAGCGAGCACTTGGAGTATGTAGGTTCCCTATCGGGCAATTGGACTATGTAGGTTCCCTATCGGGTACTTGGACTGTCTAGGTTAACTAGCGGGCAATTGGACTGTCTAGGTTACCTAGTGGGCACTTGGAGTACGTACGTTCCCTAGCGGGCACTTGGACTTTCTACGTTGCCTAGCGGGCACTTGGACTATGTAGGTTAACGAACGGGCACTTGGACTATGTAGGTTAACGAACGGGCACTTGGATTATGTAGTTTACCTAGCAGGTACTTGGACTATGTAGGTTAACTAGCGGGCACTTGGACTATCTAGGTTACCTACGGGCACTTGGACTATGTACCTTCCCTAGCGGGCACTTGGGCTATCTACGTTACCTAGCGGGCACTTGGACTATGTAGGATAACGAACGGGCACTTGGACTATGTAGGTAACCTAGTGGTCACTTGGACTATGTAAGTTATCTAGCGGACACTTGGACTATCTAGGTTAACTAACGGGCACTTGGACTATGTAGGGTAACTAGCGGGCACTAGGTCTATGTAGGGTAACTAGCGGGCACTTGGACTGTCTAGGTTACCTAACGGGCACTTGGATTATCTAGGTTAACGAACGTGCACTTGGACTATGTAGGTAACCTAGTGGGCACTTGGACTGTCTAGGTTACCTAGCGGGCACTTGGACTATCTAGGTTAACGAACGGGCACTTGGACTATGTAGGTTAACTAGCGGACACTTTGACTATCTAGGTTAGCTAACAGGCAATTGGACAATCTAGGGTAACTAACGGGCACTTGGACTATGTAGGTTGCCTTGCGAGCACTTGGACTATGTAGGTTCCCTAGTGGGCACTTGGACTATGTAGGTTCCCTATCGGGTACTTGGACTGTCTAGGTTAACTAGGGGGCAATTGGACTGTCTAGGTTACCTAGTGGGCACTTGGACTATGTACGTTCCCTAGCGGGCACTTGGGCTTTCTACGTTACCTAGCGGGCACTTGGACAATGTAAGTTAACGAACGGGCACTTGGACTATGTAGGTTAACTAGCGGACACTTGGACTATCTAGGATAGCTAACGGGCAATTGGACTATGAAGGTTACCTAACGGGCACTTGGACTATGTAGGTTACCTAGCGGGCACTTGGACTATCTTGGTTACCTAGCAGGCACTTTGACTATCTAGGTTAACTAACGTGCACTTGGACTATGTAGGTTGCCTATCGAGCACCTGGACTCTGTAGGTTCCCTAGCGGGCGCTTGGACTATGTAGATTCCCTAGCGGTACTTGGACTGTCTAGGTTAACTAGCGGGCAATTGGACTGTCTAGGTTACCTAGTGGGCACTTGGACTATGTAGTTTACCTAGCAGGCACTTGGACTATGTTGGTTTACTAGCAGGCACTTAGACTATCTAGGTTACCTAGCGGGCACTTGGACTATGTACGTTCCCTAGCGGGCACTTGGGCTATCTACGTTACCTAGCGGGCACTTGGACTATGTAGGTTAACTAGCGGGCACTTGGACTATCTAGGTTAATTAGCGGGCACTTGGACTATCTAGGTTAACTAGCGGGCCCATGGATTATGTAGGTTTACTAGGGGGCACTTGGACTATCTAGGTTAACTAGCGGGCACTTGGACTGTGTAGTTTCCCTAGCGGACATTTGGACAATTTAGGTTACCTAGCGGGCACTTGGACTATGTAGGTTATCTAGCGGGCACTTGGACTATCTAGGTTACCTAGCAGGCACTTTGACTATCTAGGTTAACTAACGGGCATTTGGACTATGTAGGGCAACTAGCGGGCACTTGGACTGTCTAGGTTACCTAACGGGCACTTGGATAATCTAGGTTAACGAACGGGCCCTTGGACTATGTAGGTTACCTAGCCACCACTTGGACTATCGAGGTTAGATAACAGGCACTTGGACTATCTAGGTTCCCTAGCGGGCACTTGTACTATCTAGGTTAACTAGCGGGCACTTGGACTATGTAGGTTAACTAGCGGTCACTTGAACTCTCTAGGTTACCTAGCGGACACTTGGACTATGTACCTTCCCTAGCGGGCACTTGGACTATCTAGGTTACCTAGCAGGCACTTGGATTATGAAGGATCCCTAGCGGGCAATTGGACTATCTAGGTTACCTAGCTGGCACTTGGACTATGTCGGTTAAGTAGCGGACACTTGCACGATCTAGGTTAACTAGCGGGCCCTTGCACTATGTAGGTTAACTAGCGGGCCCATGGATTATGTAGGTTTACTAGGGGGCACTTGGGACATCTAGGTTAACTAGCGGGCACTTGGACTATGTAGTTTCCCTAGCGTGCATTTGGACTATTTAGGTTGCCTAGCGGGCACTTGGACTATGTAGGTTACCTAGCAGTCACTTTGTCTATCTAGGTTAACTAACGGGCACTTGGACTATGTAGGGTAACTAGCGGGCACTTGGACTGTCTAGGTTACCTAACGGGCACTTGGATTATCTAGGTTAACGAACGGGCACTTGGACTATGTAGGTTACCTAGCCACCACTTGGAATATCTAGGTTCCCTAGCGGGCACTTGTACTATCTAGGTTACCTAGCTGGCACTTGGACTATGTAGGTCAACTAGCGGGCCCTTGGACTATCTAGGTTAGCTAACGGGCACTTGGATTATGTAGGTTGCCTAGCGGACATTTAGACTATGTAGGTTTCCTTGCGGGCATTTGGACTATGTAGGTTCCCTAGCAGGCACTTGGTCTATGTAGGTTCCCTAACGGGCACTTGGACTATGTAGGTTCCCTAGGGGTCACGTGGACTATGTAGGCTCCCTAGAAGGCACTTGGACTATGTAGGTTAACTAGCGGGCACTTGGACTATGTAGGTTACCCAATGGGCACTTGGACTATCTAGGTTAACGAACAGACACTTGGACTATGTAGGTTAGCTATCAGGCACTTGGACTATCTAGGTTACCTAGCGGACACTTGGACGATTTAGGATAACTAGCGGGCACTTGGACTATCTAGGTTAACTAGCAGGCCCTCGGACTATCTAGGTTTACTAGCGGGCACTTGGACTATCAATGTTAACTAACGGGCACTTGGACTATGTAGTTTCCCTAGCGGGCATTTGGATTATTTAGGTTACCTAGTGGGCACTTGGACTATGTAGGTTATCTAGTGGGCACTTGGACTACGTAGGTTAACTAGAAGGCACTTGGACTATCAAGGTTACCTAGCGGGCCCTTGGACTATGTAGGTTACCAGCGGGCACTTGGACTATCTAGGTTAACGAACGTGCACTTGGACTATGTAGGTAACCTAGCGGGCACTTCGACTATCTAGGTTAGCTAACGGGCAATTGGACAATCTAGGTTAACTAGCGGGCACTTGGACAATGTAAGTTAACGAACGGGCACTTGGACTATGTAGGTTAACTAGCGGACACTTGGACTATCTAGGATAGCTAACGGGCAATTGGACTATGAAGGTTACCTAACGGGCACTTGGACTATGTAGGTTACCTAGCGGGCACTTGGACTATCTTGGTTACCTAGCAGGCACTTTGACTATCTAGGTTAACTAACGTGCACTTGGACTATGTAGGTTGCCTATCGAGCACCTGGACTATGTAGGTTCCCTAGCGGGCGCTTGGACTATGTAGATTCCCTAGCGGTACTTGGACTGTCTAGGTTAACTAGCGGGCAATTGGACTGTCTAGGTTACCTAGTGGGCACTTGGACTATGTAGTTTACCTAGCAGGCACTTGGACTATGTTGGTTTACTAGCAGGCACTTAGACTATCTAGGTTACCTAGCGGGAACTTGGACTATGTACGTTCCCTAGCGGGCACTTGGGCTATCTACGTTACCTAGCGGGCACTTGGACTATGTAGGTTAACTAGCGGGCACTTGGACTATCTAGGTTAACTAGCGGTCACTTGGACTATCTAGGTTAACTAGTGGTCCCATGGATTATGTAGGTTTACTAGGGGGCACTTGGACTATCTAGGTTAACTAGCGGGCACTTGGATTGTGTAGTTTCCCTAGCGGACATTTGGACAATTTAGGTTACCTAGCGGGCACTTGGACTATGTAGGTTATCTAGCGGGCACTTGGACTATCTAGGTTACCTAGCAGGCACTTTGACTATCTAGGTTAACTAACGGGCATTTGGACTATGTAGGGAAACTAGCGGGCACTTGGACTGTCTAGGTTACCTAACGGGCACTTGGATAATCTAGGTTAACGAACGGGCCCTTGGACTATGTAGGTTACCTAGCCACCACTTGGACTATCGAGGTTAGCTAACAGGCACTTGGACTATCTAGGTTCCCTAGCGGGCACTTGTACTATCTAGGTTATCTAGCTGGCACTTGGACTATGTAGGTCAACTAGCGGGCCCTTGGACTATCTAGGTTAGCTAACGGGCACTTGGACTATGTATGTTCCAGAGTGGGCACTTGTATTATGTAGGTTGCCTAGCGGACATTTAGACTATGTAGGTTTCCTTGCGGGCATTTGGACTATGTAGGTTACCTAGCGGGCACTTGGACTATGTAGGTTCCCTAGCGGTCACGTGGACTATGTAGGCTCCCTAGAAGGCACTTGGACTATGTAGGTTAACTAGCGGGCACTTGGACTAACCAGGTTACCAGGCGGGCACATGGACTATGTAGGTTACCCAATGGGCACTTGGACGATCTAGGTTAACGAACGGACACTTGGACTATGTAGGTTAGGTATCAGGCACTTGGACTATCTAGGTTACCTAGCAGGCACTTGGACTATGTAGGTTACCTAGCAGACACTTGGACGATTTAGGTTAACTAGCGGGCATTTGGACTATCTAGGTTAACTAGCAGGCCCTTGGACTATCTAGGTTTACTAGCGGGCACTTGGACTATCTAGGTTAACTAGCGGGCACTTGGACTATGTAGGTTAACTAGCGGTCACTTGAACTCTCTAGGTTACCTAGCGGACACTTGGACTATGTACCTTCCCTAGCGGGCACTTGGACTATCTAGGTTACCTAGCAGGCACTTGGATTATGAAGGATCCCTAGCGGGCAATTGGACTATCTAGGTTACCTAGCTGGCACTTGGACTATGTAGGTTAAGTAGCGGACACTTGCACGATCTAGGTTAACTAGCGGGCCCTTGCACTATGTAGGTTAACTAGCGGGCCCATGGATTATGTAGGTTTACTAGGGGGCACTTGGGACATCTAGGTTAACTAGCGGGCACTTGGACTATGTAGTTTCCCTAGCGTGCATTTGGACTATTTAGGTTGCCTAGCGGGCACTTGGACTATGTAGGTTACCTAGCAGGCACTTTGTCTATCTAGGTTAACTAACGGGCACTTGGACTATGTAGGGTAACTAGCGGGCACTTGGACTGTCTAGGTTACCTAACGGGCACTTGGATTATCTAGGTTAACGAACGGGCACTTGGACTATGTAGGTTACCTAGCCACCACTTGGAATATCTAGGTTCCCTAGCGGGCACTTGTACTATCTAGGTTACCTAGCTGGCACTTGGACTATGTAGGTCAACTAGCGGGCCCTTGGACTATCTAGGTTAGCTAACGGGCACTTGGATTATGTAGGTTGTCTAGCGGACATTTAGACTATGTAGGTTTCCTTGCGGGCATTTGGACTATGTAGGTTCCCTAGCAGGCACTTGGACTATGTAGGTTCCCTAACAGGCACTTGGACTATGTAGGTTCCCTAGGGGTCACGTGGACTATGTAGGCTCCCTAGAAGGCACTTGGACTATGTAGGTTAACTAGCGGGCACTTGGACTATGTAGGTTACCCAATGGGCACTTGGACTATCTAGGTTAACGAACAGACACTTGGACTATGTAGGTTAGCTATCAGGCACTTGGACTATCTAGGTTACCTAGCGGACACTTGGACGATTTAGGATAACTAGCGGGCACTTGGACTATCTAGGTTAACTAGCAGGCCCTCGGACTATCTAGGTTTACTAGCGGGCACTTGGACTATCAAGGTTAACTAACGGGCACTTGGACTATGTAGTTTCCCTAGCGGGCATTTGGATTATTTAGGTTACCTAGTGGGCACTTGGACTATGTAGGTTATCTAGCGGGCACTTGGACTACGTAGGTTAACTAGAAGGCACTTGGACTATCAAGGTTACCTAGCGGGCCCTTGGACTATGTAGGTTACCAGCGGGCACTTGGACTATCTAGGTTAACGAACGTGCACTTGGACTATGTAGGTAACCTAGCGGGCACTTGGACTGTCTAGGTTACCTAGAGGGCACTTGGACTATCTAGGTTAACGAACGGGCACTTGGACTATGTAGGTTAACTAGCGGACACTTCGACTATCTAGGTTAGCTAACGGGCAATTGGACAATCTAGGTTAACTAACGGGCACTTGGACTATGTAGGTTGCCTAGCGAGCACTTGGACTATGTAGGTTCCCTAGTGGGCTCTTGGACTATGTAGGTTCCCTATCGGGTACTTGGACTGTCTAGGTTAACTAGGGGGCAATTGGACTGTCTAGGTTACCTAGTGGGCACTTGGACTATGTACGTTCCCTAGCGGGCACTTGGGTTATCTACGTTACCTAGCGGGCACTTGGACAATGTAAGTTAACGAACGGGCACTTGGACTATGTAGGTTAACTAGCGGACACTTGGACTATCTAGGATAGCTAACGGGCAATTGGACTATCAAGGTTACCTAACGGGCACTTGGACTATCTAGGTTACCTAGCAGGCACTTTGACTATCTAGGTTAACTAACGGGCACGTGGACTATGTAGGTTGCCTAGCGAGCACCTGGACTATGTAGGTTCCCTAGTGGGCGCTTGGACTATGTAGATTCCCTCGCGGTACTTGGACTGTCTAGGTTAACTAGCGGGCAATTGGACTGTCTAGGTTACCTAGTGGGCACTTGGACTATGTAGTTTACCTAGCAGGCACTTGGACTATGTAGGTTTACTAGCAGGCAATTAGACTAACTAGGTTACCTAGCGGGCACTTGGACTATGTACGTTCCCTAGCGGGCACTTGGGCTATCAACGTTACCTAGCGGGCACTTGGACTATGTAGGTTAACGAATGGGCACTTGGACTATGTAGGTAACCTAGTGGTCACTTGGACTGTCTAGGTTACCTAGCGGGCACTTGGACTATGTAGGTTAACTAGCGGGCACTTGGACTATCTAGGTTAACTAGCGGGCACTTGGACTATCTAGGTTAACTAGTGGGCCCTTGCACTATGTAGGTTAACTAGCGGGCCCAAGGATTATGTAGGTTTACTAGGGGGCACTTGGACTATCTAGGTTCACTTGCGGGCACTTGGACTATGTAGTTTCCCTAGCGGACATTTGGACTATTTAGGTTACCTAGCGGGCACTTGGACTATGTAGGTTATCTAGCGAGCACTTGGACTATCTAGGTTACCTAGCAGGCACTTTGACTATCTAGGTTAACTAACGGGCATTTGTACTATGTAGGGCAACTAGCGGGCACTTGGACTGTGTAGGTTACCTAACGGGCACTTGGATTATCTAGGTTACCTAGCAGGCACTATGACTATCTAGGTTAACTAACGGGCATTTGGACTATGTAGGGCAACTAGCGGGTACTTGGACTGTCTAGGATACCTAACGGGCACTTGGATTATCTAGGTTAACGAACGGGCACTTGGACTATGTAGGTTACCTAGCCACCACTTGGACTATCTAGGTTAGCTAACAGGCACTTGGACTATCTAGGTTCCCTAGCGGGCACTTGCACTATCTAGGTTACCTAGCTGGCACTTGGACTATGTAGGTCAACTAGCGGGCCCTTGGACTATCTAGGTTAGCTAACGGGCACTGGGATTATGTAGGTTGCCTAGCGGACATTTAGACTATGTAGGTTTCCTTGCGGGCATTTGGACTATGTAGGTTCCCTAGCAGGCACTTGGACTATGTAGGTTCCCTAACGGGCACTTGGACTATGTAGGTTCCCTAGGGGTCACGTGGACTATGTAGGCTCCCTAGAAGGCACTTGGACTATGTAGGTTAACTAGCGTGCACTTGGACTATGTAGGTTACCCAATGGGCACTTGGACTATCTAGGTTAACGAACGGACACTTGGACTATGTAGGTTAGCTATCAGGCACTTGGACTATCTAGGTTACCTAGCGGACACTTGGACGATTTAGGATAACTAGCGGGCACTTGGACTATCTAGGTTAACTAGCAGGCCCTCGGACTATCTAGGTTTACTAGCGGGCACTTGGACTATGTAGTTTCCCTAGCGGGCATTTGGATTATTTAGGTTACCTAGTGGGCACTTGGACTATGTAGGTTATCTAGCGGGCACTTGGACTACGTAGGTTAACTAGAAGGCACTTGGACTATCAAGGTTACCTAGCGGGCCCTTGGACTATGTAGGTTACCAGCGGGCACTTGGACTATCTAGGTTAACGAACGTGCACTTGGACTATGTAGGTAACCTAGCGGGCACTTGGACTGTCTAGGTTACCTAGCGGGCACTTGGACTATCTAGGTTAACGAACGGGCACTTGGTTATGTAGGTTAACTAGCGGACACTTCGACTATCTAGGTTAGCTAACGGGCAATTGGACAATCTAGGTTAACTAACGGGCACTTGGACTATGTAGGTTGCCTAGCGAGCACTTGGACTATGTAGGTTCCCTAGTGGGCACTTGGACTATGTAGGTTCCCTATCGGGTACTTGGACTGTCTAGGTTAACTAGGGGGCAATTGGACTGTCTAGGTTACCTAGTGGGCACTTGGACTATGTACGTTCCCTAGCGGGCACTTGGGTTATCTACGTTACCTAGCGGGCACTTGGACAATGTAAGTTAACGAACGGGCACATGGACTATGTAGGTTAACTAGCGGACACTTGGACTATCTAGGATAGCTAACGGGCAATTGGACTATCAAGGTTACCTAACGGGCACTTGGACTATCTAGGTTACCTAGCAGGCACTTTGACTATCTAGGTTAACTAACGGGCACGTGGACTATGTAGGTTGCCTAGCGAGCACCTGGACTATGTAGGTTCCCTAGTGGGCGCTTGGACTATGTAGATTCCCTCGCGGTACTTGGATTGTCTAGGTTAACTAGCGGGCAATTGGACTGTCTAGGTTACCTAGTGGGCCCTTGGACTATGTAGTTTACCTAGCAGGCACTTGTACTATGTAGGTTTACTAGCAGGCACTTAGACTAACTAGGTTACCTAGCGGGCACTTGGACTATGTACGTTCCCTAGCGGCCACTTGGGCTATCAACGTTACCTAGCGGGCACTTGGACTATGTAGGTTAACGAATGGGCACTTGGACTATGTAGGTAACCTAGTGGTCACTTGCACTGTCTAGGTTACCTAGCGGGCACTTGGACTATGTAGGTTAACTAGCGGGCACTTGGACTATCTAGGTTAACTAGCGGGCACTTGGACTATCTAGGTTAACTAGTGGGCCCTTGCACTATGTAGGTTAACTAGCGGGCCCAAGGATTATGTAGGTTTACTAGGGGGCACTTGGACTATCTAGGTTCACTTGCGGGCACTTGGACTATGTAGTTTCCCTAGCGGACATTTGGACTATTTAGGTTACCTAGCGGGCACTTGGACTATGTAGGTTATCTAGCGAGCACTTGGACTATCTAGGTTACCTAGCAGGCACTTTGACTATCTAGATTAACTTACGGGCATTTGGACTATGTAGGGCAACTAGCGGGCTCTTGGATTGTCTAGGTTACCTAACGGCCACTTGGATTATCTAGGTTACCTAGCAGGCACTATGACTATCTAGGTTAACTAACGGGCATTTGGACTATGTAGGGCAACTAGCGGGCACTTGGACTGTCTAGGTTTCCTAACGGGCACTTGGATTATCTAGGTTAACGAACGGGCACTTGGACTATGTAGGTTACCTAGCCACCACTTGGACTATGTAGGTTAGCTAACAGGCACTTGGACTATCTAGGTTCCCTAGCAGGCACTTGTACTATCTAGGTTACCTAGCTGGCACTTGGACTATGTAGGTCAACTAGCGGGCCCTTGGACTATCTAGGTTAGCTAACGGGCACTTGGACTATGTATGTTCCAGAGTGGGCACTTGGATTATGTAGGTTGCCTAGCGGACATTTACACTAGGTAGGTTTCCTTGCGGGCATTTGGACTATGTAGGTTACCAGCGGGCACATGGACAATCTAGGTTAACGAACGTGCACTTGGATTTTGTAGGTAACCTAGAGGGCACTTGGACTGTCTAGGTTACCTAGCGGGCACTTGGACATTCTAGGTTAACGAACGGGCACTTGGACTATGTAGGTTGCCTAGCGAGCACTTGGAGTATGTAGGTTCCCTAGCGGGCAATTGGACTATGTAGGTTCCCTATCGGGTACTTGGACTGTCTAGGTTAACTAGCGGGCAATTGGACTGTCTAGGTTACCTAGTGGGCACTTGGAGTATGTACGTTCCCTAGCGGGCACTTGGACTTTCTACGTTGCCTAGCGGGCACTTGGACTATGTAGGTTAACGAACGGGCACTTGGACTATGTAGGTTAGCGAACGGGCACTTGGATTATGTAGTTTACCTAGCAGGTACTTGGACTATGTAGGTTAACTAGCGGGCACTTGGACTATCTAGGTTACCTACGGGCACTTGGACTATGTACCTTCCCTAGCGGGCACTTGGGCTATCTACGTTACCTACCGGGCACTTGGACTATGTAGGATAACGAACGGGCACTTGGACTATGTAGGTAACCTAGTGGTCACTTGGACTATGTAAGTTATCTAGAGGACACTTGGACTATCTAGGTTAACTAACGGGCACTTGGACTATGTAGGGTAACTAGCGGGCACTAGGTCTATGTAGGGTAACTAGCGGGCACTTGGACTGTCTAGGTTACCTAACGGGCACATGGATTATCTAGGTTAACGAACGTGCACTTGGACTATGTAGGTAACCTAGTGGGCACTTGGACTGTCTAGGTTACCTAGCGGGCACTTGGACTATCTAGGTTAACGAACGGGCACTTGGACTATGTAGGTTAACTAGCGGACACTTCGACTATCCAGGTTAGCTAACAGGCAATTGGACAATCTAGGTTAACTAACGGGCACTTGGACTATGTAGGTTGCCTAGCGAGCACTTGGACTATGTAGGTTCCCTAGTGGGCACTTGGACTATGTAGGTTCCCTATCGGGTACTTGGACTGTCTAGGTTAACTAGGGGGCAATTGGACTGTCTAGGTTACCTAGTTGCCACTTGGACTATGTACGTTCCCTAGCGGGCACTTGGGCTATCTATGTTACCTAGCGGGCACTTGGACAATGTAAGTTAACGAACGGGCACTTGGACTATGTAGGTTAACTAGCGGACACTTGGACTATCTAGGATAGCTAACGGGCAATTGGACTATCAAGGTTACCTAACGGGCACTTGGACTATGTAGGTTACCTAGCGGGCACTTGGACTATCTAGGTTACCTAGCAGGCACTTTGACTATCTAGGTTAACTAACTGGCACGTGGACTATGTAGGTTGCCTAGCGAGCACTTGGACTATGTAGGTTCCCTAGTGGGCACTTGGACTATGTAGGTTCCCTATCGGGTACTTGGACTGTCTAGGTTAACTAGGGGGCAATTGGACTGTCTAGGTTACCTAGTTGCCACTTGGACTATGTACGTTCCCTAGCGGGCACTTGGGCTATCTATGTTACCTAGCGGGCACTTGGACAATGTAAGTTAACGAACGGGCACTTGGACTATGTAGGTTAACTAGCGGACACTTGGACTATCTAGGATAGCTAACGGGCAATTGGACTATCAAGGTTACCTAACGGGCACTTGGACTATGTAGGTTACCTAGCGGGCACTTGGACTATCTAGGTTACCTAGCAGGCACTTTGACTATCTAGGTTAACTAACGGGCACTTGGACTATGTAGGTTGCCTAGCGAGCACCTGGACTATGTAGGTTCCCTAGCGGGCGCTTGGACTATGTAGATTCCCTAGCGGTACTTGGACTGTCTAGGTTAACTAGCGGGCAATTGGACTGTCTAGGTTACCTAGTGGGCACTTGGACTATGTAGTTTACCTAGCAGGCACTTGGACTATGTAGGTTTACTAGCAGGCACTTAGACTATCTAGGTTACCTAGCGGGCACTTGGACTATGTACGTTCCCTAGCGGGCACTTGGGCTATCTACGTTACCTAGCGGGCACTTGGACAATGTAGGTTAACAAATGGGCACTTGGACTATGTAGGTAACCTAGTGGTCACTTGGACTGTCTAGGTTACCTAGCGGGCACTTGGACTATCTAGGTTAACTAGAGGGCACTTGGACTATCTAGGTTAACTAGCGGGCCCTTGCACTATGTAGGTTAACTAGCGGGCCCATGGATTATGTAGGTTTACTAGGGGGCACTTGGACTATCTAGGTTAACTAGCGGGCACTTGGACTACGTAGTTTCCTTAGCGGACATTTGGACTATTTAGGTTACCTAGCGGGCACTTGGACTATGAAGGTTATCTAGCGGGCACTTGGACTATCTAGGTTACCTAGCAGGCACTTTGACTATCTGGGTTAACTAACGGGCACTTGGACTATGTAGGGCAAGTAGCGGGCACTTGGACTGTCTAGGTTACCTAACGGGCACTTGGATTATCTAGGTTAACGAACGGGCACGTGGACTATGTAGGTTACCTAGCCACCACTTGGACTATCTAGGTTAGCTAACAGGCACTTGGACTATCTAGGTTCCCTAGCGGGCACTTGTACTATCTAGGTTACCTAGCTGGCACTTGGACTATGTAGGTCAACTAGCGGACCCTTGGACTATCTAGGTTAGCTAACGGGCACTTGGACTATGTATGTTCCAGAGTGGGCACTTGGATTATGTAGGTTGCCTAGCGGACATTTAGACTATGTAGGTTTCCTTGCGGGCATTTGGACTATGTAGGTTACCTAGCGGGCTCTTGGACTATGTAGGTTCCCTAACGGGCACTTGGACTATGTCGGTTCCCTAGCGGTCACGTGGACTATGAAGGCTCCCTAGAAGGCAATTGGACTATGTAGGTTAACAGGCGGGAACTTGGACTAACCAGGTTACCAAGCGGGCACTTGGACTATGTAGGTTACCCAATGGGCACTTGGACTATCTAGGTTAACGAACGGATACTTGGACTATGTAGGTTAGCTATCAGGCACTTGGACTATCTAGGTTACCTAGCAGGCACTTGGACTATGTAGTTTACCTAGCGGACACTTGGACGATTTAGGTTAACTAGCGGGCACTTGGACTATCTAGGTTAACTAGCAGGCCCTTGGACTATCTAGGTTTACTAGCGGGCACTTGGACTATCTAGGTTAACTAGCGGGCACTTGGACTATGTAGGTTAACTAGCGGGCACTTGGACTATGTAGGTTAACTAGCGGTCACTTGAACTCTCTAGGTTACCTAGCGGACACTTGGACTACGTACCTTCCCTAGCGGGCACTTGGACTATCTAGGTTACCTAGCAGGCACTTGGATTATGAAGGATCCCTAGCGGGCTATTGGACTATCTAGGTTACCTAGCTGGCACTTGGACTATGTAGGTTAAGTAGCGGACACTTGCACGATCTAGGTTAACTAGCGGGCCTTTGCACTATGTAGGTAAACTAGCGGGCCCATGGATTATGTAGGTTTACTAGGGGGCACTTGGGACATCTAGGTTAACTAGCGGGCACTTTGACTATGTAGTTTCCCTAGCGTGCATTTTGACTATTTAGGTTGCCTAGCGGGCACTTGGACTATGTAGGTTACCTAGCAGGCACTTTGACTATCTAGGTTAACTAACGGGCACTTGGACTATGTAGGGTAACTAGCGGGCACTTGGACTGTCTAGGTTACCTAACGGGCACTTGGATTATCTAGGTTAACGAACGGGCACTTGGACTATGTAGGTTACCTAGCCACCACTTGGAATATCTAGGTTCCCTAGCGGGCACTTGTACTATCTAGGTTACCTAGCTGGCACTTGGACTATGTAGGTCAACTAGCGGGCCCTTGGACTATCTAGGTTAGCTAACGGGCACTTGGATTATGTAGGTTGCCTAGCGGACATTTAGACTATGTAGGTTTCCTTGCGGGCATTTGGTCTATGTAGGTTCCCTAGCAGGCACTTGGACTATGTAGGTTCCCTAACGGGCACTTGGACTTTGTAGTTTCCCTAGCGGGCATTTGGATTATTTAGGTTACCTAGTGGGCACGTGGACTATGTAGGTTATCTAGCGGGCACTTGGACTACGTAGGTTAACTAGAAGGCACTTGGACTATCAAGGTTACCTAGCGGGCCCTTGGACTATGTAGGTTACCAGCGGGCATTTGGACTATCTAGGTTAACGAACATGCACTTGGACTATGTAGGTAACCAAGCGGGCACTTGGACTGTCTAGGTTACCTAGCGGGCACTTGGACTATCTAGGTTAACGAACGGGCACTTGGATTATGTAGTTTACCTAGCAGGTACTTGGACTATGTAGGTTAACTAGCGGGCCCTTGGACTATCTAGGTTACCTACGGGCACTTGGACTATGTACCTTCCCTAGCGGGCACTTGGTCTATCTACGTTACCTAGCGGGCACTTGGACTATGTAGGTTAACGAACGGGCACTTGGACTATGTAGGTAACCTAGTGGTCACTTGGACTGTGTAGGTTATCTAGCGGACACTTGGACTATCTAGGTTAACTAACGGGCACTTGGACTATGTAGGGTAACTAGCGGGCACTAGGTCTATGTAGGGTAACTAGCGGGCACTTGGACTGTCTAGGTTACCTAACGGGCACTTGGATTATCTAGGTTAACGAACGTGCACTTGGACTATGTAGGTAACCTAGTGGGCACTTGGACTGTCTAGGTTACCTAGCGGGCACTTGGACTATCTAGGTTAACGAACGGGCACTTGGACTATGTAGGTTAACTAGCGGACACTTCGACTATCTAGGTTAGCTAACAGGCAATTGGACAATCTAGGTTAACTAACGGGCACTTGGACTATGTAGGTTGCCTAGCGAGCACTTGGACTATGTAGGTTCCCTAGTGGGCACTTGGACTATGTAGGTTCCCTATCGGGTACTTGGACTGTCTAGGTTAACTAGGGGGCAATTGGACTGTCTAGGTTACCTAGTGGGCACTTGGACTATGTACGTTCCCTAGCGGGCACTTGGGCTTTCTACGTTACCTAGCGGGCACTTGGACAATGTAAGTTAACGAACGGGCACTTGGACTATGTAGGTTTACTAGCGGACACTTGGACTATCTAGGATAGCTAACGGGCAATTGGACTATCAAGGTTACCTAACGGGCACTTGGACTATGTAGGTTACCTAGCGGGCACTTGGACTATCTTGGTTACCTAGAGGCACTTTGACTATCTAGGTTAACTAACGTGCACTTGGACTATGTAGGTTGCCTATCGAGCACCTGGACTATGTAGGTTCCCTAGCGGGCGCTTGGACTATGTAGATTCCCTAGCGGTACTTGGACCGTCTAGGTTAACTAGCGGGCAATTGGACTGTCTAGGTTACCTAGTGGGCACTTGGACTATGTAGTTTACCTAGCAGGCACTTGGACTATGTTGGTTTACTAGCAGGCACTTAGACTATCTAGGTTACCTAGCGGGCACTTGGACTACGTACGTTACCTAGCGGGCACTTGGGCTATCTACGTTACCTAGCCTGCCCATGGATTATGTAGGTTTACTAGGGGGCACTTGGACTATCTAGGTTAACTAGCGGGCACTTGGACTGTGTAGTTTCCCTAGCGGACATTTGGACAATTTAGGTTACCTAGCGGGCACTTGGACTATGTAGGTTATCTAGCGGGCACTTGGACTATCTAGGTTACCTAGCAGGCACTTTGACTATCTAGGTTAACTAACGGGCATTTGGACTATGTAGGGCAACTAGCGGGACTTGGACTGTCTAGAATACCTAACGGGCATTTGGATTATCTAGGTTAACGAACAGGCACTTGGACTATGTAGGTTACCTAGCCACCACTTGGACTATCTAGGTTAGCTAACAGGCACTTAGACTATCTAGGTTCCCTAGCGGGCACTTGTACTATCTAGGTTACCTAGCTGGCACTTGGATTTTGTAGGTCAACTAGCGGGCCCTTGGACTATCTAGCTTAGCTAACGGGCACTTGGACTATGTGTGTTCCAGAGTGGGCACTTGGATTATGTAGATTGCCTAGCGGACATTTAGATTATGTAGGTTTCCTTGCGGGCATTTGGACTATGTAAGTTACCAGCGGGCACTTGGACAATCTAGGTTAACGAACGTGCACTTGGACTATGTAGGTAACCTAGGGGGCACTTGAACTGTCTAGGTTACCTAGCGGGCACTTGGACTTTCTAGGTTAACGAACGGGCACTTGGACTATGTAGGTTAACCAGCGGACACTTCGACTATCTAGGTTAGCTAACGGGCAATTGGACTATGTAGGTTACCTAGCGGGCACTTGGACTATCTAGGTTACCTAGCAGGCACTTTGACTATCTAGGTTAACTAACGGGCACTTGGACTATGTAGGTTGCCTAGCGAGCACCTGGACTATGTAGGTTCCCTAGCGGGCGCTTGGACTATGTAGATTCCCTAGCGGTACTTGGACTGTCTAGGTTAACTAGCGGGCAATTGGACTGTCTAGGTTACCTAGTGGGCACTTGGACTATGTAGTTTACCTAGCAGGCACTTGGACTATGTAGGTTTACTAGCAGGCACTTAGACTATCTAGGTTACCTAGCGGGCACTTGGACTATGTACGTTCCCTAGCGGGCACTTGGGCTATCTACGTTACCTAGCGGGCACTTGGACAATGTAGGTTAACAAATGGGCACTTGGACTATGTAGGTAACCTAGTGGTCACTTGGACTGTCTAGGTTACCTAGCGGGCACTTGGACTATCTAGGTTAACTAGAGGGCACTTGGACTATCTAGGTTAACTAGCGGGCCCTTGCACTATGTAGGTTAACTAGCGGGCCCATGGATTATGTAGGTTTACTAGGGGGCACTTGGACTATCTAGGTTAACTAGCGGGCACTTGGACTACGTAGTTTCCTTAGCGGACATTTGGACTATTTAGGTTACCTAGCGGGCACTTGGACTATGAAGGTTATCTAGCGGGCACTTGGACTATCTAGGTTACCTAGCAGGCACTTTGACTATCTGGGTTAACTAACGGGCACTTGGACTATGTAGGGCAAGTAGCGGGCACTTGGACTGTCTAGGTTACCTAACGGGCACTTGGATTATCTAGGTTAACGAACGGGCACGTGGACTATGTAGGTTACCTAGCCACCACTTGGACTATCTAGGTTAGCTAACAGGCACTTGGACTATCTAGGTTCCCTAGCGGGCACTTGTACTATCTAGGTTACCTAGCTGGCACTTGGACTATGTAGGTCAACTAGCGGACCCTTGGACTATCTAGGTTAGCTAACGGGCACTTGGACTATGTATGTTCCAGAGTGGGCACTTGGATTATGTAGGTTGCCTAGCGGACATTTAGACTATGTAGGTTTCCTTGCGGGCATTTGGACTATGTAGGTTACCTAGCGGGCTCTTGGACTATGTAGGTTCCCTAACGGGCACTTGGACTATGTCGGTTCCCTAGCGGTCACGTGGACTATGAAGGCTCCCTAGAAGGCAATTGGACTATGTAGGTTAACAGGCGGGAACTTGGACTAACCAGGTTACCAAGCGGGCACTTGGACTATGTAGGTTACCCAATGGGCACTTGGACTATCTAGGTTAACGAACGGATACTTGGACTATGTAGGTTAGCTATCAGGCACTTGGACTATCTAGGTTACCTAGCAGGCACTTGGACTATGTAGTTTACCTAGCGGACACTTGGACGATTTAGGTTAACTAGCGGGCACTTGGACTATCTAGGTTAACTAGCAGGCCCTTGGACTATCTAGGTTTACTAGCGGGCACTTGGACTATCTAGGTTAACTAGCGGGCACTTGGACTATGTAGGTTAACTAGCGGGCACTTGGACTATGTAGGTTAACTAGCGGTCACTTGAACTCTCTAGGTTACCTAGCGGACACTTGGACTACGTACCTTCCCTAGCGGGCACTTGGACTATCTAGGTTACCTAGCAGGCACTTGGATTATGAAGGATCCCTAGCGGGCTATTGGACTATCTAGGTTACCTAGCTGGCACTTGGACTATGTAGGTTAAGTAGCGGACACTTGCACGATCTAGGTTAACTAGCGGGCCTTTGCACTATGTAGGTAAACTAGCGGGCCCATGGATTATGTAGGTTTACTAGGGGGCACTTGGGACATCTAGGTTAACTAGCGGGCACTTTGACTATGTAGTTTCCCTAGCGTGCATTTTGACTATTTAGGTTGCCTAGCGGGCACTTGGACTATGTAGGTTACCTAGCAGGCACTTTGACTATCTAGGTTAACTAACGGGCACTTGGACTATGTAGGGTAACTAGCGGGCACTTGGACTGTCTAGGTTACCTAACGGGCACTTGGATTATCTAGGTTAACGAACGGGCACTTGGACTATGTAGGTTACCTAGCCACCACTTGGAATATCTAGGTTCCCTAGCGGGCACTTGTACTATCTAGGTTACCTAGCTGGCACTTGGACTATGTAGGTCAACTAGCGGGCCCTTGGACTATCTAGGTTAGCTAACGGGCACTTGGATTATGTAGGTTGCCTAGCGGACATTTAGACTATGTAGGTTTCCTTGCGGGCATTTGGTCTATGTAGGTTCCCTAGCAGGCACTTGGACTATGTAGGTTCCCTAACGGGCACTTGGACTTTGTAGTTTCCCTAGCGGGCATTTGGATTATTTAGGTTACCTAGTGGGCACGTGGACTATGTAGGTTATCTAGCGGGCACTTGGACTACGTAGGTTAACTAGAAGGCACTTGGACTATCAAGGTTACCTAGCGGGCCCTTGGACTATGTAGGTTACCAGCGGGCACTTGGACTATCTAGGTTAACGAACATGCACTTGGACTATGTAGGTAACCAAGCGGGCACTTGGACTGTCTAGGTTACCTAGCGGGCACTTGGACTATCTAGGTTAACGAACGGGCACTTGGATTATGTAGTTTACCTAGCAGGTACTTGGACTATGTAGGTTAACTAGCGGGCCCTTGGACTATCTAGGTTACCTACGGGCACTTGGACTATGTACCTTCCCTAGCGGGCACTTGGTCTATCTACGTTACCTAGTGGGCACTTGGACTATGTAGGTTAACGAACGGGCACTTGGACTATGTAGGTAACCTAGTGGTCACTTGGACTGTGTAGGTTATCTAGCGGACACTTGGACTATCTAGGTTAACTAACGGGCACTTGGACTATGTAGGGTAACTAGCGGGCACTAGGTCTATGTAGGGTAACTAGCGGGCACTTGGACTGTCTAGGTTACCTAACGGGCACTTGGATTATCTAGGTTAACGAACGGATACTTGGACTATGTAGGTTAGCTATCAGGCACTTGGACTATCTAGGTTACCTAGCAGGCACTTGGACTATGTAGTTTACCTAGCGGACACTTGGACGATTTAGGTTAACTAGCGGGCACTTGGACTATCTAGGTTAACTAGCAGGCCCTTGGACTATCTAGGTTTACTAGCGGGCACTTGGACTATCTAGGTTAACTAGCGGGCACTTGGACTATGTAGGTTAACTAGCGGGCACTTGGACTATGTAGGTTAACTAGCGGTCACTTGAACTCTCTAGGTTACCTAGCGGACACTTGGACTACGTACCTTCCCTAGCGGGCACTTGGACTATCTAGGTTACCTAGCAGGCACTTGGATTATGAAGGATCCCTAGCGGGCTATTGGACTATCTAGGTTACCTAGCTGGCACTTGGACTATGTAGGTTAAGTAGCGGACACTTGCACGATCTAGGTTAACTAGCGGGCCTTTGCACTATGTAGGTAAACTAGCGGGCCCATGGATTATGTAGGTTTACTAGGGGGCACTTGGGACATCTAGGTTAACTAGCGGGCACTTTGACTATGTAGTTTCCCTAGCGTGCATTTTGACTATTTAGGTTGCCTAGCGGGCACTTGGACTATGTAGGTTACCTAGCAGGCACTTTGACTATCTAGGTTAACTAACGGGCACTTGGACTATGTAGGGTAACTAGCGGGCACTTGGACTGTCTAGGTTACCTAACGGGCACTTGGATTATCTAGGTTAACGAACGGGCACTTGGACTATGTAGGTTACCTAGCCACCACTTGGAATATCTAGGTTCCCTAGCGGGCACTTGTACTATCTAGGTTACCTAGCTGGCACTTGGACTATGTAGGTCAACTAGCGGGCCCTTGGACTATCTAGGTTAGCTAACGGGCACTTGGATTATGTAGGTTGCCTAGCGGACATTTAGACTATGTAGGTTTCCTTGCGGGCATTTGGTCTATGTAGGTTCCCTAGCAGGCACTTGGACTATGTAGGTTCCCTAACGGGCACTTGGACTTTGTAGTTTCCCTAGCGGGCATTTGGATTATTTAGGTTACCTAGTGGGCACGTGGACTATGTAGGTTATCTAGCGGGCACTTGGACTACGTAGGTTAACTAGAAGGCACTTGGACTATCAAGGTTACCTAGCGGGCCCTTGGACTATGTAGGTTACCAGCGGGCACTTGGACTATCTAGGTTAACGAACATGCACTTGGACTATGTAGGTAACCAAGCGGGCACTTGGACTGTCTAGGTTACCTAGCGGGCACTTGGACTATCTAGGTTAACGAACGGGCACTTGGATTATGTAGTTTACCTAGCAGGTACTTGGACTATGTAGGTTAACTAGCGGGCCCTTGGACTATCTAGGTTACCTACGGGCACTTGGACTATGTACCTTCCCTAGCGGGCACTTGGTCTATCTACGTTACCTAGCGGGCACTTGGACTATGTAGGTTAACGAACGGGCACTTGGACTATGTAGGTAACCTAGTGGTCACTTGGACTGTGTAGGTTATCTAGCGGACACTTGGACTATCTAGGTTAACTAACGGGCACTTGGACTATGTAGGGTAACTAGCGGGCACTAGGTCTATGTAGGGTAACTAGCGGGCACTTGGACTGTCTAGGTTACCTAACGGGCACTTGGATTATCTAGGTTAACGAACGTGCACTTGGACTATGTAGGTAACCTAGTGGGCACTTGGACTGTCTAGGTTACCTAGCGGGCACTTGGACTATCTAGGTTAACGAACGGGCACTTGGACTATGTAGGTTAACTAGCGGACACTTCGACTATCTAGGTTAGCTAACAGGCAATTGGACAATCTAGGTTAACTAACGGGCACTTGGACTATGTAGGTTGCCTAGCGAGCACTTGGACTATGTAGGTTCCCTAGTGGGCACTTGGACTATGTAGGTTCCCTATCGGGTACTTGGACTGTCTAGGTTAACTAGGGGGCAATTGGACTGTCTAGGTTACCTAGTGGGCACTTGGACTATGTACGTTCCCTAGCGGGCACTTGGGCTTTCTACGTTACCTAGCGGGCACTTGGACAATGTAAGTTAACGAACGGGCACTTGGACTATGTAGGTTTACTAGCGGACACTTGGACTATCTAGGATAGCTAACGGGCAATTGGACTATCAAGGTTACCTAACGGGCACTTGGACTATGTAGGTTACCTAGCGGGCACTTGGACTATCTTGGTTACCTAGAGGCACTTTGACTATCTAGGTTAACTAACGTGCACTTGGACTATGTAGGTTGCCTATCGAGCACCTGGACTATGTAGGTTCCCTAGCGGGCGCTTGGACTATGTAGATTCCCTAGCGGTACTTGGACCGTCTAGGTTAACTAGCGGGCAATTGGACTGTCTAGGTTACCTAGTGGGCACTTGGACTATGTAGTTTACCTAGCAGGCACTTGGACTATGTTGGTTTACTAGCAGGCACTTAGACTATCTAGGTTACCTAGCGGGCACTTGGACTATGTACGTTACCTAGCGGGCACTTGGGCTATCTACGTTACCTAGCCTGCCCATGGATTATGTAGGTTTACTAGGGGGCACTTGGACTATCTAGGTTAACTAGCGGGCACTTGGACTGTGTAGTTTCCCTAGCGGACATTTGGACAATTTAGGTTACCTAGCGGGCACTTGGACTATGTAGGTTATCTAGCGGGCACTTGGACTATCTAGGTTACCTAGCAGGCACTTTGACTATCTAGGTTAACTAACGGGCATTTGGACTATGTAGGGCAACTAGCGGGACTTGGACTGTCTAGAATACCTAAAGGGCATTTGGATTATCTAGGTTAACGAACGGGCACTTGGACTATGTAGGTTACCTAGCCACCACTTGGACTATCTAGGTTAGCTAACAGGCACTTAGACTATCTAGGTTCCCTAGCGGGCACTTGTACTATCTAGGTTACCTAGCTGGCACTTGGATTTTGTAGGTCAACTAGCGGGCCCTTGGACTATCTAGCTTAGCTAACGGGCACTTGGACTATGTGTGTTCCAGAGTGGGCACTTGGATTATGTAGATTGCCTAGCGGACATTTAGATTATGTAGGTTTCCTTGCGGGCATTTGGACTATGTAAGTTACCAGCGGGCACTTGGACAATCTAGGTTAACGAACGTGCACTTGGACTATGTAGGTAACCTAGGGGGCACTTGAACTGTCTAGGTTACCTAGCGGGCACTTGGACTTTCTAGGTTAACGAACGGGCACTTGGACTATGTAGGTTAACCAGCGGACACTTCGACTATCTAGGTTAGCTAACGGGCAATTGGACTATGTAGGTTACCTAGCGGGCACTTGGACTATGTAGGTTCCCTAGCGGGCACTTGGACTATTTAGGTTACCTAGCAGGCACTTTGACTATCTAGGTTAACTAACGGGCACTTGGACTATGTAGGGTAACTAGCGGGCACTTGGACTGTCTAGGTTAACTAACGGGCACTTGGATTATCTAGGTTAACGAACGTGCACTTGGACTATGTAGGTAACCTAGCGGGCACTTGGACTGTCTAGGTTACCTAGCGGGCACTTGGACTATCTAGGTTAACGAACGGGCTCTTGGACTATGTAGGTTAACTAGCGGACACTTCGACTATCTAGGTTAGCTAACGGGCAATTGGACAATCTAGGTTAACTAACGGGCACTTGGACTATGTAGGTTGCCTAGCGAGCACTTGGACTATGTAGGTTCCCTAGTGGGCACTTGGA
The DNA here is from genome assembly GCF_050624435.1 of Tenrec ecaudatus. Lineage (NCBI taxonomy): Eukaryota > Metazoa > Chordata > Mammalia > Afrosoricida > Tenrecidae > Tenrec > Tenrec ecaudatus. Next base: position 1,880,163 of record NW_027457550.1, on the reverse strand, counting down.
CTATGTAGGTTCCCTATCGGGTACTTGGACTGTCTAGGTTAACTAGGGGGAAATTGGACTGTCTAGGTTACCTAGTTGCCACTTGGACTATGTACGTTCCCTAGCGGGCACTTGGGCTATCTATGTTACCTAGCAGTCACTTGGACAATGTAAGTTAACGAACGGGCACTTGGACTATGAAGGTTAACTAGCGGACACTTGGACTATCTAGGATAGCTAACGGGCAATTGGACTATCAAGGTTACCTAACGGGCACTTGGACTATGTAAGTTACCTAGCGGGCACTTGGACTATCTAGGTTACCTAGCAGGCACTTTGACTATCTAGGTTAACTAACGGGCACTTGGACTATGTAGGTTGCCTAGCGAGCACCTGGACTATGTAGGTTCCCTAGCGGGCGCTTGGACTATGTAGATTCCCTAGCGGTACTTGGACTGTCTAGGTTAACTAGCGGGCAATTGGACTGTCTAGGTTACCTAGTAGGCACTTGGACTATGTAGTTTACCTAGCAGGCACTTCGACTATGTAGGTTTACTAGCAAGCACTTAGACTATCTAGGTTACCTAGCGGGCACTTGGACTATGTACGTTCCCTAGTGGGCACTTGGGCTATCTACATTACCTAGCGGGCACTTGGACAATGTAGGTTAACGAATGGGCACTTGGACTATGTAGGTAACCTAGTGGTCACTTGGACTGTCTAGGTTACCAAGCGGGCACTTGGACTATGTAGGTTAACTAGCGGGCCCTTGGACTATCTAGGTTAACTAGCGGGCACTTGGACTATCTAGGTTAACTAGAGGGCACTTGGACTATCTAGGTTAACTAGCGGGCCCTTGCACTATGTAGGTTAACTAGCGGGCCCATGGATTATGTAGGTTTACTAGGGGGCACTTGGACTATCTAGGTTAACTAGCGGGCACTTGGACTACGTAGTTTCCCTAGCGGACATTTGGACTATTTAGGTTACCTAGCGGGCACTTGGACTATGAAGGTTATCTAGCGGGCACTTGGACTATCTAGGTTACCTAGCAGGCACTTTGACTATCTGGGTTAACTAACGGGCACTTGGACTATGTAGGGCAACAAGCGGGCACTTGGACTGTCTAGGTTACCTAACGGGCACTTGGATTATCTAGGTTAACGAACGGGCACGTGGACTATGAAGGTTACCTAGCCACCACTTGGACTATCTAGGTTAGCTAACAGGCACTTGGACTATCTAGGTTCCCTAGCGGGCACTTGTACTATCTAGGTTACCTAGCTAGCACTTGGACTATGTAGGTCAACTAGCGGGCCCTTGGACTATCTAGGTTAGCTAACGGGCACTTGGACTATGTATGTTCCAGAGTGGGCACTTGGATTATGTAGGTTGCCTAGCGGACATTTAGACTATGTAGGTTTCCTTGCGGGCATTTGGACTATGTAGGTTACCTAGCGGGCACTTGGACTATGTAGGTTCCCTAACGGGCACTTGGACTATGTCGGTTCCCTAGCGGTCACGTGGACTATGAAGGCTCCCTAGAAGGCACTTTGACTATGTAGGTTAACAGGCGGGAACTTGGACTAACCAGGTTACCAAGCGGGCACTTGGACTATGTAGGTTACCCAATGGGCAATTGGACTATCTAGGTTAACGAACGGATACTTGGACTATGTAGTTTACCTAGCAGGCACTTGGACTATGTAGGTTTACTAGCAGGCACTTAGACTATCTAGGTTACCTAGCGGGCACTTGGACTATGTACGTTCCCTAGCGGGCACTTGGGCTATCTACGTTACCTAGCGGGCACTTGGACAATGTAGGTTAACAAATGGGCACTTGGACTATGTAGGTAACCTAGTGGTCACTTGGACTGTCTAGGTTACCTAGCGGGCACTTGGACTATCTAGGTTAACTAGAGGGCACTTGGACTATCTAGGTTAACTAGCGGGCCCTTGCACTATGTAGGTTAACTAGCGGGCCCATGGATTATGTAGGTTTACTAGGGGGCACTTGGACTATCTAGGTTAACTAGCGGGCACTTGGACTACGTAGTTTCCTTAGCGGACATTTGGACTATTTAGGTTACCTAGCGGGCACTTGGACTATGAAGGTTATCTAGCGGGCACTTGGACTATCTAGGTTACCTAGCAGGCACTTTGACTATCTGGGTTAACTAACGGGCACTTGGACTATGTAGGGCAAGTAGCGGGCACTTGGACTGTCTAGGTTACCTAACGGGCACTTGGATTATCTAGGTTAACGAACGGGCACGTGGACTATGTAGGTTACCTAGCCACCACTTGGACTATCTAGGTTAGCTAACAGGCACTTGGACTATCTAGGTTCCCTAGCGGGCACTTGTACTATCTAGGTTACCTAGCTGGCACTTGGACTATGTAGGTCAACTAGCGGACCCTTGGACTATCTAGGTTAGCTAACGGGCACTTGGACTATGTATGTTCCAGAGTGGGCACTTGGATTATGTAGGTTGCCTAGCGGACATTTAGACTATGTAGGTTTCCTTGCGGGCATTTGGACTATGTAGGTTACCTAGCGGGCTCTTGGACTATGTAGGTTCCCTAACGGGCACTTGGACTATGTCGGTTCCCTAGCGGTCACGTGGACTATGAAGGCTCCCTAGAAGGCAATTGGACTATGTAGGTTAACAGGCGGGAACTTGGACTAACCAGGTTACCAAGCGGGCACTTGGACTATGTAGGTTACCCAATGGGCACTTGGACTATCTAGGTTAACGAACGGATACTTGGACTATGTAGGTTAGCTATCAGGCACTTGGACTATCTAGGTTACCTAGCAGGCACTTGGACTATGTAGTTTACCTAGCGGACACTTGGACGATTTAGGTTAACTAGCGGGCACTTGGACTATCTAGGTTAACTAGCAGGCCCTTGGACTATCTAGGTTTACTAGCGGGCACTTGGACTATCTAGGTTAACTAGCGGGCACTTGGACTATGTAGGTTAACTAGCGGGCACTTGGACTATGTAGGTTAACTAGCGGTCACTTGAACTCTCTAGGTTACCTAGCGGACACTTGGACTACGTACCTTCCCTAGCGGGCACTTGGACTATCTATGTTACCTAGCAGGCACTTGGATTATGAAGGATCCCTAGCGGGCTATTGGACTATCTAGGTTACCTAGCTGGCACTTGGACTATGTAGGTTAAGTAGCGGACACTTGCACGATCTAGGTTAACTAGCGGGCCTTTGCACTATGTAGGTAAACTAGCGGGCCCATGGATTATGTAGGTTTACTAGGGGGCACTTGGGACATCTAGGTTAACTAGCGGGCACTTTGACTATGTAGTTTCCCTAGCGTGCATTTTGACTATTTAGGTTGCCTAGCGGGCACTTGGACTATGTAGGTTACCTAGCAGGCACTTTGACTATCTAGGTTAACTAACGGGCACTTGGACTATGTAGGGTAACTAGCGGGCACTTGGACTGTCTAGGTTACCTAACGGGCACTTGGATTATCTAGGTTAACGAACGGGCACTTGGACTATGTAGGTTACCTAGCCACCACTTGGAATATCTAGGTTCCCTAGCGGGCACTTGTACTATCTAGGTTACCTAGCTGGCACTTGGACTATGTAGGTCAACTAGCGGGCCCTTGGACTATCTAGGTTAGCTAACGGGCACTTGGATTATGTAGGTTGCCTAGCGGACATTTAGACTATGTAGGTTTCCTTGCGGGCATTTGGTCTATGTAGGTTCCCTAGCAGGCACTTGGACTATGTAGGTTCCCTAACGGGCACTTGGACTTTGTAGTTTCCCTAGCGGGCATTTGGATTATTTAGGTTACCTAGTGGGCACGTGGACTATGTAGGTTATCTAGCGGGCACTTGGACTACGTAGGTTAACTAGAAGGCACTTGGACTATCAAGGTTACCTAGCGGGCCCTTGGACTATGTAGGTTACCAGCGGGCACTTGGACTATCTAGGTTAACGAACATGCACTTGGACTATGTAGGTAACCAAGCGGGCACTTGGACTGTCTAGGTTACCTAGCGGGCACTTGGACTATCTAGGTTAACGAACGGGCACTTGGATTATGTAGTTTACCTAGCAGGTACTTGGACTATGTAGGTTAACTAGCGGGCCCTTGGACTATCTAGGTTACCTACGGGCACTTGGACTATGTACCTTCCCTAGCGGGCACTTGGTCTATCTACGTTACCTAGCGGGCACTTGGACTATGTAGGTTAACGAACGGGCACTTGGACTATGTAGGTAACCTAGTGGTCACTTGGACTGTGTAGGTTATCTAGCGGACACTTGGACTATCTAGGTTAACTAACGGGCACTTGGACTATGTAGGGTAACTAGCGGGCACTAGGTCTATGTAGGGTAACTAGCGGGCACTTGGACTGTCTAGGTTACCTAACGGGCACTTGGATTATCTAGGTTAACGAACGGATACTTGGACTATGTAGGTTAGCTATCAGGCACTTGGACTATCTAGGTTACATAGCAGGCACTTGGACTATGTAGTTTACCTAGCGGACACTTGGACGATTTAGGTTAACTAGCGGGCACTTGGACTATCTAGGTTAACTAGCAGGCCCTTGGACTATCTAGGTTTACTAGCGGGCACTTGGACTATCTAGGTTAACTAGCGGGCACTTGGACTATGTAGGTTAACTAGCGGGCACTTGGACTATGTAGGTTAACTAGCGGTCACTTGAACTCTCTAGGTTACCTAGCGGACACTTGGACTACGTACCTTCCCTAGCGGGCACTTGGACTATCTAGGTTACCTAGCAGGCACTTGGATTATGAAGGATCCCTAGCGGGCTATTGGACTATCTAGGTTACCTAGCTGGCACTTGGACTATGTAGGTTAAGTAGCGGACACTTGCACGATCTAGGTTAACTAGCGGGCCTTTGCACTATGTAGGTAAACTAGCGGGCCCATGGATTATGTAGGTTTACTAGGGGGCACTTGGGACATCTAGGTTAACTAGCGGGCACTTTGACTATGTAGTTTCCCTAGCGTGCATTTTGACTATTTAGGTTGCCTAGCGGGCACTTGGACTATGTAGGTTACCTAGCAGGCACTTTGACTATCTAGGTTAACTAACGGGCACTTGGACTATGTAGGGTAACTAGCGGGCACTTGGACTGTCTAGGTTACCTAACGGGCACTTGGATTATCTAGGTTAACGAACGGGCACTTGGACTATGTAGGTTACCTAGCCACCACTTGGAATATCTAGGTTCCCTAGCGGGCACTTGTACTATCTAGGTTACCTAGCTGGCACTTGGACTATGTAGGTCAACTAGCGGGCCCTTGGACTATCTAGGTTAGCTAACGGGCACTTGGATTATGTAGGTTGCCTAGCGGACATTTAGACTATGTAGGTTTCCTTGCGGGCATTTGGTCTATGTAGGTTCCCTAGCAGGCACTTGGACTATGTAGGTTCCCTAACGGGCACTTGGACTTTGTAGTTTCCCTAGCGGGCATTTGGATTATTTAGGTTACCTAGTGGGCACGTGGACTATGTAGGTTATCTAGCGGGCACTTGGACTACGTAGGTTAACTAGAAGGCACTTGGACTATCAAGGTTACCTAGCGGGCCCTTGGACTATGTAGGTTACCAGCGGGCACTTGGACTATCTAGGTTAACGAACATGCACTTGGACTATGTAGGTAACCAAGCGGGCACTTGGACTGTCTAGGTTACCTAGCGGGCACTTGGACTATCTAGGTTAACGAACGGGCACTTGGATTATGTAGTTTACCTAGCAGGTACTTGGACTATGTAGGTTAACTAGCGGGCCCTTGGACTATCTAGGTTACCTACGGGCACTTGGACTATGTACCTTCCCTAGCGGGCACTTGGTCTATCTACGTTACCTAGCGGGCACTTGGACTATGTAGGTTAACGAACGGGCACTTGGACTATGTAGGTAACCTAGTGGTCACTTGGACTGTGTAGGTTATCTAGCGGACACTTGGACTATCTAGGTTAACTAACGGGCACTTGGACTATGTAGGGTAACTAGCGGGCACTAGGTCTATGTAGGGTAACTAGCGGGCACTTGGACTGTCTAGGTTACCTAACGGGCACTTGGATTATCTAGGTTAACGAACGTGCACTTGGACTATGTAGGTAACCTAGTGGGCACTTGGACTGTCTAGGTTACCTAGCGGGCACTTGGACTATCTAGGTTAACGAACGGGCACTTGGACTATGTAGGTTAACTAGCGGACACTTCGACTATCTAGGTTAGCTAACAGGCAATTGGACAATCTAGGTTAACTAACGGGCACTTGGACTATGTAGGTTGCCTAGCGAGCACTTGGACTATGTAGGTTCCCTAGTGGGCACTTGGACTATGTAGGTTCCCTATCGGGTACTTGGACTGTCTAGGTTAACTAGGGGGCAATTGGACTGTCTAGGTTACCTAGTGGGCACTTGGACTATGTACGTTCCCTAGCGGGCACTTGGGCTTTCTACGTTACCTAGCAGGCACTTGGACAATGTAAGTTAACGAACGGGCACTTGGACTATGTAGGTTTACTAGCGGACACTTGGACTATCTAGGATAGCTAACGGGCAATTGGACTATCAAGGTTACCTAACGGGCACTTGGACTATGTAGGTTACCTAGCGGGCACTTGGACTATCTTGGTTACCTAGAGGCACTTTGACTATCTAGGTTAACTAACGTGCACTTGGACTATGTAGGTTGCCTATCGAGCACCTGGACTATGTAGGTTCCCTAGCGGGCGCTTGGACTATGTAGATTCCCTAGCGGTACTTGGACCGTCTAGGTTAACTAGCGGGCAATTGGACTGTCTAGGTTACCTAGTAGGCACTTGGACTATGTAGTTTACCTAGCAGGCACTTGGACTATGTTGGTTTACTAGCAGGCACTTAGACTATCTAGGTTACCTAGCGGGCACTTGGACTATGTACGTTACCTAGCGGGCACTTGGGCTATCTACGTTACCTAGCCTGCCCATGGATTATGTAGGTTTACTAGGGGGCACTTGGACTATCTAGGTTAACTAGCGGGCACTTGGACTGTGTAGTTTCCCTAGCGGACATTTGGACAATTTAGGTTACCTAGCGGGCACTTGGACTATGTAGGTTATCTAGCGGGCACTTGGACTATCTAGGTTACCTAGCAGGCACTTTGACTATCTAGGTTAACTAACGGGCATTTGGACTATGTAGGGCAACTAGCGGGACTTGGACTGTCTAGAATACCTAACGGGCATTTGGATTATCTAGGTTAACGAACGGGCACTTGGACTATGTAGGTTACCTAGCCACCACTTGGACTATCTAGGTTAGCTAACAGGCACTTAGACTATCTAGGTTCCCTAGCGGGCACTTGTACTATCTAGGTTACCTAGCTGGCACTTGGATTTTGTAGGTCAACTAGCGGGCCCTTGGACTATCTAGCTTAGCTAACGGGCACTTGGACTATGTGTGTTCCAGAGTGGGCACTTGGATTATGTAGATTGCCTAGCGGACATTTAGATTATGTAGGTTTCCTTGCGGGCATTTGGACTATGTAAGTTACCAGCGGGCACTTGGACAATCTAGGTTAACGAACGTGCACTTGGACTATGTAGGTAACCTAGGGGGCACTTGAACTGTCTAGGTTACCTAGCGGGCACTTGGACTTTCTAGGTTAACGAACGGGCACTTGGACTATGTAGGTTAACCAGCGGACACTTCGACTATCTAGGTTAGCTAACGGGCAATTGGACTATGTAGGTTACCTAGCGGGCACTTGGACTATGTAGGTTCCCTAGCGGGCACTTGGACTATTTAGGTTACCTAGCAGGCACTTTGACTATCTAGGTTAACTAACGGGCACTTGGACTATGTAGGGTAACTAGCGGGCACTTGGACTGTCTAGGTTAACTAACGGGCACTTGGATTATCTAGGTTAACGAACGTGCACTTGGACTATGTAGGTAACCTAGCGGGCACTTGGACTGTCTAGGTTACCTAGCGGGCACTTGGACTATCTAGGTTAACGAACGGGCTCTTGGACTATGTAGGTTAACTAGCGGACACTTCGACTATCTAGGTTAGCTAACGGGCAATTGGACAATCTAGGTTAACTAACGGGCACTTGGACTATGTAGGTTGCCTAGCGAGCACTTGGACTATGTAGGTTCCCTAGTGGGCACTTGGACTATGTAGGTTCCCTATCGGGTACTTGGACTGTCTAGGTTAACTAGGGGGAAATTGGACTGTCTAGGTTACCTAGTTGCCACTTGGACTATGTACGTTCCCTAGCGGGCACTTGGGCTATCTATGTTACCTAGCAGTCACTTGGACAATGTAAGTTAACGAACGGGCACTTGGACTATGAAGGTTAACTAGCGGACACTTGGACTATCTAGGATAGCTAACGGGCAATTGGACTATCAAGGTTACCTAACGGGCACTTGGACTATGTAAGTTACCTAGCGGGCACTTGGACTATCTAGGTTACCTAGCAGGCACTTTGACTATCTAGGTTAACTAACGGGCACTTGGACTATGTAGGTTGCCTAGCGAGCACCTGGACTATGTAGGTTCCCTAGCGGGCGCTTGGACTACGTAGATTCCCTAGCGGTACTTGGACTGTCTAGGTTAACTAGCGGGCAATTGGACTGTCTAGGTTACCTAGTAGGCACTTGGACTATGTAGTTTACCTAGCAGGCACTTGGACTATGTAGGTTTACTAGCAAGCACTTAGACTATCTAGGTTCCCTAGCGGGCACTTGGGCTATCTACATTACCTAGCGGGCACTTGGACAATGTAGGTTAACGAATGGGCACTTGGACTATGTAGGTAACCTAGTGGTCACTTGGACTGTCTAGGTTACCAAGCGGGCACTTGGACTATGTAGGTTAACTAGCGGGCCCTTGGACTATCTAGGTTAACTAGCGGGCACTTGGACTATCTAGGTTAACTAGAGGGCACTTGGACTATCTAGGTTAACTAGCGGGCCCTTGCACTATGTAGGTTAACTAGCGGGCCCATGGATTATGTAGGTTTACTAGGGGGCACTTGGACTATCTAGGTTAACTAGCGGGCACTTGGACTACGTAGTTTCCCTAGCGGACATTTGGACTATTTAGGTTACCTAGCGGGCACTTGGACTATGAAGGTTATCTAGCGGGCACTTGGACTATCTAGGTTACCTAGCAGGCACTTTGACTATCTGGGTTAACTAACGGGCACTTGGACTATATAGGGCAACAAGCGGGCACTTGGACTGTCTAGGTTACCTAACGGGCACTTGGATTATCTAGGTTAACGAACGGGCACGTGGACTATGAAGGTTACCTAGCCACCACTTGGACTATCTAGGTTAGCTAACAGGCACTTGGACTATCTAGGTTCCCTAGCGGGCACTTGTACTATCTAGGTTACCTAGCTAGCACTTGGACTATGTAGGTCAACTAGCGGGCCCTTGGACTATCTAGGTTAGCTAACGGGCACTTGGACTATGTATGTTCCAGAGTGGGCACTTGGATTATGTAGGTTGCCTAGCGGACATTTAGACTATGTAGGTTTCCTTGCGGGCATTTGGACTATGTAGGTTACCTAGCGGGCACTTGGACTATGTAGGTTCCCTAACGGGCACTTGGACTATGTCGGTTCCCTAGCGGTCACGTGGACTATGAAGGCTCCCTAGAAGGCACTTTGACTATGTAGGTTAACAGGCGGGAACTTGGACTAACCAGGTTACCAAGCGGGCACTTGGACTATGTAGGTTACCCAATGGGCACTTGGACTATCTAGGTTAACGAACGGATACTTGGACTATGTAGGTTAGCTATCAGGCACTTGGACTATCTAGGTTACCTAGCAGGCACTCGGACTATGTAGTTTACCTAGCGGACACTTGGATGATTTAGGTTAACTAGTGGGCACTTGGACTATCTAGGTTAACTAGCAGGCCCTTGGACTATCTAGGTTTACTAGCGGGCACTTGGACTATCTAGGTTAACTAGCGGGCACTTGGACTATGTAGGTTAACTAGCGGGCACTTGCACTCTCTAGGTTACATAGCGGACACTTGGACTATGTACCTTCCCTAGCGGGCACTTGGACTATCTAGGTTACCTAGCAGGCACTTGGATTATGAAGGATCCCTAGCGGGCAATTGGACTATCTAGGTTACCTAGCTGGCACTTGGACTATGTAGGTTAACTAGCGGAATCTTGCACGATCTAGGTTAACTAGCGGGCCCTTGCACTATGTAGGTTAACTAGCGGGCCCATGGATTATGTAGGTTTACTAGGGGGCACTTGGACTATCTAGGTTAACTAGCGGGCACTTGGACTATGTAGTTTCCCTAGCGGGCATTTGGAGTATTTAGGTTGCCTAGCGGGCACTTGGACTATGTAGGTAACCTAGCGGGCACTTGGACTATCTAGGTTACCTAGCAGGGACTTTGACTATCTAGGTTAACTAATGGGCACTTGGACTATGTAGGGTAACTAGCGGGCACTTGGACTGTCTAGGTTACCTAACAGGCACTTGGATTATCTAGGTTAACGAACGGGCACTTGGACTATGTAGGTTACCCAGCCACCACTTGGACTATCTAGGTTAGCTAAAAGGCACTTGGACTATCTAGGTTCGCTAGCGGGCACTTTTACTATCTAGGTTACCTAGCTGGCACTTGGACTATGTAGGTCAACTAGCGGGCCCTTGGACTATCTAGGTTAGCTAACGGGCACTTGGACTATGTATGTTCCAGAGCGGGCACTTGGATTATGTAGGTTGCCTAGCGGACATTTAGACTATGTAGGTTTCCTTGCGGGCATTTGGACTATGTAGGTTCCCTAACGGGCACTTGGAGTATGTAGGTTCCCTAGCGGTCACGTGGACTATGTAGGCTCCCTAGAAGGCACTTGGACTATGTAAGTTAACTAGCGGGCACTTGGACTATGTAGGTTACCCAATGGGCACTTGGACTATCTAGGTTAACGAACGGACACTTGGACTATGTAGGTTAGCTATCAGGCACTTGGACTATCTAGGTTACCTAGCGGACACTTGGACAATTTAGGTTAACTAGCGGGCACTTGGACTATCTACGTTAACTAGCAGGCCCTTGGACTATCTAGGTTTACTAGCGGGCACTTGGACTATCTAGGTTAACTAACGGGCACTTGGACTATCTAGGTTAACGAACGGGCACTTGGTATGTGCAGGTAACCTAGCGGGTACTTGGACTCTCTAGGTTACCTAGCGGGCACTTGGACTTTTAGATTAACGGCGGGCACTTGGACTATGTAAGTTGCTTAGCGGGCACTTGGACTATCTAGGTTAGGTAACGGGCTAACCTAGATAGTCGAAGTGTCCGCTAGTTAACCTACATACTCCACGTTCCCGTTCGTTAACCTAGAATGTCCAAGTGCCTGCTAGGTAACCTAGACAGTCCAAGTGCCCGCTAGGTTACCTACATAGTCCAAGAACCCGCTAGGCAACGTAGATAGTTCAAGTGTCAGCTAGGTAACCTAGATAGTCCAAGTGCCCGCTAGGTAACCTAGACAATCCAAGTGCCCGCTAGGTTACCTACATAGTCCAAGTGCACGTTCGTTAACCTAGATTGTCCAAGTGCCCGCTGGTAACCTACATAGTCCAAGGGCCCGCTAGGTAACCTAGATAGTCCAAGTGCCTGCTAGGTAACCAAAGTAGTCCAAGTGCCCGCTAGGTAACCTAAAAAGTCTAAGTGCCCGCTAAGGAATCTATATAGTCCAAATGCCCGCTAGGGAGCCTGCATAATCCAAATGCCCGCTAGGTAACCTAGATAGTCCAAGGGCCCTCTACGTAACCTACATTGTCCTAGTGCCCCCTAGTTAACCTACATTCTCCAAGTGCCCGCTAGGGAACTTACATAGTCCAAGTGCCCGCTAGGTAACCTAGATAGTCCAACAGCCCTCTAGGTAACCTACATACTCCAAGAACCCGCTAGGCAATGTAGATAGTTCAAGTGTCAGCTAGGTAACCTAGATAGTCCAAGTGCTCGCTAGGTAACCTACAAAGTCTAAGTGCCCGCTAGGTTATCTATATAGTCCAAATGCCCGCCTGGGAACCTACATGGTCCAAATGCCCGCTAGGTAACCTAGATAGTCCAAGTGCCCTCTAGTTAACCTAGATGTCCAAGTGCCCGCTAGTTAACCCAAAAAGTCCAAGGTCCGCTAGTTAACCTAGATAGTCCAAGTGCTCGCTAGTTAACCTACATAGTACAAGGGCCCGCTAGTTGACCTAGATAGTCCAAGTGCCCGCTAGTTAACCTAGATAGTCCAAGTGCCCGCTAGGTAACCAAAGTAGTCCAAATGTCCAATAGGGATCCTACATAGTCCAAGTGCCCGCTAGGGAACCTACATAGTCCAAGTGCCCGTTAGTTAACCTAGATAGTCCAAATGCCTGCGAGGTAACCTAGATAGTCCAACAGCCCTCTAGGTAACCTACATACTCCAAGAACCCGCTAGGCAACATAGATAGTTAAAGTGCCAGCTAGGTAACCTAGATAGTCCAAGTGCCTGCTAGGTAACCTACAAAGTCTAAGTGCCCACTAGGTTATCTATATAGTCCAAATGCCCGCCTGGGAACCTACATAGTCCAAGTGCCCGCTAGGTAACCTAGATAGTCCAAGTGCCCTCTAGTTAACATAGATCGTCCAAGTGCCCGCTAGTTAACCCACATAGTCCAAGGTCCGCTAGTTAACCTAGATAGTCCAAGTGCTCGCTAGTTAACCTACATAGTACAAGGGCCCGCTATTTGACCTAGATAGTCCAAGTGCCCGCTAGTTAACCTAGATAGTCCAAGTGCCCGCTAGGTAACCAAAGTAGTCCAAATGTCCAATAGGGATCCTACATAGTCCAAGGGCCCGCTAGATAACCTACTTAGTCCAAGTGCCCGTTCGTTAACCTAGATAGTCCAAGTGCCTGCTAGGTAACCTATACTGTCCAAGTGCCCACAAGGTTACCTACATAGTCCAAGTGCCCGTTCGTTAACCTAGATCGTGCAAGTGCCCGCTAGGAAACCTACATAGTCCAAGGGCCCGCTAGGTAACCTTGATAGTCCCAGTGCCCGCTAGGTAACCTAGAGTCCAAGTGCTCGCTATTTAACCTACATAGTCCAAGTGCCCGCTATGTAACCTAGATAGTCAAAGTGCCCATTAGGTAACCTAGATAGTCCAAGTGCCCGTTACCTAACCTAGATAGTCCAAGTGCCCACTAGGCAACCTACATTGTCCAAGAGCCCATTCGTTAACCTAGAAGTCTAAGTGCCCGCTAGGTAACCTAGACAGTCCAAGTGCCCGCTAGGTTACCTGCATATTCCAAGTGCCCGTTCGTCAACCTATATAGTCCAATTGCCCACTAGGTAACCTACATAGTCCAAGTGCCCGCTAGGTAACCTATATAGTCCAAGTGCCCGCTAGGTAACCTAGATAGTCCAAGGGCCCGTTAGTTAACCTACATAGTCCAAGGGCTCACTTGTTAACTTTGATAGTCCAAGTGCCCGCTAGTTAACCTATATTGTCCAAGTGCCTGCTCGTTAACCTACATAGTCCAAGAGTCCACTAGTTAACCTAGATAGTCCACGTGTCCTCTAGTTAACCTACATAGTCCAAGTGCCCGCTAGTTAACCTATATACCAAGTGCCCGCTACGTAACCTAGATAATCCAAGGGCACGCTAGTTAACCTACATAGTCCAAGAGTCCGCTAGGCAACCTAGATAGTCCAAGTGCCCGCTAAGGAACCTACATAGTCCAAGTGCACGCTAGTTAACCTAGATAGTCCAAGTGCCCGCTAGTTAACCTAGATAGTCCAAGTGCCTGCTAGGTAACCAACATAGTGCAAGTGTCCGCTAGTTAAACTAGATAGTTCAAGTACCCGCTAGGTAACCTAGATCGTCCTAGGGCCCCCTAGTTAGCCTACATAGTCCAAGTGCCCGCTAGGTAACCTAGATAGTCCAAGTGCCCGTTCGGTAACCTAGATAGTCCAAGTGCCCTTTAGGGAACCTAGATAGTCCAAGGGCCCGCTAGTAAACCTACATAGTCCATGGGCCCGCTAGTTAACCTACATAGTGCAAGTGTCCGCTAGTTAACCTACATATTCCAAGTGCCCCCTAATTAACCTACATAATCTAAGTTCCCGTTAGGTAACCTAGGTAGTCCAAGGGCCTGCTAGTTGACCTATATAGTCCAAGTGCCAGCTAGGTAACTTAGATAGTACAAGTGCCCGCTAGGGAATCTAGATAGTCCAAGTGCACGCTAGTTAACCTAGATAGTCCAAGTGTCCGCTAGTTAACCTACACAGTCCAAGTGCCCGCTAGTTAACCTATATACCAAGTGCCCGCTACGTAACCTAGATAGTCCAAGGGCACTCTAGTTAACCTACATAGTACAAGTGCACGCTAGGCAACCTAGATTGTCCCAGTGCCCGCTAAGGAACCTACATAGTCCAAGTGCACGCTAGTTAACTTAGATAGTCCAAGTGCCCGCTAGTTAACCTAGATAGTCCAAGTGCCTGCTAGGTAACCTACATAGTGCAAGTGTCCGCTAGTTAAACTAGATAGTTCAAGTACCCGCTAGGTAACCTAGATCGTCCTAGGGCCCCCTAGTTAGCCTACATAGTCCAAGTGCCCGCTATGTAACCTAGATAGTCAAAGTGCCCATTAGGTAACCTAGATAGTCCAAGTGCCCGTTACCTAACCTAGATAGTCCAAGTGCCCACTAGGCAACCTACATTGTCCAAGAGCCCATTCGTTAACCTAGAAGTCTAAGTGCCCGCTAGGTAACCTAGACAGTCCAAGTGCCCGCTAGGTTACCTGCATATTCCAAGTGCCCGTTCGTCAACCTAGATAGTCCAATTGCCCACTAGGTAACCTACATAGTCCAAGTGCCCGCTAGGTAACCTATATAGTCCAAGTGCCCGCTAGGTAACCTAGATAGTCCAAGGGCCCGCTAGTTAACCTACATAGTCCAAGGGCTCACTTGTTAACTTTGATAGTCCAAGTGCCCGCTAGTTAACCTATATTTTCCAAGTGCCTTCTCGTTAACCTACATAGTCCAAGAGTCCACTAGTTAACCTAGATAGTCCACGTGTCCTCTAGTTAACCTACATAGTCCAAGTGCCCGCTAGTTAACCTATATACCAAGTGCCCGCTACGTAACCTAGATAATCCAAGGGCACGCTAGTTAACCTACATAGTCCAAGAGCCCGCTAGGCAACCTAGATAGTCCAAGTGCCCGCTAAGGAACCTACATAGTCCAAGTGCACGCTAGTTAACCTAGATAGTCCAAGTGCCCGCTAGTTAACCTAGATAGTCCAAGTGCCTGCTAGGTAACCAACATAGTGCAAGTGTCCGCTAGTTAAACTAGATAGTTCAAGTACCCGCTAGGTAACCTAGATCGTCCTAGGGCCCCCTAGTTAGCCTACATAGTCCAAGTGCCCGCTAGGTAACCTAGATAGTCCAAGTGCCCGTTCGGTAACCTAGATAGTCCAAGTGCCCTTTAGGGAACCTAGATAGTCTAAGGGCCCGCTAGTAAACGTACATAGTCCATGGGCCCGCTAGTTAACCTACATAGTGCAATTGTCCGCTAGTTAACCTACATATTCCAAGTGCCCCCTAATTAACCTACATAATCTAAGTTCCCGTTAGGTAACCTAGGTAGTCCAAGGGCCTGCTAGTTGACCTATATAGTCCAAGTGCCAGCTAGGTAACTTAGATAGTACAAGTGCCCGCTAGGGAATCTAGATAGTCCAAGTGCACGCTAGTTAACCTAGATAGTCCAAGTGTCCGCTAGTTAACCTACACAGTCCAAGTGCCCGCTACTTAACCTATATACCAAGTGCCCGCTACGTAACCTAGATAGTCCAAGGGCACTCTAGTTAACCTACATAATACAAGTGCACGCTAGGCAACCTAGATTGTCCCAGTGCCCGCTAAGGAACCTACATAGTACAAGTGCACGCTACTTAACTTAGATAGTCCAAGTGCCCGCTAGTTAACCTAGATAGTCCAAGTGCCTGCTAGGTAACCTACATAGTGCAAGTGTCCGCTAGTTAAACTAGATAGTTCAAGTACCCGCTAGGTAACCTAGATCGTCCTAGGGCCCCCTAGTTAGCCTACATAGTCCAAGTGCCCGCTAGGTAACCTAGATAGTCCAAGTGCCCGTTCGGTAACCTAGATAGTCCAAGTGCCCTTTAGGGAACCTAGATAGTCCAAGGGCCCGCTAGTAAACCTACATAGTCCATTGGCCCGCTAGTTAACCTACATAGTGCAAGTGTCCGCTAGTTAACCTACATATTCCAAGTACCCCCTAATTAACCTACATAATCTAAGTTCCCGTTAGGTAACCTAGGTAGTCCAAGGGCCCGCTAGTTGACCTACATAGTCCAAGTGCCAGCTAGGTAACCTAGATAGTACAAGTGCCCGCTAGGCAACCTACATAGTCCAAGTGCCCGTTCGTTAACCTAGATAATCCAAGTGACCGCTAGGTAACCTAGACAGTCTAAGTGCCCGCTAGTTAACCTACATAGTCCAAGTGCCCGATAGGGAACCTACATAGTCCAAGTGCCCGCTAGGCAACCTACATAGTCCAAGTGCCCGTTATTTAACCTAGATAATCAAAGTGCCTGCTAGGTAACATAGATAGTCCAAGTGCCCACTAGGTAACCTACATGGTCCAAGTTCCCGCTTGGTAACCTTAATAGCCCAAATGCCCGCTAGGGAAACTACATATTCCAAGTGCCCGCTAGTTAACCTAGATTGTCCAAGTGCCTGCTAGTAAACCTACATAATCCATGGGCCCGCTAGTTAACCTACATAGTGCAAGGGCCCGCTATTTAACCTAGATCGTGCAAGTGTCCACTAGTTAACCTACATAGTCCAAGTGCCCGCTAGTTAACCTACATAGTCCAAGTGCCCGCTAGGGATCCTCCATATTCCAAGTGCCTGCTAGGTAACCTAGATAGTCCAAGTGGCTGCTCGGTAACCTACAAAGTCTAAGTGCCCGCTAGGTTATCTATATAGTCCAAATGAGCGCCTGGGAACCTACATGGTCCAAACCCGCTAGGTAACCTAGATAGTCCAAGTGCCCTCTAGTTAACCTAGATCTTCCAAGGTCCGCTAGTTAACCTAGATAGTCCAAGTGCTCGCTAGTTAACCTACATAGTACAAGGGCCCGCTAGTTGACCTAGATAGTCCAAGTGCCCGCTAGTTAACCTAGATAGTCCAAGTGCCCGCTAGGTAACCAAATTAGTCCAAATGTCCAATAGGGATCCTACATAGTCCAAGTGCCCGCTAGGGAACCTACATAGTCCAAGTGCCCGTTAGTTAACCTAGATAGTCCAAGTGCCCGCTAGGTAACCTAGATAGTCCAACAGCCCTCTAGGTAACCTACATACTCCAAGAACCCGCTAAGCAACATAGATAGTTAAAGTGCCAGCTAGGTAACCTAGATAGTCCAAGTGCCTGCTAGGTAACCTACAAAGTCTAAGTGCCCACTAGATTATATATATAGCCCAAATGCCCGCCTGGGAACCTACATAGTCCAAGTGCCCGCTAGGTAACCTAGATAGTCCAAGTGCCCTCTAGTTAACCTAGATCGTCCAAGTGCCCGCTAGTTAACCTACATAGTCCAAGGCCCTGCTAGTTAACCCACATAGTCCAAGGTCCGCTAGTTAACCTAGATAGTCCAAGTGCTCGCTAGTTAACCTACATAGTACAAGGGCCCGCTAGTTGACCTAGATAGTCCAAGTGCCCGCTAGTTAACCTAGATAGTCCAAGTGCCCGCTAGGTAACCAAAGTAGTCCAAATGTCCAATAGGGATCCTACATAGTCCAAGTGCCCGCAAGGGAACCTACATAGTCCAAGTGCCCGTTAGTTCACCTAGATAGTCCAAGTGCCTGCTAGGTAACCTAGATAGTCCAACAGCCCTCTAGGTAACCTACATACTCCAAGAACCCGCTAGGCAACATAGATAGTTAAAGTGCCAGCTAGGTAACCTAGATAGTTCAAGTGCCTGCTAGGTAACCTACAAAGTCTAAGTGCCCACTAGGTTATCTATATAGTCCAAATGCCCGCCTGGGAACCTCCATAGTCCAAGTGCCCGCTAGGTAACCTAGATATTCCAAGTGCCCTCTAGTTAACATAGATCGTCCAAGTGCCCGCTAGTTAACCCACATAGTCCAAGGTCCGCTAGTTAACCTAGATAGTCCAAGTGCTCGCTAGTTAACCTACATAGTACAAGGGCCCGCTAGTTGACCTAGATAGTCCAAGTGCCCGCTAGTTAACCTAGATAGTCCAAGTGCCCGCTAGGTAACCAAAGTAGTCCAAATGTCCAATAGGGATCCTACATAGTCCAAGTGCCCGCTAGGTAACCTACTTAGTCCAAGTGCCCGTTCGTTAACCTAGATAGTCCACGTGCCTGCTAGGTAACCTAGACTGTCCAAGTGCCCGCAAGGTTACCTACATAGTCCAAGTGCCCGTTCGTTAACCTAGATAGTCCAAGTGCCCGCTAGGAAACCTACAGAGTCCAAGGGCCCGCTAGGTAACCTTGATAGTCCAAGTGCCCGCTAGGTAACCTAGAGTCCAAGTGCTCGCTATTTAACCTACATAGTCCGAGTGCCCGCTATGTAACCTAGATAGTCAAAGTGCCCATTAGGTAACCTAGATAGTCCAAGTGCCCGTTACCTAACCTAGATAGTCCAAGTGCCCACTAGGCAACCTACATTGTCCAAGAGCCCGTTCGTTAATCTAGAAGTCCAAGTGCCCGCTAGGTTACCTGCATATTCCAAGTGCCCGTTCGTCAACCTAGATAGTCCAATTGCCCACTAGGTAACCTACATAGTCCAAGTGCCCGCTAGGTAACCTATATAGTCCATGTGCCCGTTAGGTAACCTAGATAGTCCAAGGGCCCGCTAGTTAACCTATATAGTCCAAGGGCTCACTTGTTAACTTTGATAGTCCAAGTGCCCGCTAGTT
Source organism: Tenrec ecaudatus (assembly GCF_050624435.1). NCBI lineage: Eukaryota > Metazoa > Chordata > Mammalia > Afrosoricida > Tenrecidae > Tenrec > Tenrec ecaudatus. Next base: position 1,861,181 of record NW_027457550.1, on the reverse strand, counting down.
AACCTAGATTGTCCAAGTGCCTGCTCGTTGACCTACATAGTCCAAGGGTCCACTAGTTAACCTTGATAGTCCAAGTGTCCTCTAGTTAACCTCCATAGTCCAAGTGCCCGCTAGTTAACCTATATACCAAGTGCCCGCTAGTTAACCTATATACCAAGTGCCCGCTACGTAACCTAGATAATCCAAAGGCACGCTAGTTAACCTACATAGTCCAAGAGCCCGCTAGGCAACCTAGATAGTCCAAGTGCCCGCTAAGGAACCTACATAGTCCAAGTCCACGCTAGTTAACCTAGATAGTCCAAGTGCCTGCTAGGTAACCTACATAGTGCAAGTGTCTGATAGTTAACCTAGATAGTTCAAGTACCCGCTACGTAACCTAGATCGTCCAAGGGCCCCCTAGTTAGCCTACATAGTCCAAGTGCCCGCTAGGTAACCTAGATAGTCCAAGTGCCCGTTCGGTAACTTAGATAGTCCAAGTGCCCTTTAGGGAACCTAGATAATCCAAGGGCCCGCTAGTAAACCTACATAGTCCATGGGCCGGCTAGTTAACCTACATAGTGCAAGTGTCCGCTAGTTAACCTATATATTCCAAGTGCCCCCTAATTAACCTACAAAATCTAAGTTCCCGTTAGGTAACCTAGGTAGTACAAGGGCCCGCTAGTTGACCTATATAATCCAAGTGCCAGCTAGGTAACCTAGATAGTCCAAGTGCACGCTAGTTAACCTAGATAGTCCAAGTGTCCGCTAGTTAACCTACATAATCCAAGTGCCCGCTAGCTAACCTATATACCAAGTGCCCGCTAGGCAACCTAGATAGTCCCAGTGCCCGCTAAGGAACCTACATTGTCCAAATGCACGCTACTTAACTTAGATAGTCCAAGTGCCCGCTAGTTAACCTAGATAGTCCAAGTGCCTGCTAGGTAACCTACATAGTGCAAGTGTCCGCTAGATAACCTACATATTCCAAGTGCCCGCTAGTTAACATAGAAAGTCCAACTGCCCGCTAGGGAATGTACATAGTCCATGTGCCCGCTAGGTAACTTAGATAGTGCAACTGCCCGCTAGTTAACCTAGATAGTTCTAATACCCGCTACCTAACCTAGATCGTCCAAGGGCCCCCATAGTTAGCCTACATAGTCCAAGTGCCCGCTAGGTAACCTAGATAGTCCAAGTGCCCGTTCGGTAACCTAGATAGTCCAAGTGCCCTTTAGGGAACCTAGATAGTCCAAGGGCCCGCTAGTAAACCTACATAGTCCATGGGCCGGCTAGTTAACCTACATAGTGCAAGTGTCCGCTAGTTAACCTACATATTCCAAGTGCCCCCTAATTAACCTACATAATCTAAGTTCCCGTTAGCTAACCTAGGTAGTCCAAGGGCCCGCTAGTTGACCTACATAGTCCAAGTGCCAGCTAGGTAACCTAGATTGTACAAGTGCCCGCTAGGGAACCTAGATAGTCCAAGTGCCTGTTAGCTAACCTAGATAGTCCAAATGGCAGCTAGGTAACCTACATAGTCCAAGTGCCCGTTCGTTAACCTAGATAATCCAAGTGCCCGCTAGGTAACCTAGACAGTCCAAATGCCCGCTAGTTAACTTACATAGTCCAAGTGCCCGAAAGGGAACCTACATAATCCAAGTGCCCGCTAGGCAACCTACATAGTCCAAGTGCCCGTTAGTTAACCTAGATAATCAAAGTGCCTGCTAAGTAACTTAGATAGTCCAAGTGCCCACTAGGTAACCTACATAGTCCAAGTTCCCGCTTGGTAACCTTAATAGTCCAAATGCCCGCTAGGGAAACTACATAGTCCAAGTGCCCGCTAGTTTACCTAGATAGTTCAAGTGCCTAATTTTAAACCTACATAATCCATGGGCCCGCTAGTTAACCTACATAGTGCAAGGGCCCGCTAGTTAACCAAGATCGTACAAGTGTCCGCTAGTTAACCTACATAGTCCATGTGCCCGCTAGTTAACCTAGATAGTCCAAGGGCCCGCTAGGGATCCTTCATAATCCAAGTGCCTGCTAGGTAACCTAGATAGTCCAAGTGCCCGCAAGTTAACCTAGATATTCCACGTGCACACTAGGGGAAGTACATAGTCCAAGTGCCTGCTAGGTAAGCTAGATAGTCCAAGTGCGCGCAAGGGTATGTACATAGTCCAAGGGCCTGCCCGGAAACCTAGATAGTCTAAGTGCCCGCTAGTTAACCTACATAGTCCAAGGGCCCGCTAGTTAACCTACATAGTCCAAGGTCTGCTAGTTAACCTAGATAGTAAAAGTGCCCGCTAGGTAACCTACACAGTCCATGTGCCCGCTAGGTTACCTATATAGTCCAAGTGCCCCTTCGTTAACCTAGATAGTCCAAGTGCCCGCTAGGTAACCTACATAGTCCAGGGGACCGCTAGGTAACCTAGATAATCCAAGTGCCCGCTAGGTAACCTAGATAGTCAAAGTGCCCTTTAGGTAACCTACATAGTCCAAGTGCCAGCTAGGTAACCTAGATAGTGAAAGTGCCCGTTAGGTAACCTAGATAGTCCAAGTGCCTGCTAGGTAACCTACATTGTCCAAGTTCCCGCTAGGTAACCTAGATAGTCCAAGTGCCCGTACCCTAACCTAGATAGTCCAAGTGCCCGCTAGGCAACATACATAGTCCAAGTGCCCGTTCGTTAACCTAGAAGTCCAAGTGCCCGCTATGTAACCTAGACAGTCCAAGTGCCGCTAGGTTACCTGCATAGTCCAAGTGCCCGTTCGTTAACGTAGATAGTCCAAGTGCCCGCTAGGGAACCTATAAAGTCCAAGTGCTATCAAGGTAACCTAGATAGTCCAAGTGCCTGCTAGGTAACCTACATAGTCCAAGTGCCTGTTCGTTAACCTCGATAGTCCAAGTGCCCGGTAGGTAACCTATATAGTCCAAGTGCCCGCTAGTTAACTTAGATCGTCCAAGTGCCCGCTAGTTAACCTACATAATCCAAGTGCCAGCTAGGTAACCTAGATAGTGAAAGTGCCCGTTAGGTAACCTAGATAGTCCAAGTGCATGCTAGGTAACCTACATTGTCCAAGTTCCCGCTAGGTTACTTAGATAGTCCAAGTGCCCGTTAGCTAACCTAGATATTCGAAGTGCCCGCTAGGCAACATACATAGTCCAAGTGCCCGTTCGTTAACCTAGAAGTCCAAGTGCCCGCTATGTAACCTAGACAGTCCAAGTGCCCGCTAGGCAACCTACATAGTCCAAGTGCCCGTTAGTTAACCTAGATAGTCAAAGGGCCTGCTAGGAAACTTAGATAGTCCAAGTGCTCGCTAGGTAAGCTAGATATTCCAAGTGCCCGCTACGTAACCTACATAGTCCAAATGCCCGCTAGGGAAGCTACATAGTCCAAGTGCCCGCTAGTTTGCCTAGATAGTCCAAGTGCCTGCTAGTAAACCTACATAATCCATGGCCCGCTAGTTAACCTATATAGTACAAGGGCCCGCTAGTTAACCTAGATCGTGTAAGTGTCCGCTAGTTACCCTACATAGTCCAAATGCCCGCTAGTTAACCTAGATAGTCCAAGTGCCTGCTAGGTAACCGACATAGTGCAAGTGTCCGCTAGTTATCCTACATATTCCAAGTGCCCGCCAGTTAACATAGATAGTCCAAGTGCCCGCTAGGGAACGTACATAATCCAAGTTCCCGCTAGGGAACGTACTTATTCCAAGTGCCCGCTAGGTAACTTAGATAGTGCAAGTGCCCGCTAGTTAACCTAGATAGTTCTAGTACCCGCTAGGTAACCTCGATCGTTCAAGGGCCCCCTAGTTAGCCTACATAGTCCAAGTGCCCGCTAGATAACCTAGAGAGTTCAAGTGCCCGTTCGGTAACCAAGATACCCCAAGTGCCCTTGAGGGAACCTAGATAGTCCAAAGGCCTGCTAGTAAACCTACATAGTCCATGGGCCCGCTAGTTAACCTACATAGTGCAAGTGTCCGCTAGTTAACCTACAAATTCCAAGTGCCCCCTAGTTAAACTACATAATCTAAGTGCCCGTTAGCTAACCTAGGCAGTATAAGGGCCCGCTAGTTGACCTACATAGTCCAAGTGCCAGCTAGGTAACCTAGATAGTACAAGTGCCCGCTAGGGATCCTAGATAGTCCAAGTGCCTGTTAGCTAACCTAGATAATCCAAGTGCCCGCTAGGTAACCTAGACAGTCCAAGTACCCGCTAGTTAACCTACATAGTCCAAGTGCCCGATAGGGAACCTACATAATCCAAGTGCCCGCTAGGGAACCTACATAGTCCAAGTGCCCGCTAGGCAACCTACATAGTCCAAGTGCCCGTTATTTAACCTAGATAGTCAAAGTGCCTGCTAGGTAACCTACATAGTCCAAGTGCCCGATAGGGAACCTACATAATCCAAGTGCCCGCTAGGGAACCTACATAGTCCAAGTTCCCGCTTGGTAACCTTAATAGTCCAAATGCCCGCTAGGGTAACTACATAGTCCAAGGGCCCGCTAGTTTACCTAGATAGTCCAAGTGCCTGCTAGTAAACCTACATAATCCATGGGCCCGCTAGTTAACCTACATAGTGCAAGGGTCCGCTAGTTAACCTAGATCGTGCAAGTGTCCGCTAGTTAACCTACATAGTCCAAGTGCCCGCTAGTTAACCTAGATAGTCCAAGTGCCCGCTAGGGATCCTTCATAATCCAAGTGCCTGCTAGGTAACCTAGATAGTCCAAGTCCCCTCTAGTTAACCTAGATATTCCTCGTGCCCGTTAGTTCACCTAGATAGTCCAAGTGCCCACTAGGGGACATACATAGTCCAAGTGCCCCCTAGGTAACCTAGATAGTCCAAGCGCACGCTAGTTAACTTACATAGTCCAAGTGCCCGATAGGGAACCTACATAATCCAAGAGCCCGCTAGTTAACCTACATAGTCCAAGTGCCCGCTAGGCAACATACATAGTCCAAGTGCCCGTTAGTTAACCTAGATAATCAAAGTGCCTGCTAGGTAACTTAGATAGTCCAAGTGCCCACTAGGGAACCTACATAGTCCAAGTTCCCGCTTGGTAACCTAATTAGTCCAAATGCCCGCTAGGGAAACTACATAGTCCAAGTGTCCGCCAGTTAACCTAGATAGTCCAAGTGCCTGCTAGTAAACCTACATAATCCATGGGCCCGCTAGTTAACCTACATAGTGCAAGGGCCCGCTAGTTAACCTAGATCGTGCAAGTGTCCGCTAGTTAACCTACATAGTCCAAGTGCCCGCTAGTTAACCTAGATAGTCCAAGGGCCCGCTAGGGATCCTTCATAATCCAAGTGCCTGCTAGGTAACCTAGATAGTCCAATTGCCCGCTAGTTAACCTAGATAGTCCACGTGCCCTCTAGGGGAAGTACATAGTCCAAGTGCCCGCTAGGTAAGCTAGATAGTCCAAGTGCGCGCTAGGGTATGTACATAGTCCAAGGGCCTGCCAGGAAACCTAGATAGTCCAAGGGCCCGCTAGTTAACCTACATAGTCCAAGGTCTGCTAGTTAACCTAGATAGTAAAAGTGCCCGCTAGGTAACCTAGACAGTCCAAGTGCCCGCTAGGTACCTACATAGTCCAAGTGCCCGTTCGTTAACCTAGATAGTCCAAGTGCCTGCTAGGTAACCTACATAGTCCAGGGGACCGCTAGGTAACCTAGATAATCCAAGTGCCCGCTAGGTAACCTAGATAGTCTAAGTTCCCGCTAGTCAACCTAGATAGTCCAAGTGCCCGCTAGGTAACCTAGATAGTCAAAGTGCCCTTTAGGTAACCTACATAGTCGAAGTGCCAGCTAGGTAACCTAGATAGTGAAAGTGCCCGTTAGGTAACCTAGATAGTCCAAGTGCCTGCTAGGTAACCTAGATAGTCCATGTTCCCGCTAGGTAACCTAGATAATCCAAGTGCCCGTAACCTAACCTAGATAGTCCAAGTGCCCGCTAGGCAACATACATAGTCCAAGTGCCCGTTCGTTAACCTAGAAGTCCAAGTGCCCGCTATGTTACCTAGACAGTCCAAGTGCCGCTAGGTTACCTGCATAGTCCAAGTGCCCGTTCGTTAACCTAGATAGTCCAAGTGCCCGCTAGGGAACCTATATAGTCCAAGTACCCGTTCGTTAACCTTGATAGTCCAAGTGCCCGCTAGGTAACCTATATAATCCAAGTGCCCGCTAGTTAACCTAGATCGTCCAAGTGCCCGCTAGTTAACCTGCATAGTCCAAGTGCCAGCTAGGTAACCTAGATAGTGAAAGTGCCCGTTAGGTAACCTAGATAGTCCAAGTGCCTGCTAGGTAACCTACATTGTCCAAGTTCCCGCTAGGTTACTTAGATAGTCCAAGTGCCCGTTAGCTAACCTAGATAGTCCAAGTGCCCGCTAGGCAAGCTACATAGTCCAAGTGCCCGCTAGTTAGCCTAGATAGTCCAAGTGCCTGCTAGTAAACCTACATAATCCATGGCCCGCTAGTTAACTTATATAGTACAAGGGCCCACTAGTTAACCTAGATCGTGTAAGTGTCTGCTAGTTAACCTACATAGTCCAAATGCCCGCTAGTTAACCTATATACCAAGAGCCCGCTACGTAACCTAGATAGTCCAAGGGCACACTAGTTAACCTACATAGTACAAGTGCCCGCTAGGCAACCTAGATTGTCCAAGTGCCCGCTAAGGAACCTACATAGTCCAAGTGCACGATAGTTAACCTAGATAGTCCAAGTGCCCGCTAGTTAACCTAGATAGTCCAAGTGCCTGCTAGGTAACCGACATAGTGCAAGTGTCCGCTAGTTAACCTACATATTCCAAGTGCCCGCCAGTTAACATAGATAGTCCAAGTGCCCACTAGGGAACGTACATAGTCCAAATTCCCGCTAGGGAACGTACTTATTCCAAGTGCCCGCTAGTTAACTTAGATAGTTCTAGTACCCGCTAGGTAACCTCGATCGTTCAAGGGCCCCCTAGTTAGCCTACATAGTCCAAGTGCCCGCTAGATAACCTAGATAGTTCACGTGCCCGTTCGGTAACCAAGATACCCCAAGTGCCCTTGAGGGAACCTAGATAGTCCAAAGGCCCGCTAGTAAACCTACATAGTCCATGGGCCCGCTAGTTAACCTACATAGTGCAAGTGTCCGCTAGTTAACCTACAAATTCCAAGTGCCCCCTAGTTAAACTACATAATCTAAGTGCCCGTTAGCTAACCTAGGTAGTATAAGGGCCCGCTAGTTTACCTACATAGTCCAAGTGCCAGCTAGGTAACCTAGATAGTACAAGTGCCCGCTAGGGATCCTAGATAGTCCAAGTGCCTGTTAGCTAACCTAGATAATCCAAGTGCCCGCTAGGTAACCTAGACAGTCCAAGTACCCGCTAGTTAACCTACATAGTCCAAGTGCCTGATAGGGAACCTACATAATCCAAGTGCCCGCTAGGGAACCTACATAGTACAAGTGCCCGCTAGGCAACCTACATAGTCCAAGTGTCCGTAATTTAACCTAGATAGTCCAAGTGCCTGCTAGTAAACCTACATAATCCATGGGCCCGCTAGTTAACCTACATAGTGCAAGGGCCCGTAGTTAACCTAGATCGTGCAAGTGTCCGCTAGTTAACCTACATAGTGCAAGGGCCCGCTAGTTAACTTAGATCGTGCAAGTGTCCGCTAGTTAACCTACATAGTCCAAGTGCCCGCTAGTTAACCTAGATAGTCCAAGTGTCCGCTAGGGATCCTTCATAATCCAAGTGCCTGCTAGGTAACCTAGATAGTCCAAGTGCCCGTTAGTTAACCTAGATAGTCCAAGTGCCCACTAGGGGATGTACATAGTCCAAGTGCCCGCTAGGTAACCTAGATAGTCCAAGTGCGCGCTAGTTAACTTACATAGTCCAAGTGCCCGATAGGGAACCTACATAATCCTAGTGCCCGCTAGGTAACCTACATATTCCAAGTGCCCGCTAGGCAACCTACATAGTCCAAGTGCCCGTTAGTTAACCTAGATAATCAAAGTGCCTGCTAGGTAACTTAGATAGTCCAAGTGCCCACTAGGTAACCTACATAGTCTAAGTTCCCGCTAGGTAACCTAGATAGTCCAAGTGCGCGCTAGTTAACTTACATAGTCCAAGTGCCCGATAGCGAACCTACATAATCCAAGTGCCCGCTAGGTAACCTACATAGTCCAAGTGCCCGCTAGGCAACCTACATAGTCCAAGTGCCCGTTAGTTAACCTAGATAATCAAAGTGCCTGCTAGGTAACTTAGATAGTCCAAGTGCCCACTAGGTAACCTACATAGTCTAAGTTCCCGCTTGGTAACCTAATTAGTCCAAATGCCCGCTAGGGAAAATACATAGTCCAAGTGTCCGCTAGTTAACCTAGATCGTCCAAGTGCCCGCTAGTTAACCTACATAGTCCAAGTGCCAGCTAGGTAACCCAGATAGTGAAAGTGCCCGTTAGGTAACCTAGATAGTCTGGTGCCTGCTATGTAACCTACATTGTCCAAGTTCCCGCTAGGTTACTTAGATAGTCCAAGTGCCCGTTAGCTAACCTAGATAGTCCAAGAGCCCGCTAGGGAAGCTACATAGTCCAAGTGCCCGCTAGTTTGCCTAGATAGTCCAAGTGCCTGCTAGTAAACCTACATAATCCATGGCCCGCTAGTTAACCTATATAGTACAAGGGCCCACTAGTTAACCTAGATCGTGTAAGTGTCCGCTAGTTAACCTACATAGTCCAAATGCCCGCTAGTTAACCTATATACCAAGTGCCCGTTACGTAACCTAGATAGTCCAAGGGCACGCTAGTTAACCTACATAGTACAAGTGCCCGCTAGGCAACCTAGATTGTCCAAGTGCCCGCTAAGGAACCTACATAGTCCAAGGGCACGATAGTTAACCTAGATAGTCCAAGTGCCCGCTAGTTAACCTAGATAGTCCAAGTGCCTGCTAGGTAACCGACATAGTGCAAGTGTCCGCTAATTAACATACATATTCCAAGTGCCCGCCAGTTAACATAGATAGTCCAAGTGCCCGCTAGGGAACGTACATAGTCCAAATTCCCGCTAGGGAACGTACTTATTCCAAGTGCCCGCTAGGTAACTTAGATAGTGCAAGTGCCCGCTAGTTAACTTAGATAGTTCTAGTACCCGCTAGGTAACCTCGATCGTTCAAGGGCCCCCTAGTTAGCCTATATAGTCCAAGTGCCCGCTAGATAACCTAGATAGTTCAAGTGCCCGTTCGGTAACCAAGATACCCCAAGTGCCCTTGAGGGAACCTAGATAGTCCAAAGGCCCGCTAGTAAACCTACATAGTCCATGGGCCCGCTAGTTAACCTACATAGTGCAAGTGTCCGCTAGTTAACCTACAAATTCCAAGTGCCCCCTAGTTAAACTACATAATCTAAGTGCCCGTTAGCTAACCTAGGCAGTATAAGGGCCCGCGAGTTGACCTACATAGTCCAAGTGCCAGCTAGGTAACCTAGATAGTAAAAGTGCCCTCTAGGGATCCTAGATAGTCCAAGTGCCTGTTAGCTAACCTAGATAATCCAAGTGTCCGCTAGGTAACCTAGACAGTCCAAGTACCCGCTAGTTAACCTACATAGTCCAAGTGCCCGATAGGGAACCTACATAATCCAAGTGCCCGCTAGGGAACCTACATAGTCCAAATGCCCGCTAGGCAACCTACATAGTCCAAGTGCCCGTTATTTAACCTAGATAGTCAAAGTGCCTGCTAGCTAACCTACATAGTCCAAGTGCCCGATAGGGAACCTACATAATCCAAGTGCCCGCTAGGGAACCTACATAGTCCAAGTTCCCGCTTGGTAACCTTAATAGTCCAAATGCCCGCTAGGGAAACTACATAGTCCAAGGGCCCGCTAGTTAACCTAGATAGTCCAAGTGCCTGCTAGTAAACCTACATAATCCATGGGCCCGCTAGTTAACCTACATAGTGCAAGGGCCCGCTAGTTAACCTAGATCGTGCAAGTGTCCGCTAGTTAACCTACATAGTCCAAGTGCCCGCTAGTTAACCTAGATAGTCCAAGGGCCCGCTAGGGATCCTTCATAATCCAAGTGCCTGCTAGGTAACCTAGATAGTCCAATTGCCCGCTAGTTAACCTAGATAGTCCACGTGCCCACTAGGGGAAATACATAGTCCAAGTGCCCGCTAGGTAAGCTAGATAGTCCAAGTGCGCGCTAGGGTATGTACATAGTCCAAGGGCCTGCCAGGAAACCTAGATAGTCCAAGTGCCCGCTAGTTAACCTACATAGTCCAAGGGCCCACTAGTTAACCTACATAGTCCAAGGTCTGCTAGTTAACCTAGATAGTAAAAGTGCCCGCTAGGTAACCTAGACAGTCCAAGTGCCCGCTAGGTACCTACATAGTCCAAGTGCCCGTTCGTTAACCTAGATAGTCCAAGTGCCCGCTAGGTAACCTACATAGTCCAGGGGACCGCTAGGTAACCTAGATAATCCAAGTGCCCGCTAGGTAACCTAGATAGTCCAAGTTCCCGCTAGTTAACCTAGATAGTCCAAGTGCCCGCTAGGTAACCTAGATAGTTAAAGTGCCCTTTAGGTAACCTACATAGTCCAAGTGCCAGCTAGGTAACCTAGATAGTGAAAGTGCCCGTTAGGTAACCTAGATAATCCAAGTGCCTGCTAGGTAACCTACATTGTCCAAGTTCCCGCTAGGTTACTTAGATAGTCCAAGTGCCCGTTAGGTAACCTAGATAGTCCAATTGCCCGCTAGGGAAGCTACATAGTCCAAGTGCCCGCTAGATTGCCAAGATAGTCCAAGTGCCTGCTAGGTAACCTAGATAGTCCAAGTGCCCGCTAGGTAACCTAGATAGTCTAAGTTCCCGCTAGTTAACCTAGATAGTCCAAGTGCCCGCTAGGTAACCTAGATAGTTAAAGTGCCCTTTAGGTAACCTACATAGTCCAAGTGCCAGCTAGGTAACCTAGATAGTGAAAGTGCCCGTTAGGTAACCTAGATAATCCAAGTGCCTGCTAGGTAACCTACATTGTCCAAGTTCCCGCTAGGTTACTTAGATAGTCCAAGTGCCCGTTAGGTAACCTAGATAGTCCAATTGCCCGCTAGGGAAGCTACATAGTCCAAGTGCCCGCTAGATTGCCTAGATAGTCCAAGTGCCTGCTAGGTAACCTAGATAGTCCAAGTGCCCGCTAGGTAACCTAGATAGTCTAAGTTCCCGCTAGTTAACCTAGATAGTCCAAGTGCCCGCTAGGTAACCTAGATAGTTAAAGTGCCCTTTAGGTAACCTACATAGTCCAAGTGCCAGCTAGGTAACCTAGATAGTGAAAGTGCCCGTTAGGTAACCTAGATAGTCCAAGTGCCTGCTAGGTAACCTAGATAGTCCATGTTCCCGCTAGGTAACCTAGATAGTCCAAGTGCCCGTAACCTAACCTAGATAGTCCAAGTGCCCGCTAGGCAACATACATAGTCCAAGTGCTCGTTCGTTAACCTAGAAATCCAAGTGCCCGCTATGTTACCTAGACAGTCCAAGTGCCGCTAGGTTACCTGCATAGTCCAAGTGCCCGTTCGTTAACCTAGATAGTCCAAGTGCCCGCTAGGGAACCTATATAGTCCAGGTGCTAAATAGGTAACCTAGATAGTCCAAGTGCCTGCTCGGTAACCTACATAGTCCAAGTGCCCGTTCGTTAACCTTGATAGTCCAAGTGCCCGCTAGGTAACCTATATAGTCCAAGTGCCCGCTAGTTAACCTAGATTGTCCAAGTGCCCGCTAGTTAACCTACATAGTCCAAGTGCCAGCTAGGTAACCTAGATAGTGAAAGTGCCCGTTAGGTAACCTAGATAGTCCAAGTGCCTGCTAGGTAACCTACATTGTCCAAGTTCCCGCTAGGTTACTTAGATAGTCCAAATGCCCGTTAGCTAACCTATATAGTCCAAGTGCCCGCTAGGGAAGCTACATAGTCCAAGTGCCCGCTAGATTGCCTAGATAGTCCAAGTGCCTGCTAGTAAACCTACATAATCCATGGCCCGCTAGTTAACCTATATAATACAAGGGCCCACTAGTTAACCTAGATCGTGTAAGCGTCCGCTAGTTAACCTACATAGTCCAAATGCACGCTAGTTAACCTATATACCAAGTGCCCGCTACGTAACCTAGATAGTCCAAGGGCACGCTAGTTAACCTACATAGTACAAGTGCCCGCTAGGCAACCTAGATTGTCCAAGTGCCCGCTAAGGAACCTACATAGTCCAAGTGCACGATAGTTAACCTAGATAGTCCAAGTGCCCGCTAGTTAACCTAGATAGTCCAAGTGCCTGCTAGGTAACCGACATAGTGCAAGTGTCCGCTAGTTAACATACATATTCCAAGTGCCCGCCAGTTAACATAGATAGTCCAAGTGCCCGCTAGGGAACGTACATAGTCCAAATTCCCGCTAGGGAACGTACTTATTCCAAGTGCCCGCTAGGTAACTTAGATAGTGCAAGTGCCCGCTAGTTAACTTAGATAGTTCTAGTACCCGCTAGGTAACCTCGATCATTCAAGGGCCCCCTAGTTAGCCTACATAGTCCAAGTGCCCGCTAGATAACCTAGATAGTTCAAGTGCCCGTTCGGTAACCAAGATACCCCAAGTGCCCTTGAGGGAACCTAGATAGTCCAAAGGCCCGCTAGTAAACCTACATAGTCCATGGGCCCGCTAGTTAACCTACATAGTGCAAGTGTCCGCTAGTTAACCTACAAATTCCAAGTGCCCCCTAGTTAAACTACATAATCTAAGTGCCCGTTAGCTAACCTAGGTAGTTTAAGGGCCCGCTAGTTGACCTACATAGTCCAAGTGCCACTAGGTAACCTAGATAGTACAAGTGCCCGCTAGGGATCCTAGATAGTCCAAGTGCCTGTTAGCTAACCTAGATAATCCAAGTGCCCGCTAGGTAACGTAGACAGTCCAAGTACCCGCTAGTTAACCTACATAGTCCAAGTGCCCGATAGGGAACCTACATAATCCAAGTGCCCGCTAGGGAACCTACGTAGTCCAAGTGCCCGCTAGGCAACCTACATAGTCCAAGTGCCCGTTATTTAACCTAGATAGTCAAAGTGCCTGCTAGGTAACCTACATAGTCCAAGTGCCCGATAGGGAACCTACATAATCCAAGTGCCCGCTAGGGAACCTACATAGTCCAAGTTCCCGCTTGGTAACCTTAATAGTCCAAATGCCCGCTAGGGAAACTACATAGTCCAAGGGCCCGCTAGTTAACCTAGATAGTCCAAGTGCCTGCTAGTAAACCTACATAATCCATGGGCCCGCTAGTTAACCTACATAGTGCAAGGGCCCGCTAGTTAACCTAGATCGTGCAAGTGTCCGCTAGTTAACCTACATAGTCCAAGTGCCCGCTAGTTAACCTAGATAGTCCATGTGTCCGCTAGGGATCCTTCATAATCCAAGTGCCCGCTAGGAAAGCTAGATAGTCCAAGTGCGCGCTAGGGTATGTACATAGTCCAAGGGCCTGCCAGGAAACCTAGATAGTCCAAGTGCCCGCTAGTTAACCTACATAGTCCAAGTGCCCGCTAGTTAACCTACATAGTCCAAGGTCTGCTAGTTAACCTAGATAGTAAAAGTGCCCGCTAGGTAACCTAGACAGTCCAAGTGCCCGCTAGGTACCTACATAGTCCAAGTGCCCGTTCGTTAACCTAGATAGTCCAAGTGCCCGCTAGGTAACCTACATAGTCCAGGGGACCGCTAGGTAACCTAGATAATCCAAGTGCCCGCTAGGTAACCTAGATAGTCTAAGTTCCCGCTAGTTAACCTAGATAGTCCAAGTGCCCGCTAGGTAACCTATATAGTCAAAGTGCCCTTTAGGTAACCTACATAGTCCAAGTGCCAGCTAGGTAACCTAGATAGTGAAAGTGCCCGTTAGGTAACCTAGATAGTCCAAGTGCCTGCTAGGTAACCTAGATAGTCCATGTTCCCGCTAGGTAACCTAGATAGTCCAAGTGCCCGTAACCTAACCTAGATAGTCCAAGTGCCCGCTAGGCAACATACATAGTCCAAGTGCCCGTTCGTTAACCTAGAAGTCCAAGTTCCCGCTATGTTACCTACACAGTCCAAGTGCCGCTAGGTTACCTGCATAGTCCAAGTGCCCGTTCGTTAACCTAGATAGTCCAAGTGCCCGCTAGGGAACCTATATAGTCCAAGTGCTAAATAGGTAACCTACATAGTCCAAGTGCCTGCTAGGTAACCTACATAGTCCAAGTGCCCGTTCGTTAACCTTGATAGTCCAAGTGCCCGCTAGGTAACCTATATAGTCCAAGTGCCCGCTAGTTAACCTACATAGTCCAAGTGCCAGCTAGGTAACCTAGATAGTGAAAGTGCCCGTTAGGTAACCTAGATAGTCCAAGTGCCTGCTAGGTAACCTACATTGTCCAAGTTCCCGCTAGGTTACTTAGATAGTCCAAGTGCCCGCTAGGGAACCTACATAGTCCAAGTTCCCGCTTGGTAACCTTAATAGTCCAAATGCCCGCTAGGGTAACTACATAGTCCAAGGGCCCGCTAGTTTACCTAGATAGTCCAAGTGCCTGCTAGTAAACCTACATAATCCATGGGCCCGCTAGTTAACCTACATAGTGCAAGGGTCCGCTAGTTAACCTAGATCGTGCAAGTGTCCGCTAGTTAACCTACATAGTCCAAGTGCCCGCTAGTTAACCTAGATAGTCCAAGTGCCCGCTAGGGATCCTTCATAATCCAAGTGCCTGCTAGGTAACCTAGATTGTCCAAGTCCCCTCTAGTTAACCTAGATATTCCTCGTGCCCGTTAGTTCACCTAGATAGTCCAAGTGCCCACTAGGGGACATACATAGTCCAAGTGCCCCCTAGGTAACCTAGATAGTCCAAGCGCACGCTAGTTAACTTACATAGTCCAAGTGCCCGATAGGGAACCTACATAATCCAAGAGCCCGCTAGTTAACCTACATAGTCCAAGTGCCCGCTAGGCAACATACATAGTCCAAGTGCCCGTTAGTTAACCTAGATAATCAAAGTGCCTGCTAGGTAACTTAGATAGTCCAAGTGCCCACTAGGGAACCTACATAGTCCAAGTTCCCGCTTGGTAACCTAATTAGTCCAAATGCCCGCTAGGGAAACTACATAGTCCAAGTGTCCGCCAGTTAACCTAGATAGTCCAAGTGCCTGCTAGTAAACCTACATAATCCATGGGCCCGCTAGTTAACCTACATAGTGCAAGGGCCCGCTAGTTAACCTAGATCGTGCAAGTGTCCGCTAGTTAACCTACATAGTCCAAGTGCCCGCTAGTTAACCTAGATAGTCCAAGGGCCCGCTAGGGATCCTTCATAATCCAAGTGCCTGCTAGGTAACCTAGATAGTCCAATTGCCCGCTAGTTAACCTAGATAGTCCACGTGCCCTCTAGGGGAAGTACATAGTCCAAGTGCCCGCTAGGTAAGCTAGATAGTCCAAGTGCGCGCTAGGGTATGTACATAGTCCAAGGGCCTGCCAGGAAACCTAGATAGTCCAAGGGCCCGCTAGTTAACCTACATAGTCCAAGGTCTGCTAGTTAACCTAGATAGTAAAAGTGCCCGCTAGGTAACCTAGACAGTCCAAGTGCCCGCTAGGTACCTACATAGTCCAAGTGCCCGTTCGTTAACCTAGATAGTCCAAGTGCCTGCTAGGTAACCTACATAGTCCAGGGGACCGCTAGGTAACCTAGATAATCCAAGTGCCCGCTAGGTAACCTAGATAGTCTAAGTTCCCGCTAGTCAACCTAGATAGTCCAAGTGCCCGCTAGGTAACCTAGATAGTCAAAGTGCCCTTTAGGTAACCTACATAGTCGAAGTGCCAGCTAGGTAACCTAGATAGTGAAAGTGCCCGTTAGGTAACCTAGATAGTCCAAGTGCCTGCTAGGTAACCTAGATAGTCCATGTTCCCGCTAGGTAACCTAGATAATCCAAGTGCCCGTAACCTAACCTAGATAGTCCAAGTGCCCGCTAGGCAACATACATAGTCCAAGTGCCCGTTCGTTAACCTAGAAGTCCAAGTGCCCGCTATGTTACCTAGACAGTCCAAGTGCCGCTAGGTTACCTGCATAGTCCAAGTGCCCGTTCGTTAACCTAGATAGTCCAAGTGCCCGCTAGGGAACCTATATAGTCCAAGTACCCGTTCGTTAACCTTGATAGTCCAAGTGCCCGCTAGGTAACCTATATAATCCAAGTGCCCGCTAGTTAACCTAGATCGTCCAAGTGCCCGCTAGTTAACCTACATAGTCCAAGTGCCAGCTAGGTAACCTAGATAGTGAAAGTGCCCGTTAGGTAACCTAGATAGTCCAAGTGCCTGCTAGGTAACCTACATTGTCCAAGTTCCCGCTAGGTTACTTAGATAGTCCAAGTGCCCGTTAGCTAACCTAGATAGTCCAAGTGCCCGCTAGGCAAGCTACATAGTCCAAGTGCCCGCTAGTTTGCCTAGATAGTCCAAGTGCCTGCTAGTAAACCTACATAATCCATGGCCCGCTAGTTAACTTATATAGTACAAGGGCCCACTAGTTAACCTAGATCGTGTAAGTGTCTGCTAGTTAACCTACATAGTCCAAATGCCCGCTAGTTAACCTATATACCAAGAGCCCGCTACGTAACCTAGATAGTCCAAGGGCACACTAGTTAACCTACATAGTACAAGTGCCCGCTAGGCAACCTAGATTGTCCAAGTGCCCGCTAAGGAACCTACATAGTCCAAGTGCACGATAGTTAACCTAGATAGTCCAAGTGCCCGCTAGTTAACCTAGATAGTCCAAGTGCCTGCTAGGTAACCGACATAGTGCAAGTGTCCGCTAGTTAACCTACATATTCCAAGTGCCCGCCAGTTAACATAGATAGTCCAAGTGCCCGCTAGGGAACGTACATAGTCCAAATTCCCGCTAGGGAACGTACTTATTCCAAGTGCCCGCTAGTTAACTTAGATAGTTCTAGTACCCGCTAGGTAACCTCGATCGTTCAAGGGCCCCCTAGTTAGCCTACATAGTCCAAGTGCCCGCTAGATAACCTAGATAGTTCACGTGCCCGTTCGGTAACCAAGATACCCCAAGTGCCCTTGAGGGAACCTAGATAGTCCAAAGGCCCGCTAGTAAACCTACATAGTCCATGGGCCCGCTAGTTAACCTACATAGTGCAAGTGTCCGCTAGTTAACCTACAAATTCCAAGTGCCCCCTAGTTAAACTACATAATCTAAGTGCCCGTTAGCTAACCTAGGTAGTATAAGGGCCCGCTAGTTTACCTACATAGTCCAAGTGCCAGCTAGGTAACCTAGATAGTACAAGTGCCCGCTAGGGATCCTAGATAGTCCAAGTGCCTGTTAGCTAACCTAGATAATCCAAGTGCCCGCTAGGTAACCTAGACAGTCCAAGTACCCGCTAGTTAACCTACATAGTCCAAGTGCCTGATAGGGAACCTACATAATCCAAGTGCCCGCTAGGGAACCTACATAGTCCAAGTGCCCGCTAGGCAACCTACATAGTCCAAGTGTCCGTAATTTAACCTAGATAGTCCAAGTGCCTGCTAGTAAACCTACACAATCCATGGGCCCGCTAGTTAACCTACATAGTGCAAGGGCCCGTAGTTAACCTAGATCGTGCAAGTGTCCGCTAGTTAACCTACATAGTGCAAGGGCCCGCTAGTTAACTTAGATCGTGCAAGTGTCCGCTAGTTAACCTACATAGTCCAAGTGCCCGCTAGTTAACCTAGATAGTCCAAGTGTCCGCTAGGGATCCTTCATAATCCAAGTGCCTGCTAGGTAACCTAGATAGTCCAAGTGCCCGTTAGTTAACCTAGATAGTCCAAGTGCCCACTAGGGGATGTACATAGTCCAAGTGCCCGCTAGGTAACCTAGATAGTCCAAGTGCGCGCTAGTTAACTTACATAGTCCAAGTGCCCGATAGGGAACCTACATAATCCTAGTGCCCGCTAGGTAACCTACATAGTCCAAGTGCCCGCTAGGCAACCTACATAGTCCAAGTGCCCGTTAGTTAACCTAGATAATCAAAGTGCCTGCTAGGTAACTTAGATAGTCCAAGTGCCCACTAGGTAACCTACATAGTCTAAGTTCCCGCTAGGTAACCTAGATAGTCCAAGTGCGCGCTAGTTAACTTACATAGTCCAAGTGCCCGATAGCGAACCTACATAATCCAAGTGCCCGCTAGGTAACCTACATAGTCCAAGTGCCCGCTAGGCAACCTACATAGTCCAAGTGCCCGTTAGTTAACCTAGATAATCAAAGTGCCTGCTAGGTAACTTAGATAGTCCAAGTGCCCACTAGGTAACCTACATAGTCTAAGTTCCCGCTTGGTAACCTAATTAGTCCAAATGCCCGCTAGGGAAAATACATAGTCCAAGTGTCCGCTAGTTAACCTAGATCGTCCAAGTGCCCGCTAGTTAACCTACATAGTCCAAGTGCCAGCTAGGTAACCCAGATAGTGAAAGTGCCCGTTAGGTAACCTAGATAGTCTGGTGCCTGCTATGTAACCTACATTGTCCAAGTTCCCGCTAGGTTACTTAGATAGTCCAAGTGCCCGTTAGCTAACCTAGATAGTCCAAGAGCCCGCTAGGGAAGCTACATAGTCCAAGTGCCCGCTAGTTTGCCTAGATAGTCCAAGTGCCTGCTAGTAAACCTACATAATCCATGGCCCGCTAGTTAACCTATATAGTACAAGGGCCCACTAGTTAACCTAGATCGTGTAAGTGTCCGCTAGTTAACCTACATAGTCCAAATGCCCGCTAGTTAACCTATATACCAAGTGCCCGTTACGTAACCTAGATAGTCCAAGGGCACGCTAGTTAACCTACATAGTACAAGTGCCCGCTAGGCAACCTAGATTGTCCAAGTGCCCGCTAAGGAACCTACATAGTCCAAGGGCACGATAGTTAACCTAGATAGTCCAAGTGCCCGCTAGTTAACCTAGATAGTCCAAGTGCCTGCTAGGTAACCGACATAGTGCAAGTGTCCGCTAATTAACATACATATTCCAAGTGCCCGCCAGTTAACATAGATAGTCCAAGTGCCCGCTAGGGAACGTACATAGTCCAAATTCCCGCTAGGGAACGTACTTATTCCAAGTGCCCGCTAGGTAACTTAGATAGTGCAAGTGCCCGCTAGTTAACTTAGATAGTTCTAGTACCCGCTAGGTAACCTCGATCGTTCAAGGGCCCCCTAGTTAGCCTATATAGTCCAAGTGCCCGCTAGATAACCTAGATAGTTCAAGTGCCCGTTCGGTAACCAAGATACCCCAAGTGCCCTTGAGGGAACCTAGATAGTCCAAAGGCCCGCTAGTAAACCTACATAGTCCATGGGCCCGCTAGTTAACCTACATAGTGCAAGTGTCCGCTAGTTAACCTACAAATTCCAAGTGCCCCCTAGTTAAACTACATAATCTAAGTGCCCGTTAGCTAACCTAGGCAGTATAAGGGCCCGCGAGTTGACCTACATAGTCCAAGTGCCAGCTAGGTAACCTAGATAGTAAAAGTGCCCTCTAGGGATCCTAGATAGTCCAAGTGCCTGTTAGCTAACCTAGATAATCCAAGTGTCCGCTAGGTAACCTAGACAGTCCAAGTACCCGCTAGTTAACCTACATAGTCCAAGTGCCCGATAGGGAACCTACATAATCCAAGTGCCCGCTAGGGAACCTACATAGTCCAAATGCCCGCTAGGCAACCTACATAGTCCAAGTGCCCGTTATTTAACCTAGATAGTCAAAGTGCCTGCTAGGTAACCTACATAGTCCAAGTGCCCGATAGGGAACCTACATAATCCAAGTGCCCGCTAGGGAACCTACATAGTCCAAGTTCCCGCTTGGTAACCTTAATAGTCCAAATGCCCGCTAGGGAAACTACATAGTCCAAGGGCCCGCTAGTTAACCTAGATAGTCCAAGTGCCTGCTAGTAAACCTACATAATCCATGGGCCCGCTAGTTAACCTACATAGTGCAAGGGCCCGCTAGTTAACCTAGATCGTGCAAGTGTCCGCTAGTTAACCTACATAGTCCAAGTGCCCGCTAGTTAACCTAGATAGTCCAAGGGCCCGCTAGGGATCCTTCATAATCCAAGTGCCTGCTAGGTAACCTAGATAGTCCAATTGCCCGCTAGTTAACCTAGATAGTCCACGTGCCCACTAGGGGAAATACATAGTCCAAGTGCCCGCTAGGTAAGCTAGATAGTCCAAGTGCGCGCTAGGGTATGTACATAGTCCAAGGGCCTGCCAGGAAACCTAGATAGTCCAAGTGCCCGCTAGTTAACCTACATAGTCCAAGGGCCCACTAGTTAACCTACATAGTCCAAGGTCTGCTAGTTAACCTAGATAGTAAAAGTGCCCGCTAGGTAACCTAGACAGTCCAAGTGCCCGCTAGGTACCTACATAGTCCAAGTGCCCGTTCGTTAACCTAGATAGTCCAAGTGCCCGCTAGGTAACCTACATAGTCCAGGGGACCGCTAGGTAACCTAGATAATCCAAGTGCCCGCTAGGTAACCTAGATAGTCCAAGTTCCCGCTAGTTAACCTAGATAGTCCAAGTGCCCGCTAGGTAACCTAGATAGTTAAAGTGCCCTTTAGGTAACCTACATAGTCCAAGTGCCAGCTAGGTAACCTAGATAGTGAAAGTGCCCGTTAGGTAACCTAGATAATCCAAGTGCCTGCTAGGTAACCTACATTGTCCAAGTTCCCGCTAGGTTACTTAGATAGTCCAAGTGCCCGTTAGGTAACCTAGATAGTCCAATTGCCCGCTAGGGAAGCTACATAGTCCAAGTGCCCGCTAGATTGCCTAGATAGTCCAAGTGCCTGCTAGGTAACCTAGATAGTCCAAGTGCCCGCTAGGTAACCTAGATAGTCTAAGTTCCCGCTAGTTAACCTAGATAGTCCAAGTGCCCGCTAGGTAACCTAGATAGTTAAAGTGCCCTTTAGGTAACCTACATAGTCCAAGTGCCAGCTAGGTAACCTAGATAGTGAAAGTGCCCGTTAGGTAACCTAGATAGTCCAAGTGCCTGCTAGGTAACCTAGATAGTCCATGTTCCCGCTAGGTAACCTAGATAGTCCAAGTGCCCGTAACCTAACCTAGATAGTCCAAGTGCCCGCTAGGCAACATACATAGTCCAAGTGCTCGTTCGTTAACCTAGAAATCCAAGTGCCCGCTATGTTACCTAGACAGTCCAAGTGCCGCTAGGTTACCTGCATAGTCCAAGTGCCCGTTCGTTAACCTAGATAGTCCAAGTGCCCGCTAGGGAACCTATATAGTCCAGGTGCTAAATAGGTAACCTAGATAGTCCAAGTGCCTGCTCGGTAACCTACATAGTCCAAGTGCCCGTTCGTTAACCTTGATAGTCCAAGTGCCCGCTAGGTAACCTATATAGTCCAAGTGCCCGCTAGTTAACCTAGATTGTCCAAGTGCCCGCTAGTTAACCTACATAGTCCAAGTGCCAGCTAGGTAACCTAGATAGTGAAAGTGCCCGTTAGGTAACCTAGATAGTCCAAGTGCCTGCTAGGTAACCTACATTGTCCAAGTTCCCGCTAGGTTACTTAGATAGTCCAAATGCCCGTTAGCTAACCTATATAGTCCAAGTGCCCGCTAGGGAAGCTACATAGTCCAAGTGCCCGCTAGATTGCCTAGATAGTCCAAGTGCCTGCTAGTAAACCTACATAATCCATGGCCCGCTAGTTAACCTATATAATACAAGGGCCCACTAGTTAACCTAGATCGTGTAAGTGTCCGCTAGTTAACCTACATAGTCCAAATGCACGCTAGTTAACCTATATACCAAGTGCCCGCTACGTAACCTAGATAGTCCAAGGGCACGCTAGTTAACCTACATAGTACAAGTGCCCGCTAGGCAACCTAGATTGTCCAAGTGCCCGCTAAGGAACCTACATAGTCCAAGTGCACGATAGTTAACCTAGATAGTCCAAGTGCCCGCTAGTTAACCTAGATAGTCCAAGTGCCTGCTAGGTAACCGACATAGTGCAAGTGTCCGCTAGTTAACATACATATTCCAAGTGCCCGCCAGTTAACATAGATAGTCCAAGTGCCCGCTAGGGAACGTACATAGTCCAAATTCCCGCTAGGGAACGTACTTATTCCAAGTGCCCGCTAGGTAACTTAGATAGTGCAAGTGCCCGCTAGTTAACTTAGATAGTTCTAGTACCCGCTAGGTAACCTCGATCATTCAAGGGCCCCCTAGTTAGCCTACATAGTCCAAGTGCCCGCTAGATAACCTAGATAGTTCAAGTGCCCGTTCGGTAACCAAGATACCCCAAGTGCCCTTGAGGGAACCTAGATAGTCCAAAGGCCCGCTAGTAAACCTACATAGTCCATGGGCCCGCTAGTTAACCTACATAGTGCAAGTGTCCGCTAGTTAACCTACAAATTCCAAGTGCCCCCTAGTTAAACTACATAATCTAAGTGCCCGTTAGCTAACCTAGGTAGTTTAAGGGCCCGCTAGTTGACCTACATAGTCCAAGTGCCACTAGGTAACCTAGATAGTACAAGTGCCCGCTAGGGATCCTAGATAGTCCAAGTGCCTGTTAGCTAACCTAGATAATCCAAGTGCCCGCTAGGTAACGTAGACAGTCCAAGTACCCGCTAGTTAACCTACATAGTCCAAGTGCCCGATAGGGAACCTACATAATCCAAGTGCCCGCTAGGGAACCTACGTAGTCCAAGTGCCCGCTAGGCAACCTACATAGTCCAAGTGCCCGTTATTTAACCTAGATAGTCAAAGTGCCTGCTAGGTAACCTACATAGTCCAAGTGCCCGATAGGGAACCTACATAATCCAAGTGCCCCCTAGGGAACCTACATAGTCCAAGTTCCCGCTTGGTAACCTTAATAGTCCAAATGCCCGCTAGGGAAACTACATAGTCCAAGGGCCCGCTAGTTAACCTAGATAGTCCAAGTGCCTGCTAGTAAACCTACATAATCCATGGGCCCGCTAGTTAACCTACATAGTGCAAGGGCCCGCTAGTTAACCTAGATCGTGCAAGTGTCCGCTAGTTAACCTACATAGTCCAAGTGCCCGCTAGTTAACCTAGATAGTCCATGTGTCCGCTAGGGATCCTTCATAATCCAAGTGCCCGCTAGGAAAGCTAGATAGTCCAAGTGCGCGCTAGGGTATGTACATAGTCCAAGGGCCTGCCAGGAAACCTAGATAGTCCAAGTGCCCGCTAGTTAACCTACATAGTCCAAGTGCCCGCTAGTTAACCTACATAGTCCAAGGTCTGCTAGTTAACCTAGATAGTAAAAGTGCCCGCTAGGTAACCTAGACAGTCCAAGTGCCCGCTAGGTACCTACATAGTCCAAGTGCCCGTTCGTTAACCTAGATAGTCCAAGTGCCCGCTAGGTAACCTACATAGTCCAGGGGACCGCTAGGTAACCTAGATAATCCAAGTGCCCGCTAGGTAACCTAGATAGTCTAAGTTCCCGCTAGTTAACCTAGATAGTCCAAGTGCCCGCTAGGTAACCTATATAGTCAAAGTGCCCTTTAGGTAACCTACATAGTCCAAGTGCCAGCTAGGTAACCTAGATAGTGAAAGTGCCCGTTAGGTAACCTAGATAGTCCAAGTGCCTGCTAGGTAACCTAGATAGTCCATGTTCCCGCTAGGTAACCTAGATAGTCCAAGTGCCCGTAACCTAACCTAGATAGTCCAAGTGCCCGCTAGGCAACATACATAGTCCAAGTGCCCGTTCGTTAACCTAGAAGTCCAAGTTCCCGCTATGTTACCTAGACAGTCCAAGTGCCGCTAGGTTACCTGCATAGTCCAAGTGCCCGTTCGTTAACCTAGATAGTCCAAGTGCCCGCTAGGGAACCTATATAGTCCAAGTGCTAAATAGGTAACCTACATAGTCCAAGTGCCTGCTAGGTAACCTACATAGTCCAAGTGCCCGTTCGTTAACCTTGATAGTCCAAGTGCCCGCTAGGTAACCTATATAGTCCAAGTGCCCGCTAGTTAACCTACATAGTCCAAGTGCCAGCTAGGTAACCTAGATAGTGAAAGTGCCCGTTAGGTAACCTAGATAGTCCAAGTGCCTGCTAGGTAACCTACATTGTCCAAGTTCCCGCTAGGTTACTTAGATAGTCCAAGTGCCCGTTAGGTAACCTAGATAGTCCAATTGCCCGCTAGGGAAGCTACATAGTCCAAGTGCCCGCTAGATTGCCTAGATAGTCCAAGTGCCTGCTAGTAAACCTACATAATCCATGGCCCGCTAGTTAACCTATATAGTACAAGGGCCCACTAGTTAACCTAGATCGTGTAAGTGTCCGCTAGTTAACCTACATAGTCCAAATGCACGCTAGTTAACCTATATACCAAGTGCCCGCTACGTAACCTAGATAGTCCAAGGGCACGCTAGTTAACCTACATAGTACAAGTGCCCGCTAGGCAACCTAGATTGTCCAAGTGCCCGCTAAGGAACCTACATAGTCCAAGTGCACGATAGTTAACCTAGATAGTCCAAGTGCCCGCTAGTTAACCTAGATAGTCCAAGTGCCTGCTAGGTAACCGACATAGTGCAAGTGTCCGCTAGTTAACATACATATTCCAAGTGCCCGCCAGTTAACATAGATAGTCCAAGTGCCCGCTAGGGAACGTACATAGTCCAAATTCCCGCTAGGGAACGTACTTATTCCAAGTGCCCGCTAGGTAACTTAGATAGTGCAAGTGCCCGCTAGTTAACTTAGATAGTTCTAGTACCCGCTAGGTAACCTCGATCGTTCAAGGGCCCCCTAGTTAGCCTACATAGTCCAAGTGCCCGCTAGATAACCTAGATAGTTCAAGTGCCCGTTCGGTAACCAAGATACCCCAAGTGCCCTTGAGGGAACCTAGATAGTCCAAAGGCCCGCTAGTAAACCTACATAGTCCATGGGCCCGCTAGTTAACCTACATAGTGCAAGTGTCCGCTAGTTAACCTACAAATTCCAAGTGCCCCCTAGTTAAACTACATAATCTAAGTGCCCGTTAGCTAACCTAGGTAGTTTAAGGGCCCGCGAGTTGACCTACATAGTCCAAGTGCCAGCTAGGTAACCTAGATAGTACAAGTGCCCGCTAGGGATCCTAGATAGTCCAAGTGCCTGTTAGCTAACCTAGATAATCCAAGTGCCCGCTAGGTAACCTAGACAGTCCAAGTACCCGCTAGTTAACCTACATAGTCCAAGTGCCCGATAGGGAACCTACATAATCCAAGTGCCCGCTAGGGAACCTACGTAGTCCAAGTGCCCGCTAGGCAACCTACATAGTCCAAGTGCCCGTTATTTAACCTAGATAGTCAAAGTGCCTGCTAGGTAACCTACATAGTCCAAGTGCCCGATAGGGAACCTACATAATCCAAGTGCCCCCTAGGGAACCTACATAGTCCAAGTTCCCGCTTGGTAACCTTAATAGTCCAAATGCCCGCTAGGGAAACTACATAGTCCAAGGGCCCGCTAGTTAACCTAGATAGTCCAAGTGCCTGCTAGTAAACCTACATAATCCATGGGCCCGCTAGTTAACCTACATAGTGCAAGGGCCCGCTAGTTAACCTAGATCGTGCAAGTGTCCGCTAGTTAACCTACATAGTCCAAGTGCCCGCTAGTTAACCTAGATAGTCCATGTGTCCGCTAGGGATCCTTCATAATCCAAGTTACTGCTAGGAAAGCTAGATAGTCCAAGTGCGCGCTAGGGTATGTACATAGTCCAAGGGCCTGCCAGGAAACCTAGATAGTCCAAGTGCCCGCTAGTTAACCTACATAGTCCAAGGGCCCGCTAGTTAACCTACATAGTCCAAGGTCTGCTAGTTAACCTAGATAGTAAAAGTGCCCGCTAGGTAACCTAGACAGTCCAAGTGCCCGCTAGGTACCTACATAGTCCAAGTGCCCGTTCGTTAACCTAGATAGTCCAAGTGCCCGCTAGGTAACCTACATAGTCCAGGGGACCGCTAGGTAACCTAGATAATCCAAGTGCCCGCTAGGTAACCTAGATAGTCTAAGTTCCCGCTAGTTAACCTAGATAGTCCAAGTGCCCGCTAGGTAACCTATATAGTCAAAGTGCCCTTTAGGTAACCTACATAGTCCAAGTGCCAGCTAGGTAACCTAGATAGTGAAAGTGCCCGTTAGGTAACCTAGATAGTCCAAGTGCCTGCTAGGTAACCTAGATAGTCCATGTTCCCGCTAGGTAACCTAGATAGTCCAAGTGCCCGTAACCTAACCTAGATAGTCCAAGTGCCCGCTAGGCAACATACATAGTCCAAGTGCCCGTTCGTTAACCTAGAAGTCCAAGTGCCCGCTATGTTACCTAGACAGTCCAAGTGCCGCTAGGTTACCTGCATAGTCCAAGTGCCCGTTCGTTAACCTAGATAGTCCAAGTGCCTGCTCGGTAACCTACATAGTCCAAGTGCCCGTTCGTTAACCTTGATAGTCCAAGTGCCCGCTAGGTAACCTATATAGTCCAAGTGCCCGCTAGTTAACCTAGATCGTCCAAGTGCCCGCTAGTTAACCTACATAGTCCAAGTGCCAGCTAGGTAACCTAGATAGTGAAAGTGCCCGTTAGGTAACCTAGATAGTCCAAGTGCCTGCTAGGTAACCTACATTGTCCAAGTTCCCGCTAGGTTACTTAGATAGTCCAAGTGCCCGTTAGCTAACCTAGATAGTCCAATTGCCCGCTAGGGAAGCTACATAGTCCAAGTGCCCGCTAGATTGCCTAGATAGTCCAAGTGCCTGCTAGTAAACATACATAATCCATGGCCCGCTAGTTAACCTATATAGTACAAGGGCCCACTAGTTAACCTAGATCGTGTAAGTGTCCGCTAGTTAACCTACATAGTCCAAATGCACGCTAGTTAACCTATATACCAAGTGCCCGCTACGTAACCTAGATAGTCCAAGGGCACGCTAGTTAACCTACATAGTACAAGTGCCCGCTAGGCAACCTAGATTGTCCAAGTGCCCGCTAAGGAACCTACATAGTCCAAGTGCACGATAGTTAACCTAGATAGTCCAAGTGCCCGCTAGTTAACCTAGATAGTCCAAGTGCCTGCTAGGTAACCGACATAGTGCAAGTGTCCGCTAGTTAACATACATATTCCAAGTGCCCGCCAGTTAACATAGATAGTCCAAGTGCCCGCTAGGGAACGTACATAGTCCAAATTCCCGCTAGGGAACGTACTTATTCCAAGTGCCCGCTAGGTAACTTAGATAGTGCAAGTGCCCGCTAGTTAACTTAGATAGTTCTAGTACCCGCTAGGTAACCTCGATCGTTCAAGGGCCCCCTAGTTAGCCTACATAGTCCAAGTGCCCGCTAGATAACCTAGATAGTTCAAGTGCCCGTTCGGTAACCAAGATACCCCAAGTGCCCTTGAGGGAACCTAGATAGTCCAAAGGCCCGCTAGTAAACCTACATAGTGCAAGTGTCCGCTAGTTAACCTACAAATTCCAAGTGCCCCCTAGTTAAACTACATAATCTAAGTGCCCGTTAGCTAACCTAGGTAGTATAAGGGCCCGCTAGTTGACCTACATAGTCCAAGTGCCAGCTAGGTAACCTAGATAGTACAAGTGCCCGCTAGGGATCCTAGATAGTCCAAGTGCCTGTTAGCTAACCTAGATAATCCAAGTGCCCGCTAGGTAACCTAGACAGTCCAAGTACCCGCTAGTTAACCTACATAGTCCAAGTGCCCGATAGGGAACCTACATAATCCAAGTGCCCGCTAGGGAACCTACGTAGTCCAAGTGCCCGCTAGGCAACCTACATAGTCCAAGTGCCCGTTATTTAACCTAGATAGTCAAAGTGCCTGCTAGGTAACCTACATAGTCCAAGTGCCCGATAGGGAACCTACATAATCCAAGTGCCCCCTAGGGAACCTACATAGTCCAAGTTCCCGCTTGGTAACCTTAATAGTCCAAATGCCCGCTAGGGAAACTACATAGTCCAAGGGCCCGCTAGTTAACCTAGATAGTCCAAGTGCCTGCTAGTAAACCTACATAATCCATGGGCCCGCTAGTTAACCTACATAGTGCAAGGGCCCGCTAGTTAACCTACATCGTGCAAGTGTCCGCTAGTTAACCTACATAGTCCAAGTGCCCGCTAGTTAACCTAGAGAGTCCAAGGGCCCGCTAGGGATCCTTCATAATCCAAGTGCCTGCTAGGTAACCTAGATAGTCCAAGTGCCCGCTAGTTAACCTAGATAGTCCTCGTGCCCGTTAGTTAACCTAGATAGTCCAAGTGCCCACTAGGGGATGTACATAGTCCAAGTGCCCGCTAGGTAACCTAGATAGTCCAAGTGCGCGCTAGTTAACTTACATAGTCCAAGTGCCCGATAGGGAACCTACATAATCCAAGTGCCCGCTAGGTAACCTACATAGTCCAAGTGCCCGCTAGGCAACCTACATAGTCCAAGTGCCCGTTAGTTAACCTAGATAATCAAAGTGCCTGCTAGGTAACTTAGATAGTCCAAGTGCCCTCTAGGTAACCTACATAGTCCAAGTTCCCGCTTGGTAACCTAATTGGTCCAAATTCCCGCTAGGGAAACTACATAATCCAAGTGTCCGCTAGTTAACCTAGATAGTCCAAGTGCCTGCTAGTAAACCTACATAACCCATGGGCCCGCTAGTTAACCTACATAATCCATGGGCCCGCTAGTTAACCTAGATCGTGCAAGTGTCCGCTAGTTAACCTACATAGTCCAAGTGCCCGCTAGTTAACCTAGATAGTCCAAGGGCCCGCTAGGGATCCTTCATAATCCAAGTGCCTGCTAGGTAACCTAGATAGTCCAAGTGCCCGTTATTTAACCTAGATAGTCCACGTGCCCACTAGGGGAAGTACATAGTCCAAGTGCCCGCTAGGTAAGCTAGATAGTCCAAGTGCGCGCTAGGGTATGTACATAGTCCAAGGGCCTGCCAGGAAACCTAGTTAGTCCAAGTGCCCGCTAGTTAACCTACATAGTACAAGGGCCCGCTAGTTAACCTACATAGTCCAAGGTCTGCTAGTTAACCTAGATAGTAAAAGTGCCCGCTAGGTAACCTAGACAGTCCAAGTGCCCGCTAGGTACCTACATAGTCCACGTGACCGTTCGTTAACCTAGATAGTCCAAGTGCCCGCTAGGTAACCTACATAGTCCAGGGGACCGCTAGGTAACCTAGATAATCCAAGTGCCCGCTAGGTAACCTAGATAGTCTAAGTTCCTGCTAGTTAATCTAGATAGTCCAAGTGCCCGCTAGGTAACCTAGATAGTCAAAGTGCCCTTTAGGTAACCTACATAGTCCAAGTGCCAGCTAGGTAACCTAGATAGTGAAAGTGCCCGTTAGGTAACCTAGAGAGTCCAAGTGCCTGCTAGGTAACCTAGATAGTCCAAGTTCCCGCTAGGTAACCTAGATAGTCCAAGTGCCCGTAACCTAACCTAGATAGTCCAAGTGCCCGCTAGGCAACATACATAGTCCAAGTGCCCGTTCGTTAAACTAGAAGTCCAAGTGCCCGCTATGTAACCTAGACAGTCCAAGTGCCGCTAGGTTACCTGCATAGTCCAAGTGCCCATTCGTTAACCTAGATAGTCCAAGTGCCCGCTAGGGAACCTATATCGTCCAAGTGCTAAATAGGTAACCTAGATAGTCCAAGTGCCTGCTAGGTAACCTACATAGTCCAAGTGCCCGTTCGTTAACCTCGATAGTCCAAGTGCCCGCTAGGTAACCTATATAGTCCAAGTGCTCGCTAGTTAACCTAGATTGTCCAAGTGCCCGCTAGTTAACCTACATAGTCCAAGTGCCAGCTAGGTAACCTAGATAGTGAAAGTGCCCGTTAGGTAACCTAGATAGTCCAAGTGCCTGCTAGGTAACCTACATTGTCCAAGTTCCCGCTAGGTTACTTAGATAGTCCAAGTGCCCGTTAGCTAACCTAGATAGTCCAAGTGCCCGCTAGGCAACATACATAGTCCAAGTGCCCGTTCGTTAACCTAGAAGTCCAAGTGCCCGCTATGTAACCTAGATAGTCCAAGTGCCCGTTCGTTAACCTAGATAGTTCAAGTGCCCGCTAGGGAACCTACATAATCCAAGTGCCCGCTAGACAACCTACATTGTCCAAGTGCCCGTTAGTTAACGTAGATAATCAAAGGGCCTGCTAGGTAACTTAGATAGTCCAAGTGCTCGCTAGGTAAGCTAGATAGTCCATGTGCCCGCTAGGTAACCTAGATAGTCCAAATGCCCGCTAGGGAAGCTACATAGTCCATGTGCCCGCTAGTTTGCCTAGATAGTCCAAGTGCCTGCTAGTAAACCTACATAATCCATGGCCCGCTAGTTAACCTATATAATACAAGGGCCCACTAGTTAACCTAGATCGTGTAAGTGTCCGCTAGTTAACCTACATAGTCCAAATGCCCGCTAGTTAACCTATATACCAAGTGCCCGCTACGTAACCTAGATAGTCCAAGGGCACGCTAGTTAACCTACATAGTACAAGTGCCCGCTAGGCAACCTAGATTGTCCAAGTGCCCGCTAAGGAACCTACATAGCAAGTGCACGATAGTTAACCTAGATAGTCCAAGTGCCCGCTAGTTAACCTAGATAGTCCAAGTGCCTGCTAGGTAACCG
Source organism: Tenrec ecaudatus (assembly GCF_050624435.1). Taxonomy (NCBI): domain Eukaryota; kingdom Metazoa; phylum Chordata; class Mammalia; order Afrosoricida; family Tenrecidae; genus Tenrec; species Tenrec ecaudatus. The sequence goes on along the minus strand of NW_027457550.1, from coordinate 1,830,659 downwards.
ACATAGTGCAAGTGTCCGCTAGTTAACATACATATTCCAAGTGCCCGCCAGTTAACATAGATAGTCCAAGTGCCCGCTAGGGAACGTACATAGTCCAAATTCCCACTAGGGAACGTACTTATTCCAAGTGCCCGCTAGGTAACTTAGATAGTGCAAGTGCCCGCTAGTTAACCTAGATAGTTCTAGTACCCGCTAGGTAACCTCGATCGTTCAAGGGCCCCCTAGTTAGCCTACATAGTCCAAGTGCCCGCTAGATAACCTAGATAGTTCAAGTGCCCGTTCGGTAACCAAGATACCCCAAGTGCCCTTGAGGGAACCTAGATAGTCCAAAGGCCTGCTAGTAAACCTACATAGTCCATGGGCCCGCTAGTTAACCTACATAGTGCAAGTGTCCGCTAGTTAACCTAAAAATTCCAAGTGCCCCCTAGTTAAACTACATAATCTAAGTGCCCGTTAGCTAACCTAGGTAGTATAAGGGCCCGCTAGTTGACCAACATAGTCCAAGTGCCAGCTAGGTAACCTAGATAGTACAAGGGCCCACTAGGGATCCTAGATAGTCCAAGTGCCTGTTAGCTAACCTAGATAATCCAAGTGCCCGCTAGGTAACCTAGACAGTCCAAGTACCCGCTAGTTAACCTACATAGTCCAAGTGCCCGATAGGGAACCTACATAATCCAAGTGCCCGCTAGGGAACCTATATAGTCCAAGTGCCCGCTAGGGAACCTACATACTCCAAGTGCTCGCTAGGCAACCTTCATAGTCCAAGTGCCCGTTAGTTAACCTAGATAGTCAAAGTGCCTGCCAGGTAACCTAAATAGTCCAAGTTCCCGCTAGGGAACCTACATAGTCCAAGTGCCCGCTAGGTAACCTAGATAGTCCAATTGCCCGTTAGCTAACCTAGATATTCGAAGTGTCCGCTAGTTAACCTACATAGTCCAAGTGCCCGTTCATTAACCTAGATAGTCCAAGTGCCCGCTAGGTAACCTAGACAGTCCAAGTGCCGGCTAGGTTACCTACATAGTCCAAGTGCACGTTCGTTAACCTAGATAGTCCAAGTGCCCGCTGGTAACCTACATAGTCCAAGGGCCCGCTAGGTAACCTTGATAGTCCAAGTGCCTTGTAGTTAACCTACATAGTCCAAGTGCCCGCTAGGTAACCTACATAGTCCAAGTGCCCACTAGGTAACCTAAACAATCCAAATGCCCGCTAGGGAAAGTACATAGTTCAAGTGCCCGCTAGTTAACCTAGATAGTCCAATGGCCCGCTAGTTAACCTAGATAGTCCAAGTGCCATCTAGGTAACCTAGATAGTCCAAGTGTCCGCTAGGTAACCTACATAGTCCAAGTGCCTGCTAGGTAACCTAGATAGTCCAAGTGCCTGATAGCTAACCTACATAGTCCAAGTGTCCGCTAGGTAACCTACATAATCCAAGTGCCCGTTCGTTAACCAAGATAGTCCAAGTGCCCGCTAGGTAACCTAGACAGTCCAAGTGCCGGCTAGGTTACCTACATAGCCCAAGTGCACGTTCGTTAACCTAGATAGTCCATGTGCCCGCTGGTAACCTACATAGTCCAAGGGCCCGCTAGGTAACCTTGAAAGTCCAAGTGCCTTGTAGTTAACCTACATAGTCCAAGTGCCCGCTAGGTAACCTACATAGTCCAAGTGCCCGTTCGTTAAACAAGATAGTCCAAGTGCCCGCTAGGTAACCTAGACAGTCCAAGTGCCGGCTAGGTTACCTACATAGTCCAAGTGCACGTTCGTTAACCTAGATAGTCCAAGTGCCCGCTGGTAACCTACATAGTCCAAGGGCCCGCTAGGTAACCTTGAAAGTCCAAGTGCCTTGTAGTTAACCTACATAGTCCAAGTGCCCGCTAGGTAACCTACATAGTCCAAGTGCCCACTAGGTAACCTAAATAATCCAAATGCCCGCTAGGGAAACTACATAGTTCAAGTGTCCGCTAGTTAACCTAGATAGTCCAAGGGCCCGCTAGTTAACCTAGATAGCCCAGGGGCCCGCTAGTTAACCTAGATAGTCCAAGGGCCCGCTAGTTAACCTAGATAGTCCAAGTGCCCGATAGTTAACCTAAATCGTCCAAGTGTCCGCTAGGTAACCTATATAGTCCAAGTGCCTGCTAGGTAACCTAGATAGTCAAAGTGCCTGATAGCTAACCTACATAGTCCAAGTGTCCGTTTGTTAACCTAGATAGTCCAAGTGCCCATTGGGTAACCTACATAGTCCAAGTGCCCGCTTGGTAACCTGGATAGTCCAAGTGCCCGCCTGTTAACCTACATAGTCCAAGTGCCTTCTATGAAGTCTACATAGTCCACGTGACCGCTAGGGAACCTACATAGTCCAAGTGCCCGCTAGTTAACATAGATAGTCCAAGTACCCGCTAGGGAAGGTACATAGTCCAAGTGCCCGCTAGGTAACCTAGAGAGTGCAAGTGCCCGCTAGTTAACCTACATAGTCCAAGTGCCTGCTAGGTAAACTACATAGTCCAAGTGCCCGTTCGTTAACCTACATAGTCCAAGTGCCCGCTAGGTAACGTAGATAGCCCAAGTGCCCGCTAGGGAACGTACATAGTCCAAGTGCCCACTAGGTAACCTAGACAGTCCAATTGCCCACTAGTTAACCTAGACAGTCCAAGAACCCAATAGGGAACCTACATAGTCCAAGTGCCCGCTAGGGAACCTACATACTCCAAGTGCCCGCTAGACAACCTACATTGTCCAAGTGCCCGTTAGTTAACGTAGATAATCAAAGGGCCTGCTAGGTAACTTAGATAGTCCAAGTGCTCGCTAGGTAAGCTAGATAGTCCATGTGCCCGCTAGGTAACCTAGATAGTCCAAATGCCCGCTAGGGAAGCTACATAGTCCATGTGCCCGCTAGTTTGCCTAGATAGTCCAAGTGCCTGCTAGTAAACCTACATAATCCATGGCCCGCTAGTTAACCTATATAATACAAGGGCCCACTAGTTAACCTAGATCGTGTAAGTGTCCGCTAGTTAACCTACATAGTCCAAATGCCCGCTAGTTAACCTATATACCAAGTGCCCGCTACGTAACCTAGATAGTCCAAGGGCACGCTAGTTAACCTACATAGTACAAGTGCCCGCTAGGCAACCTAGATTGTCCAAGTGCCCGCTAAGGAACCTACATAGCAAGTGCACGATAGTTAACCTAGATAGTCCAAGTGCCCGCTAGTTAACCTAGATAGTCCAAGTGCCTGCTAGGTAACCGACATAGTGCAAGTGTCCGCTAGTTAACATACATATTCCAAGTGCCCGCCAGTTAACATAGATAGTCCAAGTGCCCGCTAGGGAACGTACATAGTCCAAATTCCCACTAGGGAACGTACTTATTCCAAGTGCCCGCTAGGTAACTTAGATAGTGCAAGTGCCCGCTAGTTAACCTAGATAGTTCTAGTACCCGCTAGGTAACCTCGATCGTTCAAGGGCCCCCTAGTTAGCCTACATAGTCCAAGTGCCCGCTAGATAACCTAGATAGTTCAAGTGCCCGTTCGGTAACCAAGATACCCCAAGTGCCCTTGAGGGAACCTAGATAGTCCAAAGGCCTGCTAGTAAACCTACATAGTCCATGGGCCCGCTAGTTAACCTACATAGTGCAAGTGTCCGCTAGTTAACCTAAAAATTCCAAGTGCCCCCTAGTTAAACTACATAATCTAAGTGCCCGTTAGCTAACCTAGGTAGTATAAGGGCCCGCTAGTTGACCAACATAGTCCAAGTGCCAGCTAGGTAACCTAGATAGTACAAGGGCCCACTAGGGATCCTAGATAGTCCAAGTGCCTGTTAGCTAACCTAGATAATCCAAGTGCCCGCTAGGTAACCTAGACAGTCCAAGTACCCGCTAGTTAACCTACATAGTCCAAGTGCCCGATAGGGAACCTACATAATCCAAGTGCCCGCTAGGGAACCTATATAGTCCAAGTGCCCGCTAGGGAACCTACATACTCCAAGTGCTCGCTAGGCAACCTTCATAGTCCAAGTGCCCGTTAGTTAACCTAGATAGTCAAAGTGCCTGCCAGGTAACCTAAATAGTCCAAGTTCCCGCTAGGGAACCTACATAGTCCAAGTGCCCGCTAGGTAACCTAGATAGTCCAATTGCCCGTTAGCTAACCTAGATATTCGAAGTGTCCGCTAGTTAACCTACATAGTCCAAGTGCCCGTTCATTAACCTAGATAGTCCAAGTGCCCGCTAGGTAACCTAGACAGTCCAAGTGCCGGCTAGGTTACCTACATAGTCCAAGTGCACGTTCGTTAACCTAGATAGTCCAAGTGCCCGCTGGTAACCTACATAGTCCAAGGGCCCGCTAGGTAACCTTGATAGTCCAAGTGCCTTGTAGTTAACCTACATAGTCCAAGTGCCCGCTAGGTAACCTACATAGTCCAAGTGCCCACTAGGTAACCTAAACAATCCAAATGCCCGCTAGGGAAAGTACATAGTTCAAGTGCCCGCTAGTTAACCTAGATAGTCCAATGGCCCGCTAGTTAACCTAGATAGTCCAAGTGCCATCTAGGTAACCTAGATAGTCCAAGTGTCCGCTAGGTAACCTACATAGTCCAAGTGCCTGCTAGGTAACCTAGATAGTCCAAGTGCCTGATAGCTAACCTACATAGTCCAAGTGTCCGCTAGGTAACCTACATAATCCAAGTGCCCGTTCGTTAACCAAGATAGTCCAAGTGCCCGCTAGGTAACCTAGACAGTCCAAGTGCCGGCTAGGTTACCTACATAGCCCAAGTGCACGTTCGTTAACCTAGATAGTCCATGTGCCCGCTGGTAACCTACATAGTCCAAGGGCCCGCTAGGTAACCTTGAAAGTCCAAGTGCCTTGTAGTTAACCTACATAGTCCAAGTGCCCGCTAGGTAACCTACATAGTCCAAGTGCCCGTTCGTTAAACAAGATAGTCCAAGTGCCCGCTAGGTAACCTAGACAGTCCAAGTGCCGGCTAGGTTACCTACATAGTCCAAGTGCACGTTCGTTAACCTAGATAGTCCAAGTGCCCGCTGGTAACCTACATAGTCCAAGGGCCCGCTGGGTAACCTTGAAAGTCCAAGTGCCTTGTAGTTAACCTACATAGTCCAAGTGCCCGCTAGGTAACCTACATAGTCCAAGTGCCCACTAGGTAACCTAAATAATCCAAATGCCCGCTAGGGAAACTACATAGTTCAAGTGTCCGCTAGTTAACCTAGATAGTCCAAGGGCCCGCTAGTTAACCTAGATAGCCCAGGGGCCCGCTAGTTAACCTAGATAGTCCAAGGGCCCGCTAGTTAACCTAGATAGTCCAAGTGCCCGATAGTTAACCTAAATCGTCCAAGTGTCCGCTAGGTAACCTATATAGTCCAAGTGCCTGCTAGGTAACCTAGATAGTCAAAGTGCCTGATAGCTAACCTACATAGTCCAAGTGTCCGTTTGTTAACCTAGATAGTCCAAGTGCCCATTGGGTAACCTACATAGTCCAAGTGCCCGCTTGGTAACCTGGATAGTCCAAGTGCCCGCCTGTTAACCTACATAGTCCAAGTGCCTTCTATGAAGTCTACATAGTCCACGTGACCGCTAGGGAACCTACATAGTCCAAGTGCCCGCTAGTTAACATAGATAGTCCAAGTACCCGCTAGGGAAGGTACATAGTCCAAGTGCCCGCTAGGTAACCTAGAGAGTGCAAGTGCCCGCTAGTTAACCTACATAGTCCAAGTGCCTGCTAGGTAAACTACATAGTCCAAGTGCCCGTTCGTTAACCTACATAGTCCAAGTGCCCGCTAGGTAACGTAGATAGCCCAAGTGCCCGCTAGGGAACGTACATAGTCCAAGTGCCCACTAGGTAACCTAGACAGTCCAATTGCCCACTAGTTAACCTAGACAGTCCAAGAACCCAATAGGGAACCTACATAGTCCAAGTGCCCGCTAGGGAACCTACATACTCCAAGTGCTCGCTAGGCAACCTTCATAGTCCAAGTGCCCGTTAGTTAACCTAGAGAGTCAAAGTGCCTGCCAGGTAACCTAAATAGTCCATGTGCTCGCTAGGGAACCTACATAGTCCAAGTGCCCGCTAGGTAACCTAGAAAGTCCAATTGCCCGTTAGCTAACCTAGATATTCGAAGTGTCCGCTAGTTAACCTACATAGTCCAAATGCCCGTTCATTAACCTAGATAGTCCAAGTGCCTGCTAGGTTACCTACATAGTCCAAGTGCACGTTCGTTAACCTAGATAGTCCAAGTGCCCGCTGGTAACCTACATAGTCCAAGGGCCCGCTAGGTAACCTTGATAGTCCAAGTGCCTTGTAGTTAACCTACATAGTCCAAGTGCCCGCTAGGTAACCTACATAGTCCAAGTGCCCACTAGGTAAACTAAATAATCCAAATGCCCGCTAGGGAAACTACATAGTTCATGTGCCCGCTAGTTAACCTAGATAGTCCAAGGGCCCGCTAGTTAACCTAGATAGTCCAAGTGCCCGATAGTTAACCTAAATCGTCCAAGTGTCGCTAGGTAACCTACATAGTCCAAGTGCCCGTTCGTTAACCAAGATAGTCCAAGTGCCCGCTAGGTAACCTAGACAGTCCAAGTACCGGCTAGGTTACCTACATAGTCCAAGTGCACGTTCGTTAACCTAGATAGTCCATGTGCCCGCTGGTAACCTACATAGTCCAAGGGCCCGCTAGGTAACCTTGATAGTCCAAGTGCCTTGTAGTTAACCTACATAGTCCAAGTGCCCGCTAGGTAACCTAGAGAGTGCAAGTGCCCGCTAGTTAACCTACATAGTCCAAGTGCCTGCTAGGTAAACTACATAGTCCAAGTGCCCGTTCGTTAACCTACAAAATCCAAGTGCCCGCTAGGTAACGTAGATAGCCCAAGTGCCCGCTAGGGAACGTACATAGTCCAAGAGCCCGCTAGGTAACCTTGATAGTCCAAGTGCCTTGTAGTTGACCTACGTAGTCCATGTGCCCGCTAGGTAACCTACATAGTCCAAGTGCCCACTAGGTAACCTAAATAATCCAAATGCCCGCTAGGGAAACTACATAGTTCAAGTGCCCGCTAGTTAACCTAGATAGTCCAAGGGCCCGCTAGTTAACCTAGATAGTCCAAGTGCCCGATAGTTAACCTAAATCGTCCAAGTGTCCGCTAGGTAACCTACATTGTCCAAGTGCCTGCTAGGTAACCTAGATAGTCCAAGTGCCTGATAGCTAACCTACATAGTCCAAGTGTCCGTTCGTTAACCTAGATAGTCCAAGTGCCCATTGGGTAACCTACATAGTCCAAGTGCCCGCTTGGTAACCTGGATAGTCCAAGTGCCCGCCTGTTAACCTACATAGTCCAAGTGCCTTCTGTGAAGTCTACATAGTCCACGTGACCGCTAGGGAACCTACATAGTCCAAGTGCCCGCTAGTTAACATAGATAGTCCAAGTGCCCGCTAGGGAAGGTACATAGTCCAAGTGCCCGCTAGGTAACGTAGATAGCCCAAGTGCCCGCTAGGGAACGTACATAGTCCAAGTGCCCACTAGGTAACCTAGACAGTCCAATTGCCCACTAGTTAACCTAGACAGTCCAAGTACCCGATAGGGAACCTACATAGTCCAAGTGCCCGCTAGGGAACCTACATACTCCAAGTGCTCGCTAGGCAACCTTCATAGTCCAAGTGCTCGCTAGGCAACCTTCATAGTCCAAGTGCCCGTTAGTTAACCTAGATAGTCAAAGTGCCTGCTAGGTAACCTAAATAGTCCAAGTGCCCGCTAGGGAACCTACATAGTCCAAGTGCCCGCTAGGTAACCTAGATAGTCCAATTGCCCGTTAGCTAACCTAGATATTCGAAGTGTCCGCTAGTTAACCTACATAGTCCAAGTGCCCGTTCATTAACCTAGATAGTCCAAGTGCCCGCTAGGTAACCTAGACAGTCCAAGTTCCCCCTGGTAACCTACATAGTCCAAGGGCCCGCTAGGTAACCTTGATAGTCCAAGTGCCTTGTAGTTAACCTACATAGTCCAAGTGCCCGCTAGGTAACCTACATAGTCCAAGTGCCCACTAGGTAACCTAAATTATCCAAATGCCCGCTAGGGAAAGTACATAGTTCAAGTGCCCGCTAGTTAACCTAGATAGTCCAAGGGCCCGCTAGTTAACCTAGATAGTCCAAGTGCCCGATAGTTAACCTAAATCGTCCAAGTGTCCGCTAGGTAAACTACACAGTCCAAGTGCCTGCTAGGTAACCTAGATAGTCCAAGTGCCTGATAGCTAACCTACATAGTCCAAGTGTCCGTTCGTTAACCTAGATAGTCCAAGTGCCCATTGGATAACCTACATAGTCCAAGTGCCGCTTCTTAACCTGGATAGTCCAAGTGCCCGCCTGTTAACCTACATAGTCCAAGTGCCTTCTATGAAGTCTACATAGTCCACGTGACCGCTAGGGAACCTACATAGTCCAAGTGCCCGCTAGTTAACATAGATAGTCCAAGTGCCCGCTAGGTAACGTAGATAACCCAAGTGCCCGCTAGGGAACGTACATAGTCCAAGTGCCCACTAGTTAACCTAGACAGTCCAATTGCCCACTAGTTAACCTAGACAGTCCAAGTACCCGATAGGGAACCTACATAGTCCAAGAGCCCGTTAGGGAACCTACATACTCCAAGGGATCCCTAGGCAACCTTCATAGTCCAAGTGCCCGTTAGTTAACCTAGATAGTCAAAGTGCCTGCTAGGTAACCTAAATAGTCCAAGTGCCCGCTAGGGAACCTACGTAGTCCAAGTGCCTGCTAGGTAACCTAGATAGTCCAAACGCCCGTTAGCTAACCTAGATATTCGAAGTGTCCGCTAGTTAACCTACATAGTCCAAGTGCCCGTTCGTTAACCTAGATAGTCCAAGTGCCCGCTAGGTAACCTAGACAGTCCAAGTGCCCGCTAGGTTACCTACATAGTCCAAGTGCACTTTCGTTAACCTAGATAGTCAAAGTGCCCGCTGGTAACCTACATAGTCCAAGAGCCCGCTAGGTAACCTTGATAGTCCAAGTGCCTTGTAGTTGACCTACATAGTCCAAGTGCCCACTAGGTAACCTAAATAATCCAAATGCCCGCTAGGGAAAGTACATAGTTCAAGTGCCCGCTAGTTAACCTAGATAGTCCAAGGGACCGCTAGTTAACCTAGATAGTCCAAGTTCCCGATAGTTAACCTAAATCGTCCAAGTGTCCGCTAGGTAACCTACATAGTCCAAGTGCCTGCTAGGTAACCTAGATAGTCCAAGTGCCTGATAGCTAACCTACATAGTCCAAGTGTCCGTTCGTTAACCTAGATAGTCCAAGTGCCCATTGGGTAACCTACATAGTCCAAGTGCCCGCTTGGTAACCTGGATAGTCCAAGTGCCCGCCTGTTAACCTACATAGTCCAAGTGCCTTCTATGAAGTCTACATAATCCAAGTGCCCGCTAGTTAACATAGATAGTCCAAGTGCCCGCTAGGGAAGGTACATAGTCCAAGTGCCCGCTAGGTAACGTAGATAGCCCAAGTGCCCGCTAGGGAACGTACATAGTCCAAGTGCCCACTAGGTAACCTAGACAGTCCAATTGCCCACTAGTTAACCTAGACAGTCCAAGTACCCGATAGGGAACCTACATAGTCCAAGTGCCTGCTAGGTAAACTACATAGTCCAAGTGCCCATTCGTTAACCTACATAGTCCAAGTGCCCGCTAGGTAACGTAGATAGCCCAAGTGCCCGCTAGGAACGTACATAGTCCAAGTGCCCACTAGGTAACCTAGATAGTCCAATTGCCCACTAGTTAACCTAGACAGTCCAAGAACCCGATAGGGAACCTACATAGTCCAAGTGCTCCCTAGGCAACCTTCATAGTCCAAGTGCGCGTTAGTTAACCTAGATAGTCAAAGTGCCTGCTAGGTAACCTAAATAGTCCAAGTGCCCGCTAGGGAACCTACATAGTCCAAGTGCCCGCTAGGTAACCTAGATAGTCCAATTGCCCGTTAGCTAACCTAGATATTCGAAGTGTCCGCTAGTTAACCTACATAGTCCTAGTGCCCGTTCATTAACCTAGATAGTCCAAGTGCCCGCTAGGTAACCTACACAGTCCAAGTGCCGGCTAGGTTACCTACATAGTCCAAGTGCACGTTCGTTAACCTAGATAGTCCAAGGGCCCGCTAGGTAACCTTGATAGTCCAAGTGCCTTGTAGTTAACCTACATAGTCCAAGTGCCCGCTAGGTAACCTACATAGTCCAAGTGCCCACTAGGTAACCTAAATAACCCAAATGCCCGCTAGGGAAAGTACATAGTTCAAGTGCCCGCTAGTTAACCTATATAGTCCAAGGGCCTGCTAGTTAACCTAGATAGTCCAAGTGTCCGATAGTTAACCTAAATCGTCCAAGTGTCCGCTAGGTAAACTACATAGTCCAAGTGCCTGCTAGGTAACCTAGATAGTCCAAGTGCCTGATAGCTAACCTACATAGTCCAAGTGTCCGTTCGTTAACCTAGATAGTCCAAGTGCCCATTGGGTAACCTACATAGTCCAAGTGCCCGCTTGGTAACCTGGATAGTCCAAGTGCTCGCCTGTTAACCTACATAGTCCAAGTGCCTTCTATGAAGTCTACATAGTCCACGTGACCGCTAGGGAACCTACATAGTCCAAGTTCCCGCTAGGGAAGGTACATAGTCCAAGTGCCCGCTAGGTAACGTAGATAGCCCAAGTGCCCGCTAGGGAACGTACATAGTCCAAGTGCCCACTAGTTAACCTAGACAGTCCAATTGCCCACTAGTTAACCTAGACAGTCCAAGTACCCGATAGGGAACCTACATAGTCCAAGTGCCCGGTAGGGAACCTACATACTCCAAGGGCTCCCTAGGCAACCTTCATAGTCCAAGTGCCCGTTAGTTAACCTAGATAGTCAAAGTGCCTGCTAGGTAACCTAAATAGTCCAAGTGCCCGCTAGGGAACCTACGTAGTCCAAGTGCCTGCTAGGTAACCTAGATAGTCCAAACGCCCGTTAGCTAACCTAGATATTCGAAGTGTCCGCTAGTTAACCTACAAAATCCAAGTGCCCGTTTGTTAACCTAGATAGTCCAAGTGCCCGCTAGGTAACCTAGACAGTCCAAGTGCCCGCTAGGTTACCTACATAGTCCAAGTGCACTTTCGTTAACCTAGATAGTCAAAGAGCCCGCTGGTAACCTACATAGTCCAAGAGCCCGCTAGGTAACCTTGATAGTCCAAGTGCCTTGTAGTTGACCTACATAGTCCAAGTGCCCACTAGGTAACCTAAATAATCCAAATGCCCGCTAGGGAAAGTACATAGTTCAAGTGCCCGCTAGTTAACCTAGATAGTCCAAGGGCCCGCTAGTTAACCTAGATAGTCCAAGTTCCCGATAGTTAACCTAAATCGTCCAAGTGTCCGCTAGGTAACCTACATAGTCCAAGTGCCTGCTAGGTAACCTAGATAGTCCAAGTGCCTGATAGCTAACCTACATAGTCCAAGTGTCCGTTCGTTAACCTAGATAGTCCAAGTGCCCATTGGGTAACCTACATAGTCCAAGTGCCCGCTTGGTAACCTGGATAGTCCAAGTGCCCGCCTGTTAACCTACATAGTCCAAGTGCCTTCTATGAAGTCTACATAGTCCAAGTGCCCGCTAGTTAACATAGATAGTCCAAGTGCCCGCTAGGGAAGGTACATAGTCCAAGTGCCCGCTAGGTAACGTAGATAGCCCAAGTGCCCGCTAGGGAACGTACATAGTCCAAGTGCCCACTAGGTAACCTAGACAGTCCAATTGCCCACTAGTTAACCTAGACAGTCCAAGTACCCGATAGGGAACCTACATAGTCCAAGTGCCTGCTAGGTAAACTACATAGTCCAAGTGCCCGTTCGTTAACCTACATAGTCCAAGTGCCCGCTAGGTAACGTAGATAGCCCAAATGCCCGCTAGGGAACGTACATAGTCCAAGTGCCCACTAGGTAACCTAGATAGTCCAATTGCCCACTAGTTAACCTAGACAGTCCAAGAACCCGATAGGGAACCTACATAGTCCAAGTGCCCGCTAGGGAACCTACATACTCCAAGTGCTCCCTAGGCAACCTTCATAGTCCAAGTGCGCGTTAGTTAACCTAGATAGTCAAAGTGCCTGCTAGGTAACCTAAATAGTCCAAGTTCCCGCTAGGGAACCTACATAGTCCAAGTGCCCGCTAGGTAACCTAGATAGTCCAATTGCCCGTTAGCTAACCTAGATATTCGAAGTGTCCGCTAGTTAACCTACATAGTCCTAGTGCCCGTTCATTAACCTAGATAGTCCAAGTGCCCGCTAGGTAACCTAGACAGTCCAAGTGCCCGCTAGGTTACCTACATAGTCCAAGTGCACGTTCGTTAACCTAGATAGTCCAAGGGCCCGCTAGGTAACCTTGATAGTCCAAGTGCCTTGTAGTTAACCTACATAGTCCAAGTGCCCGCTAGGTAACCTACATAGTCCAAGTGCCCACTAGGTAACCTAAATAATCCAAATGCCCGCTAGGGAAAGTACATAGTTCAAGTGCCCGCTAGTTAACCTATATAGTCCAAGGGCCTGCTAGTTAACCTAGATAGTCCAAGTGTCCGATAGTTAACCTAAATCGTCCAAGTGTCCGCTAGGTAAACTACATAGTCCAAGTGCCTGCTAGGTAACCTAGATAGTCCAAGTGCCTGATAGCTAACCTACATAGTCCAAGTGTCCGTTCGTTAACCTAGATAGTCCAAGTGCCCATTGGGTAACCTACATAGTCCAAGTGCCCGCTTGGTAACCTGGATAGTCCAAGTGCCCGCCTGTTAACCTACATAGTCCAAGTGCCTTCTATGAAGTCTACATAGTCCACGTGACCGCTAGGGAACCTACATAGTCCAAGTTCCCGCTAGGGAAGGTACATAGTCCAAGTGCCCGCTAGGTAACGTAGATAGCCCAAGTGCCCGCTAGGGAACGTACATAGTCCAAGTGCCCACTAGTTAACCTAGACAGTCCAATTGCCCACTAGTTAACCTAGACAGTCCAAGTACCCGATAGGGAACCTACATAGTCCAAGTGCCCGGTAGGGAACCTACATACTCCAAGTGCTCCCTAGGCAACCTTCATAGTCCAAGTGCCCGTTAGTTAACCTAGATAGTCAAAGTGCCTGCTAGTTAACCTACATAGTTCAAGAACCCGCTAGGTAACCTAGATCGTCCAAGGGCCCCTTAGATAGCCTACATAGTGTAAGTGCCCGCTAGGTAACCTAGGTAGTCCAAGTGCCCGTTTGGTAACCTAGATAGTCCAAGTGCCCTTTAGGGAACCTAGATAGTCCAAGGGCCTGCTAGTAAACGTACATAGTCCATGGGCCCTCTAGTTAACCTACATAGTGCAAGTGTCCGCTAGTTAACCTACATATTCCAAGTGCCCGCTAGTTAACCTACATAATCTAAGTGCCCGTTGGCTAACCTAGATTGTCCAAGGGCCCGCTAGTTGACCTACATAGTCCAAGTGCCAGCTAGGTGACCTAGATAGTATAAGTGCCCGCTAGAGAACCTAGATAGTCCAAGTGCCTGTTAGCTAACCTAGATAGTCCATGTAGCGGCTAGGTAACCTACATAGTCCAAGTGCCCGTTCGTTAACCTAGATAATCCAAGGGCCCGCTAGGTAACCTAGACAGTCCTAGTGCCCGCAAGTTAACCTACATAGTTCAAGTGCCCGATAGAGAACCTACATAATCCAAGTGCCCGCTAGGCAACCTACATAGTCCAAGTGCCCGTTAGTTAACCTAGATAGTCCAAGTGCCCGCTAGGTAACCTACAAAGTCTAAGTGCCCGCTAGGTTATCTATATAGTCCAAATGCCCGCTAGGAAACCTACATAGTCCAAGTGCCCTCTAGTTAACCTAGATCGTCCAAGTTCCCGCTAGTTTACATACATAGTCCAAGGTCCGCTAGTTAACCTAGATAGTCCAAGTGCTCACTAGTTAACCTACATAGTACAAGGGCCCGCTAGTTAACCTAGATAGTCCAAGTGCCTGCTAGGTAACCTAAGTAGTCCAAATGTCCGATACGGATCCTACATAGTCCAAGTGTCCGCTAGGTAACCTTCATAGTCCCAGTGCCCGTTCATTAACCTAGGTTGTCCAAGTGCCCGCTAGGTAACCTAGACTGTCCAAGTGCTCGCTAGGTTACCTACATAGTCCAAGTGCCCGTTCGTTAACCTAGATAGTCCAAGTGCTCGCTAGGAAACCTACATAGTCCAAGGACGCGCTAGGTAGCCTAGATAGTCCAAGTGCCCGCTAGGTAACCTAGAGTCCAAGTGCTCGCTAGTTAAACTACATAGTCCAAGTGCCCGCTATGTAACCTAGTTAGTCAAAGTGCCCGTTAGGTAACCTAGATAGTCCAAGTGCCCGCTAGGCAACCTACATAGTCCAAGAGCCCATTCGTTAACCTAGAATTCCAAGTGCCCTCTAGGTAAGCTAGACAGTCCAGTGCCCGCTAGGTTACCTGCATATTCCAAGTGCCCGCTAGGTAACCTATATAGTCCAAGTGCCCGCTAGGTAACCTAGATAGTCCAAGGGCCGGCTAGTTAACCTACATAGTCCAAGGCATCACTTGTTAACTTTGATAGTCCAAGTGCCCGCTAGTTAACCTAGATCATCCAAGTGCCCGCTGCTTAACCTAGATTGTCCAAGTGCCTGCTAGTTAACCTACATAGTCCAATGGCCCACTAGTTAACCTAGATAGTCCAAGTGTCCTCTAGTTAACCTACATAGTCCAAGTGCCTGTTCGTTAACCTAGATAGTCCAAGTGCTCGCTAGGAAACCTACATAGTCCAAGGACCCGCTAGGTAACCTAGATAGTCCAAGTGCTCGCTAGGTAACCTAGAGTCCAAGTGCTCCCTAAGGAACCTACATAGTCCAAGTGCACGCTAATTAACCTAGATAGTCCATTTGCCCGCTAGTTAACCTAGATAGTCCAAGTGCCTCCTAGGTAACCTACATAGTGCAAGTGTCCGCTAGTTAAACTACTTATTCCAAGTGCCCTCTAGTTAACATAGATAATCCAAGTGCCCGCTAGGGAACGTACATAGTCCAAGTACCTGCTAGGTAACCTAGATAGTGCAAGTGCCCGCTAGTTAACCTAGATAGTTCAAGTACCGCTAGGTAACCTAGATCGTCCAAGGGCCCCCTAGTTAGCCTACGTGGTCCATGAGCCCGATAGTTAACCTAGATAGTACAAGTGCCTGCTAGGTAACCTACATAGTGCAAGTGTCCGCTAGTTAACCTACATATTCCAAGTACCCTCTAGTTAACATAGATAATCCAAGTGCCCGCTAGGGAACGTACATAGTCCAAGTGCCCGCTAGGTAACCTAGATAGTGCAAGTGCCCGCTAGATAACCTAGATAGTTCAAGTACCCGCTAGGTAACCTAGATCGTCCAAGGGCCCCCTAGTTAGCCTACGTAGTCCATGTGTCCGCTAGTTAACCTAGATAGTCCAAGTGCCTGCTAGTTAACCTACATATTCCAAGTACCCTCTAGTTAACATAGATAATTCAAGTGCACTTTAGGGAACCTAGATAGTCCAAGGGCCCGCTAGTAAACTTACATAGTGCAAGTGTCCGCTAGTTAACCTACAAATTCCAAGTGCCCGCTAGTTTACCTACATAATCTAAGTGCCCGTTAGCTAACCTAGATAGTCCAAGGGCCCGCTAGTTGACCTACATTGTCCAAGTGCCAGTTAGGTAACCTAGATAGTACAAGTGCCCGCTAGGGAACCTAGATATTCCAAGTGCCTGTTAGCTAACCTAGATAGTCCAAGTGGCGGCTAGGTAACTTACATAGTCTAAGTGCCCGTTCGTTAACCTAGATAATCCAAGTGCCCGCTAGGTATCCTAGACAGTCCATGTGCCCGCTAGTTAACCTACATAGTCCAAGTGCCGATAGGGAACCTACATAATCCAAGTGCCCATTAGGCAACCTACATAGTCCAAGTGCCCGTTAGTTAACCTAGATAGTCAAAGTGCCTGCTAGGTAACCTAGATAGTCCAAGTGCACGCTAGTTAACCTAGATAGTCCATGTGCCCGCTAGTTAACCTAGATAGTCAAAGTGCCTGCTAGGTAACCTACATTGTGCAAGAGTCCGCTAGTTAACCTACATATTCCAAGTGCTCGCTAGTTAACCTACATAATCTAAGTTCCCGTTAGCTAACCTAGGTAGTAGAAGGGCCCGTTAGTTGACCTACATAGTCCAAGTGCCAGCTAGGTAACCTAGATAGTACAAGTGCCCCCTAGCTAACCTAGATAGTCCAAGTGGCGGCTAGGTAACCTAAATAGTCCAAGTGCCTTTTCGTTAACCTAGATAATCCAAGTGCCTGCTAGGTAACCTAGATAGTCCAAGCGCCCGCTAGTTAACCTACATAATCCAAGTGCCCGCTAGGGAACCTACATAGTTCAAGTGCCCGCTCTGCAACCTACATAGTCCAAGTGCCCGTTAGTTAACCTAGATAGTCAAAGTGCCTCCTAGGTAACCTAGATAGTCCAAGTGCCCGCTAGGTCAGCTACATAGTCCTTGTTCCCGCTTGGTAACCTAAATTGTCCAAATGCACGCTATGGAAACTACATAGTCCAAGTGCCCGCTAGTTAACCTAGATAGTCCAAGTGCCTGCTAGAAAACCTAAATAATCCATGGGCCCGCTAGTTAACCTACATAGTGCAAGGGCCCTCTAGTTAACCTAGATAGTCCAAGTGCCCGCTAGGGATCCTTCATAATCCAAGTGCCTGCTAGGTAACCTAGATAGTCCAAGTGCCCGCTAGTTAACCTAGATAGTCTCGTGCCCGTTAGTTAACCTAGATAGTCCAAGTTCCCACTAGGGGACGTACATATTCCAAGTGCCCGCTAGGTAACCTAGATAATCCAAGTGCGCGCTAGGGTATGTACATAGTCCAAGTGCCTGCTAGGAAACCTAGATAGTCCAAGTGTCCGCTTGTTAACCTACATAGTCCACGGGTCCACTAATTAACCTACATAGTCGAAGGTCTGGTAATTAACCTAGATAATCAAAGTGCCCGCTAGGTAACCTAGACAGTCCAAGTGCCCGCTAGCTTACCTACATAATCCAAGTGCCCTTTCGTTAACCTAGATAGTCCAAGTGCCCGCTAGGTAACCTACATAGTCCAAGGGCCCGCTAGGTAACCTAGATCGTCCAAGTGCCCGCTAGGTAACCTAGATAGTCCAAGTGCCCGCTAGTTAACCTACATAGTCCAAGTGCCCGCTAGGTAACCTAGATAGTGAAAGTGCCCGTTAGGTAACCTAGATAGTCCAAGTGCCTGCTAGGTAACCTACATGTCCAAGTTCTGGCTAGGTAAACTAGATAGTCAAAGTGCCCGTTAGGTAACCTAGATAGTCCAAGTGCCCGCTAGGCAACATACATAGTCCAAGTGCCCGTTCGTTAACCTAGAAGTCCAAGTGCCCGCTATGTAACCTAGACAGTCCAAGTGCCCGTTCGTTAACCTAGAAGTCCTAGTGCATGCTAGGGAACCTATATAGTCTTAGTGCTATCTAGATAACCTAGATAGTCCAAGGGCTCGCTAGTTAACATACATAGTCCAAGGGCACGCTTGTTAACTTTGATAGTCCAAGTGCCCGTTAGTTAACCTAGATAGTCCAAGTGTCCTCTAGTTAACCTACATAGTCCAAGTGCCCGCTAGTTAACGTAGATAGTCCAAATGCCCGCTAGAGAAGGTACATAGTCAAAGTGCCCGCTAGGTAACCTAGAGAGTGCAAGTGCCCGCTAGTTAACCTACATAGTCCAAATGCCTGCTAGGTAATCTAGATAGTCCAAGGGCCTGCCAGTTAACCTACATAGTCCAAGTGCCCGCTAGGTAACCTACATAGTGCAAGTGTCCGCTAGTTACACCTACATAGTCAAAGTGCCCGCTAGTTAACCTAGATAGTCCAAGTGCCCGCTAGGTAACCTACATAGTGTAAGTGTCCGCTAGTTAACCTAGATCGTCCAATTGTCCGCTAGTTAACCTACATAGTCCAAGTGCCCGTTCGGTAACCTAGATAGTCCAAGTGCCCTTTAGGGAACCTAGATAGTCCAAGTGCCCGCTAGGGAACCTACATAGTCCAATTGCTCGCTCTGGAACATACATAGTCCAAGTGCCCGTTAGTTAACCTGGATAATCCAAGTGCCCGCTAGTTAACCTAGATAGTCCAAGTGCCCGCTGGGTAACCTACATAGTCCAAGTGCCCGCTAGGTAACCTATATAGTCCAATTGCCCGCTAGGGAACCTACACAGTCCAAGTGCCCTCTAGTTAACCTAGATAGTCCAAGTGCCCGCTAGTTAACCTAGATAGTCCAAGTGCCCGCTAGTTAACCAGAATCATCAAAGTGCCCTCTAGTTAACTTACATAGTCCAAAGGTCTGCTAGTTAACCTACATAGACCAATGGCACGCTAATTAACCTACATAGTCCAAGTCCCCGCTAGGTAACCTAGACAGTCCAAGTGACCACTAGGTTACGTACATAGTCCAAGTGCCCGTTCGTTAACCTACATAGTCCAAGTGCCCTCTAGGGAACGTAGATAGCCCAAGTGCCCGTTAGGGAACGTACGTACATAGTCCAAGTGCCCATAGGTAACCTAGAGTGTCCAAGTGCCCGCTAGTTAACCTACATAGTCCAAGTGCCCGCTAGTTAACCTAGATAGTCCAAGTGCCTGCTAGGTAACCTACATAGTGCAAGTGTCCGCTAGTTAACCTACATATTCCAAGTGCCCGCTAGTTAACATAGATAGTCCAAGTGCCCGCTAGGTAACGTAGATAGTGCAAGTGCCCGCTAGTTAACCTAGATAGTTCAAGTACCCGCTAGGTAACCTAGATCGTCCAAGGGCCCCCTAGTTAGCCTACATAGTCCAACAGCCCTTTAGGTAACCTAGATAATCCAAGTGCCCTTTAGGGAACCTAGATAGTCCAAGGGCCCGCTAGTAAACCTACATAGTCCATGGGCCCGCTAGTTAACCTACATATTCCAAGTGCCCCCTAATTAACCTACATAATCTAAGTTCCCGTTAGCTAACCTAGGCAGTATAATGGCCCGCTAGTTGACCTACATATTCCAAGTGCCAGCTAGGTAACCTAGATAGTAAAAGTGCCCTCTAGGGATCCTAGATAGTCCAAGTGCCTGTTAGCTAACCTAGATAATCCAAGTGCCCGCTAGGTAAGCTAGACAGTCCAAGTACCCGCTAGTTAACCTACATAGTCTAAGTGCCCGATAGGGAACCTATATAATCCAAGTGCCCGCTAGGGAACCTACATAGTCCAAGTGCCCGCTAGGCAACCTACATAGTCCAAGTGCCCGTTATTTAACCTAGATAGTCAAAGTGCCTGCTAGGTAACCTACATAGTCCAAGTGCCCGATAGGGAACCTACATAATCCAAGTGCCCGCTAGGGAACCTACATAGTCCAAGTTCCCGCTTGGTAACCTTAATAGTCCAAATGCCCGCTAGGGAAACTACATAGTCCAAGGGCCCGCTAGTTAACCTAGATAGTCCAAGTGCCTGCTAGTAAACCTACATAATCCATGGGCCCGCTAGTTAACCTATATAGTGCAAGGGCCCGCTAGTTAACCTAGATCGTGCAAGTGTCCGCTAGTTAACCTACATAGTCCATGTGCCCGCTAGTTAACCTATATAGTCCAAGTGCCCGCTAGGGATCCTTCATAATCCAAGTGCCTGCTAGGTAACCTAGATAGTCCAATTGCCCGCTAGTTAACCTAGATAATCCACGTGCCCACTAGGGGAAGTACATAGTCCAAGTGCCCGCTAGGTAAGCTAGATAGTCCAAGTGCGCGCTAGGGTATGTATATAGTCCAAGGGCCTGCCAGGAAACCTAGATAGTCCAAGTGCCCGCTAGTTAACCTACATAGTCCAAGGGCCCGCTAGTTAACCTACATAGTCCAAGGTCTGCTAGTTCACCTAGATAGTAAAAGTGCCCGCTAGGTAACCTAGACAGTCCAAGTGCCCGCTAGGTACCTACATAGTCCAAGTGCCCGTTCGTTAACCTAGATAGTCCAAGTGCCCGCTAGGTAACCTACATAGTCCAGGGGACCGCTAGGTAACCTAGATAATCCAAGTGCCCGCTAGGTAACCTAGATAGTCTAAGTTCCCGCTAGTTAACCTAGATAGTCCAAGTGCCCGCTAGGTAACCTAGATAGTCAAAGTGCCCTTTAGGTAATCTACATAGTCCAAGTGCCAGCTAGGTAACCTAGATAGTGAAAGTGCCCGTTAGGTAACCTAGATAGTCCAAGTGCCTGCTAGGTAACCTAGATAGTCCATGTTCCCGCTAGGTAACCTAGATAGTCCAAGTGCCCGTAACCTAACCTAGATAGTCCAAGTGCCCGCTAGGCAACATACATAGTCCAAGTGCCCGTTCGTTAACCTAGAAGTCCAAGTGCCCGCTATGTTACCTAGACAGTCCAAGTGCCGCTAGGTTACCTGCATAGTCCAAGTGCCCGTTCGTTAACCTAGATAGTCCAAGTGCCCCCTAGGGAACCTATATAGTCCAAGTGCTAAATAGGTAACCTAGATAGTCCAAGTGCCTGCTCGGTAACCTACATAGTCCTAGTGCCCGTTCGTTAACCTTGATAGTCCAAGTGCCCGCTAGGTAACCTATATAGTCCAAGTGCCCGCTAGTTAACCTAGATCGTCCAAGTGCCCGCAAGTTAACCTACATAGTCCAAGTGCCAGCTAGGTAACCTAGATAGTGAATGTGCCCGTTAGGTAACCTAGATAGTCCAAGTGCCTGCTAGGTAACCTACATTGTCCAAGTTCCCGCTAGGTTACTTAGATAGTCCAAGTGCCCGTTAGCTAACCTAGATAGTCCAAGTGCCCGCTAGGGAAGCTACATAGTCCAAGTGCCCGCAAGATTGCCTAGATAGTCCAAGTGCCTGCTAGTAAACCTACATAATCCATGGCCCGCTAGTTAACCTATATAGTACAAGGGCCCACTGGTTAACCTAGATCGTGTAAGTGTCCGCTAGTTAACCTACATAGTCCAAATGCACGCTAGTTAACCTATATACCAAGTGCCCGCTACGTAACCTAGATAGTCCAAGGGCACGCTAGTTAACCTACATAGTACAAGTGCCCGCTAGGCAACCTAGATTGTCCAAGTGCCCGCTAAGGAACCTACATAGTCCAAGTGCACGATAGTTAACCTAGATAGTCCAAGTGCCCGCTAGTTAACCTAGATAGTCCAAGTGCCTGCTAGGTAACCGACATAGTGCAAGTGTCCGCTAGTTAACATACATATTCCAAGTGCCCGCCAGTTAACATAGATAGTCCAAGTGCCCGCTAGGGAACGTACATAGTCCAAATTCCCACTAGGGAACGTACTTATTCCAAGTGCCCGCTAGGTAACTTAGATAGTGCAAGTGCCCGCTAGTTAACCTAGATAGTTCTAGTACCCGCTAGGTAACCTCGATCGTTCAAGGGCCCCCTAGATAGCCTACATAGTCCAAGTGCCCGCTAGATAACCTAGATAGTTCAAGTGCCCGTTCGGTAACCAAGATACCCCAAGTGCCCTTGAAGGAACCTAGATAGTCCAAAGGCCCGCTAGTAAACCTACATAGTCCATGGGCCCGCTAGTTAACCTACATAGTGCAAGTGTCCGCTAGTTAACCTACAAATTCCAAGTGCCCCCTAGTTAAACTACATAATCTAAGTGCCCGTTAGCTAACCTAGGTAGTATAAGGGCCCGCTAGTTGACCTACATAGTCCAAGTGCCAGCTAGGTAACCTAGATAGTACAAGTGCCTGTTAGCTAACCTAGATAATCCAAGTGCCCGCTAGGTAACCTAGACAGTCCAAGTACCCGCTAGTTAACCTACATAGTCCAAGTGCCCGATAGGGAACCTACATAATCCAAGTGCCCGCTAGGGAACCTACGTAGTCCAAGTGCCCGCTAGGCAACCTACATAGTCCAAGTGCCCGTTATTTAACCTAGATAGTCAAAGTGCCTGCTAGGTAACCTACATAGTCCAAGTGCCCGATAGGGAACCTACATAATCCAAGTGCCCCCTAGGGAACCTACATAGTCCAAGTTCCCGCTTGGTAACCTTAATAGTCCAAATGCCCGCTAGGGAAACTACATAGTCCAAGGGCCCGCTAGTTAACCTAGATAGTCCAAGTGCCTGCTAGTAAACCTACATAATCCATGGGCCCGCTAGTTAACCTACATAGTGCAAGGGCCCGCTAGTTAACCTAGATCGTGCAAGTGTCCGCTAGTTAACCTACATAGTCCAAGTGCCCGCTAGTTAACCTAGAGAGTCCAAATGCCCGCTAGGGATCCTTCATAATCCAAGTGCCTGCTAGGTAACCTAGATAGTCCAAGTGCCCGCTAGTTAACCTAGATAGTCCTCGTGCCCGTTAGTTAACCTAGATAGTCCAAGTGCCCCCTAGGGGATGTACATAGTCCAAGTGCCCGCTAAGTAACCTAGATAGTCCATGTGCGCGCTAGTTAACTTACATAGTCCAAGTGCCCGATAGGGAACCTACATAATCCAAGTGCCCGCTAGGTAACCTACATAGTCCAAGTGCCCGCTAGGCAACCTACATAGTCCAAGTGCAAGTTAGTTAACCTAGATTATCAAAGTGCCTGCTAGGTAACTTAGATAGTCCAAGTGCCCTCTAGGTAACCTACATAGTCCAAGTTCCCGCTTGGTAACCTAATTGGTCCAAATGCCCGCTAGGGAAACTACATAATCCAAGTGTCCGCTAGTTAACCTAGATAGTCCAAGGGCCTGCTAGTAAACCTACATAATCCATGGGCCCGCTAGTTAACCTACATAGTGCAAGGGCCCGCTAGTTAACCTAGATAGTCCAAGGGCCCGCTAGGGATCCTTCATAATCCAAGTGCCTGCTAGGTAACCTAGATAGTCCACGTGCCCACTAGGGGAAGTACATAGTACAAGTGCCCGCTAGGTAAGCTAGATAGTCCAAGTGCGCGCTAGGGTATGTACATAGTCCAAGGGCCTGCCAGGAAACCTAGTTAGTCCTAGTGCCCGCTAGTTAACCTACATAGTACAAGGGCCCGCTAGTTAACCTACATAGTCCAAGGTCTGCTAGTTAACCTAGATAGTAAAAGTGCCCGCTAGGTAACCTAGACAGTCCAAGTGCCCGCTAGGTACCTACATAGTCCACGTGACCGTTCGTTAACCTAGATTGTCCAAGTGCCCGCTAGGTAACCTACATAGTCCAGGGGACCGCTAGGTAACCTAGATAATCCAAGTGCCCGCTAGGTAACCTAGATAGTCTAAGTTCCTGCTAGTTAACCTAGATAGTCCAAGTGCCCGCTAGGTAAGCTAGATAGTCAAAGTGCCCTTTAGGTAACCTACATAGTCCAAGTGCCAGCTAGGTAACCTAGATAGTGAAAGTGCCCGTTAGGTAACCTAGATAGTCCAAGTGCCTGCTAGGTAACCTAGATAGTCCAAGTTCCCGCTAGGTAACCTAGATAGTCCAAGTGCCCGTAACCTAACCTAGATAGTCCAAGTGCCCGCTAGGCAACATACATAGTCCAAGTGCCCGTTCGTTAACCTAGAAGTCCAAGTGCCCGCTATGTAACCTAGACAGTCCAAGTGCCGCTAGGTTACCTGCATAGTCTAAGTGCCCGTTCGTTAACCTAGATAGTCCAAGTGCCCGCTAGGGAACCTATATCGTCCAAGTGCTAAATAGGTAACCTAGATAGTCCAAGTGCCTGCTAGGTAACCTACATAGTCCAAGTGCCCGTTCGTTAACCTCGATAGTCCAAGTGCCTGCTAGGTAACCTATATAGTCCAAGTGCCCGCTAGTTAACCTAGATTGTCCAAGTGCCCGCTAGTTAACCTACATAGTCCAAGTGCCAGCTAGGTAACCTAGATAGTGAAAGTGCCCGTTAGGTAACCTAGATAGTCCAAGTGCCTGCTAGGTAACCTACATTGTCCAAGTTCCCGCTAGGTTACTTAGATAGTCCAAGTGCCCGTTAGCTAACCTAGATAGTCCAAGTGCCCGCTAGGCAACATACATAGTCCAAGTGCCCGTTCGTTAACCTAGAAGTCCAAGTGCCCGCTATGTAACCTAGATAGTCCAAGTGCCCGTTCGTTAACCTAGATAGTTCAAGTGCCCGCTAGGGAACCTACATAATCCAAGTGCCCGCTAGACAACCTACATTGTCCAAGTGCCCGTTAGTTAACGTAGATTGTCAAAGGGCCTGCTAGGTAACTTAGATAGTCCAAGTGCTCGCTAGGTAAGCTAGATAGTCCAAGTGCCCGCTAGGTAACCTAGATAGTCCAAATGCCCGCTAGGGAAACTACATAGTCCATGTGCCCGCTAGTTTGCCTAGATAGTCCAAGTGCCTGCTTGTAAACCTACATAATCCATGGCCCGCTAGTTAACCTATATAATACAAGGGCCCACTAGTTAACCTAGATCGTGTAAGTGTCCGCTAGTTAACCTACATAGTCCAAATGCCCGCTAGTTAACCTATATACCAAGTGCCCGCTACGTAACCTAGATAGTCCAAGGGCACGCTAGTTAACCTACATAGTACAAGTGCCCGCTAGGCAACCTAGATTGTCCAAGTGCCCGCTAAGGAACCTACATAGCAAGTGCACGATAGTTAACCTAGATAGTCCAAGTGCCCGCTAGTTAACCTAGATAGTCCAAGTGCCTGCTAGGTAACCGACATAGTGCAAGTGTCCGCTAGTTAACATACATATTCCAAGTGCCCGCCAGTTAACATAGATAGTCCAAGTGCCCGCTAGGGAACGTACATAGTCCAAATTCCCACTAGGGAACGTACTTATTCCAAGTGCCCGCTAGGTAACTTAGATAGTGCAAGTGCCCGCTAGTTAACCTAGATAGTTCTAGTACCCGCTAGGTAACCTCGATCGTTCAAGGGCCCCCTAGTTAGCCTACATAGTCCAAGTGCCCGCTAGATAACCTAGATAGTTCAAGTGCCCGTTCGGTAACCAAGATACCCCAAGTGCCCTTGAGGGAACCTAGATAGTACAAAGGCCCGCTAGTAAACCTACATAGTCCATGGGCCCGCTAGTTAACCTACATAGTGCAAGTGTCCGCTAGTTAACCTACAAATTCCAAGTGCCCCCTAGTTAAACTACATAATCTAAGTGCCCGTTAGCTAACCTAGGTAGTATAAGGGCCCGCTAGTTGACCAACATAGTCCAAGTACCAGCTAGGTAACCTAGATAGTACAAGGGCCCACTAGGGATCCTAGATAGTCCAAGTGCCTGTTAGCTAACCTAGATAATCCAAGTGCCCTCTAGGTAACCTAGACAGTCCAAGTACCCGCTAGTTAACCTACATAGTCCAAGTGCCCGATAGGGAACCTATATAATCCAAGTGCCCGCTAGGGAACCTATATAGTCCAAGTGCCCGCTAGGGAACCTACATACTCCAAGTGCTCGCTAGGCAACCTTCATAGTCCAAGTGCCCGTTAGTTAACCTAGATAGTCAAAGTGCCTGCCAGGTAACCTAAATAGTCCAAGTTCCCGCTAGGGAACCTACATAGTCCAAGTGCCTGCTAGGTAACCTAGATAGTCCAATTGCCCGTTACCTAACCTAGATATTCGAAGTGTCTGCTAGTTAACCTACATAGTCCAAGTGCCCGTTCATTAACCTAGATAGTCCAAGTGCCCGCTAGGTAACCTAGACAGTCCAAGTGCCGGCTAGGTTACCTACATAGTCCAAGTGCACGTTCGTTAACCTAGATAGTCCAAGTGCCCGCTGGTAACCTACATAGTCCAAGGGCCCGCTAGGTAACCTTGATAGTCCAAGTGCCTTGTAGTTAACCTACATAGTCCAAGTGCCCGCTAGGTAACCTACATAGTCCAAGTGCCCACTAGGTAACCTAAATAATCCAAATGCCCGCTAGGGAAACTACATAGTTCAAGTGCCCGCTAGTTAACCTAGATAGTCCAAGGGCCCGCTAGTTAACCTAGATAGTCCAAGTGCCAGCTAGGTAACCTAGATAGTCCAAGTGTCCGCTAGGTAACCTACATAGTCCAAGTGCCTGTTAGGTAACCTAGATAGTCCAAGTGCCTGATAGCTAACCTACATAGTCCAAGTGTCCGTTCGTTAACCTAGATAGTCCAAGTGCCCATTGGGTAACCTACATAGTCCAAGTGCCCGCTTGGTAACCTGGATAGTCCAAGTGCCCGCCTGTTAACCTACATAGTCCAAGTGCCTTCTATGAAGTCTACATAGTCCACATGACCGCTAGGGAACCTACATAGTCCAAGTGCCCGGTAGTTAACATAGATAGTCCAAGTGCCCCCTAGGGAAGGTACATAATCCAAGTGCCCGCTAGGTAACGTAGATAGCCCAAGTGCCCGCTAGGGAACGTACATAGTCCAAGTGCCCACTAGGTAACCTAGACAGTCCAATTGCCCACTAGTTAACCTAGACAGTCCAAGTACCCGATAGGGAACCTACATAGTCCAAGTGCCCGCTAGGGAACCTACATACTCCAAGTGCTCGCTAGGCAACCTTCATAGTCCAAGTGCCCGTTAGTTAACCTAGATAGTCAAAGTGCCTTCTAGGTAACCTAAATAGTCCAAGCGCCCGCTAGGGAACCTACATAGTCCAAGTGCCCGCTAGGTAACCTAGATAGTCCAATTGCCCGTTAGCTAACCTAGATATTCGAAGTGTCCGCTAGTTAACCTACATAGTCCAAGTGCCCGTTCATTAACCTAGATAGTCCAAGTGCCCGCTAAGTAACCTAGACAGTCCAAGTGCTGGCTAGGTTACCTACATAGTCCAAGTGCACGTTCGTTAACCTAGATAGTCCAAGTGCCCGCTGGTAACCTACATAGTCCAAGGGCCCGCTAGGTAACCTTGATAGTCCAAGTGCCTTGTAGTTAACCTACATAGTCCAAGTGCCCGCTAGGTAACCTACATAGTCCAAGGACCCGATAGGGAACCTATATAATCCAAGTGCCCGCTATGGAACCTACATAGTCCAAATGCCCGCTAGTTAACCTAGATAGTCCAAGGGCCCGCTAGTTAACCTACGTAGTCCAAGGTCCGCTAGTTAACCTAGATAGTCCAAGTTCTCGCTAGTTAACCTACATAGTACAAGGGCCCGCTAGCTGACCTAGATAGTCCAAGTGCCCGCTAGTTAACCTAGATAGTCCAAGTACCCGCTAGGTAACCTAAGTAGTCAAAATGTCCCATAGGGATCCTACATAGTCCAAGTGCCTGTTCGTTAACCTAGATAGTCCAAGTGCCCGCAAGGAAACCTAGACTTTCCAAGTGCCCGCTAGGTTACCTACATAGTCCAAGTGCCCGTTCTTTAACCTAGATAGTCCAAATGCCCGCTAGGAAACCTACATAGTCCAAGGGCCCGCAAGGTAACCTTGATAGTCCAAGTGCCCGCTAGGTAACCTAGAGTCCAAGTGCTCGCTATTTAACCTTCATAGTCCAAGTGCCCGCTATGTAACCTAGATAGTCAAAGTGCCCGTTAGGTAACCTAGATAGTCCAAGTGTCCGCTAGGTGGCTTACATTGTCCAAGTTCCCGCTAGGTAACCTAGATACTCAAAGTGCCCGTTACCTAACCTAGATAGTCCAAGTGCCCGCTAAGCAACCTACATAGTCCAAGTGCCCGTTCGTTAACCTAGATGTCCAAGTGCCCGCTAGGTAACCTAGACTGTCCAAGTGCCCGCTAGTTTACCTACATAGTCCAAATGCCCGTTCGGTAACCTAGATAGTGTAAGTGCCCGGTAGTTAACCTACATAGTCCAAGTGCCCGCTAGGTAACCTAGATAGTCCAAGGACCCGCTAGTTAACCTACATAGTCCAAGTGCCCGGTAGTTAACTTACTTAGTTCAAGTGTGCGTAGGGAACATACATTGTCCAAGTGCCCGCTAGGGAACATACAGAGTCCAAGTGCCCGCTAGGGAACCTACATAGTCCAAGTGCCCGCTAGGGAATCTACATAGTCCAAGGGCCCCCTAGTTAATGTAGATAGTCCAAGTGCCGCTAGTTAACCTAGATCGTCCAAGTGTCCGCTAGTTAACCTACATTGTACAAGTGCCGCTAGGGAACCTACATAGTCCAAGTGCCCGCTCTGGAACCTACATACTCCAAGTGCTTCCTAGGGAACCTACATAGTCCAAGTGCCCGCTCTGGAACATACATAGTCCAAGTGCCGCTAGTTAACCTAGATCGTCCAAGTGTCCGCTAGTTAACCTACCTAGTACAAGTGCCTTCTAGGGAACCTACATAGTCCAAGTGCCCGCTCTGGAACATACATAGTCCAAGTGCCCACTAGGGAATGTACATAGTCCAAGGGCCCGCTAGTTAACATAGATAGTCCAAGTGCCGCTAGTCAATCTACATAGTCCAAGGGCCCGCTAGTTAACCTACAAAGTCCACGAACCCGCTAGTTAACCTAGATCGTCCAAGTGCCCGCTAGGTAACATACATAGTCCAAGGGCCCGCTAGTTATCCTACATAGAACCAAGGGCCCCCCTAGTTAAACTACATCGTCCAAGGGCCCGCTAGTTAACCTAGATAGTCCTATTGCCCGTTAGTTAACCTACATAGTCCAAGTGCCCGCTAGGTAACCTAGATAGTCCAAGGACCCGCTAGTTAACCTACATAGTCCAAGTGCCCGGTAGTTAACTTACATAGTTCAAGTGTCCGTAGGGAACATACATAGTCCAAGTGCCCGCTAGGGAACATACAGAGTCCAAGTGCCCGCTCTGGAACATACATAGTCCAAGTGCCCGCTAGGGAATCTACATAGTCCAAGGGCCTGCTAGTTAACATAGATAGTCCAAGTGCCGCTAGTTAATCTACATAGTCCAAGGTCCCGCTAGTTAACCTACATAGTCCACGTACCCGCTAGTTAACCTAGATCGTCCAAGTGCCCGCTAGGTAACCTACATAGTCCAAGGACCCGCTAGTTAACCTACATAGAACCAAGGGCCCCCTAGTTAAACTACATCGTCCAAGGGCCCGCTAGTTAACTTGGATAATCCTATTGCCCGTTAGTTAACCTACATAGTCCAAGTGCCCGCTAGGTAACCTAGATAGTCCAAGGACCCGCTAGTTAACCTACATAGTCCAAGTGCCCGGTAGTTAACTTACATAGTTCAAGTGTCCGTAGGGAACATACATAGTCCAAGTGCCCGCTAGGTAACGTACATAGTTCAAGTGCACGCTAGGTAACGTAGATAGTCCAAGTGCCCTCTAGGGAACGTACATAGTCCAAGTGCCACTAGGTAACCTAGATAGTCCAAGTGCCCGCTAGTTAACCTACATAGTCCAAGTGCCCGCTAGGTAACGTACATAGTTCAAGTGCACGCTAGGTAACGTAGATAGTCCAAGTGCCCGCTAGGGAACGTACATAGTCCAAGTGCCGCTAGTTAACATTGATCATCCAAGTGCCCGCTAGTTAACCTAGATTGTCCAAGGGCCCGCGAGTTAACCTACGTAGTCCAAGGTCCGCTAGTTAACCTAGATAGTCCAAGTGCCCGCTAGTTAACCTAGATAGTCCAAGTACCCGCTAGGTAACCTAAGTAGTCCAAATGTCTGATAGGGATCCTACATAGTCCATGTGCCCGTTCGTTAACCTAGATAGTCCAAGTCCCTGCTAGGTAACCTAGACTTTCCAAGTGCCCGCTAGGTTACCTACATAGTCCAAGTGACTGTTCTTTAACCTAGATAGTCCAAGTGCCCGCTAGGTAACCTACATAGTCCAAGGGTCCGCTAGTTAACCTACATAGAACCAAGGGCCCCCTAGTTAAACTACATCGTCCAAGGGCCCGCTAGTTAACCTAGATAGTCCTATTGCCCGTTAGTTACCCTACATAGTCCAAGTGCCCGCTAGGTAACCTAGATAGTCCAAGGACCCGCTAGTTAACCTACATAGTCCAAGTGCCCGGTAGTTAACTTACATAGTTCAAGTGTCCGTAGGGAACATACATAGTCCAAGTGCCCGCTAGGGAACATACAGAGTCCAAGTGCCCGCTAGGGAACCTACATAGTCCAAGTGCCCGCTGGGGAATCTACATAGTCCAAGGGCCCCCTAGTTAATGTAGATAGTCCAAGTGCCGCTAGTTAACCTAGATCATCCAAGTGTCCGCTAGTTAACCTACATAGTAAAAGTGCCCGCTAGGGAACCTAGATAGTCCAAGTACCCGCTCTGGAACCTACATACTCCAAGTGCCTGATAGGGAACCTACATAGTCCAAGTGCCCGCTCTGGAACATACATAGTCCAAGTGCCCGCTAGGGAATCTACATAGTCCAAGGGCCTGCTAGTTAACATAGATAGTCCAAGTGCCGCTAGTTAATCTACATAGTCCAAGGGCCCGCTAGTTAACCTACATAGTCCACGTACCCGCTAGTTAACCTAGATCGTCCAAGTGCCCGCTAGGTAACCTACATAGTCCAAGGGCCCGCTAGTTAACCTACATAGAACCAAGGGCCCCCTAGTTAAACTACATCGTCCAAGGGCCCGCTAGTTAACCTAGATAGTCCTATTGCCCGTTAGTTAACCTACATAGTCCAAGTGCCCGCTAGGTAACCTAGATAGTCCAAGGACCCGCTAGTTAACCTACATAGTCCAAGTGCCCGGTAGTTAACTTACATAGTTCAAGTGTCCGTAGGGAACATACATAGTCCAAGTGCCCGCTAGGGAACATACAGAGTCCAAGTGCCCGCTAGGGAACCTACATAATACAAGGGCCCCCTAGTTAATGTAGATAGTCCAAGTCCCGCTAATTAACCTAGATCGTCCAAGTGTCCGCTAGTTAACCTACATAGTACAAGTGCCCGCTAGGGAACCTATCCAGTCCAAGTACCCGCTAGGAAACGTACATAGTCCAAGTGCCCGCTAGGTAACGTACATAGTTCAAGTGCACGCTTCGTAACGTAGATAGTCCAAGTGCCCTCTAGGGAACGTACATAGTCCAAGTGCCACTAGGTAACCTAGATAGTCCAAGTGCCCGCTAGTTAACCTACATAGTCCAAGTGCCCGCTAGGTAACGTACATAGTTCAAGTGCACGCTAGGTAACGTAGATAGTCCAAGGGCCCGCTAGGGAACGTACATAGTCCAAGTGCCGCTAGTTAACATTGATCATCCAAGTGCCCGCTAGTTAACCTAGATTGTCCAAGTGCCCGCTAGTTAACCTAGATAGTCCAAGTACCCGCTAGGTAACCTAAGTAGTCCAAATGTCTGATAGGGATCCTACATAGTCCATGTGCCCGTTCGTTAACCTAGATAGTCCAAGTGCCCCCTAGGTAACCTAGACTTTCCAAGTGCCCGCTAGGTTACCTACATAGTCCAAGTGACCGTTCTTTAACCTAGATAGTCCAAATGCCCGCTAGGAAACCTACATAGTCCAAGGGCCCGCTAGGTAACCTAGATAGTCCAAGTGCCCGCTAGGTAACCTAGAGTCCAAGTGCCCGCTATGTAACCTAGATAGTCAAAGTGCCCGTTAGGTAACCTAGATAGTCCAAGTGTCCGCTAGGTAACTTACATTGTCCAAGTTCCCGCTAGGTAACCTAGATACTCAAAGTGCCCGTTACCTAACCTAGATTGTCCAAGTGCCCGCTAAGCAACCTACATAGACCAAGTGCCCGTTCGTTAACCTAGAAGTCCAAGTGCCCGCTAGGTTACCTACATAGTCCAAGTGCCCGTTCTTTAACCTAGATAGTCCAAATGCCCGCTAGGAAACCTACATAGTCCAAGGGCCCGCTAGGTAACCTAGATAGTCCAAGTGTCCGCTAGGTAACTTACATTGTCCAAGTTCCCGCTAGGTAACCTAGATACTCAAAGTGCCCGTTACCTAACCTAGATAGTCCAAGTGCCTGCTAAGCAACCTACATAGTCCAAGTGCCCGTTCGTTAACCTAGAAGTCAAGGTGCCCGCTAGGTAACCTAGACAGTCCAAGTGCCCGCTAGGTTACCTACATATTCCAAGTGCCCGTTCGTTAACCTAGATAGTCCTAGTGCCCACTAGGTAACCTACATAGTTCAAGTGCCCGCTAGGTAACCTAGATAGTCCAAGTGCCCGCTAGGTAACCTAGATTGTCCAAGTGCCCGCTAGTTAACCTATATACCAAGTGCCGGCTACGTAACCTAGATAGGCCAAGGGCACGCTAGTTATCCTACATAGTCCAAGTGCCAGCTAGGCAACCTAGATAGTCCAAGTGCCCGCTAAGGAACCTACATAGTCCAAGTGCACGCTAGTTAACCTAGATAGCCCAAGTGCCCGCTACTTAATCTAGATATTCCAAGTGCCTGCTAGGTAACCTACATAGTGCAAGTGTCCACTAGTTAACCTACATATTCCAAGTGCCCGCTAGTTAACATAGATATTCCAAGTGCCCGCTAGGGAACGTACATTGTCCAAGTGCCCGCTAGGTAACCTAGATCGTCCAAGGGCCCCCTAGTTAGCCTACATAGTCCAAGTGCCCGCTAGGTAACCTAGATAGTCCAAGTGCCCGTTCGGTAACCTAGATAGTCCAAGTGCCCTTTAGGGAACCTAGATAGTCCAAGGGCCCGCTAATAAACCTACATAGTCCATGGGCCCGCTAGTTAACCTACATAGTGCAAGTGTCCGCTAGTTAACCTACATATTCCAAGTGCCCGCTAGTTAACCTACATAATCTAAGTGCCCGTTAGCTAACCTAGATAGTCCAAGGGCCCGCTAGTTAACCTACATTGTCCAAGTGCCCGATAGGGAACCTAGATAGTCCAAGTGCCTCTTAGATAACCTAGATAGTCCAAGTGGTGACTAGGTAACAGACATAATCCAAGTGCCCGTTCGTTAACCTAGATAATCCAAGTGCCCGCTAGGTAACCTAGACAGTCCAAGTGCCCGCTAGTTAACCTACATAGTCCAAGTGCCCGATAGGGAACCTACATAATCCAAATGCCCGCTGGGCAACCTACATAGTCCAAGTGCCCGTTAGTTAACCTAGATAGTCAAAGTGCCTGCAAGGTAACCTAGATAGTCCAACGGCTCACTTATTAACTTTGATAGTCCAAGTGCCCGCTAGTTAACCTAGATCGTCCAAGTGCCCGCTAGTTAACCTAGATAGTCCAAGGGCACGCTAGTTAACCTACATAGTCCAAGTGCACGCTAGTTAACCTAGATAGTCCAAGTGGCCGCATGTTAACCTAGATAGTCCAACTGCCTGCTAGGTAACCTACATAGTGCAAGTGTCCGCTAGTTAACCTACATATTCCAAGTGCCCACTAGTTAACATAGATAGTTCAAGTGCCCGCTAGGGAACGTACATAGTCCAAGTGCCCGCTAGGTAAGCTAGAGAGTGCAAGTGCCCGCTAGTTAACCTAGATAGTTCAAGTACCCGCTAGGTAACCTAGATCGTCCAAGGGCCCCCTAGTTAGCCTACATAGTCCAAGTGCCCGCTAAGTAACCTAGATAGTCCAAGTTACTGTTCGGTAACCTAGATAATCCAAGTGCCCGTTTGGTAACCTAGATAGTCCAAGTGCCTTTTAGGGAACTCAGATAGTCCAAGGGCCCTCTAGTAAATCTACATAGTCCATGGGCCCGCTAGTTAACCTACATAGTGCAAGTGTCCGCTAGTTAACCTACATATTCCAAGTGCCCGCTAGTTAACCTACATAATCTAAGTGCCCGTTAGCTAATCTAGATAGTCCAAGGGCCCGCTAGTTGACCTACATAGTCCAAGTGCCAGCTAGGTAACCTTGATAGTACAAGTGCCCGCTAGGGAACCTAGATAGTCCAAGTGCCTGTTAGCTAACCTAGATAGTCCAAGTGGAGGCTAGGTAACGTACATAGTCCAAGTGCCCGTTCGTTAACCTAGATAATCAAATTGCATGCTAGGTAACCTACATAGTCAAAGTGCCCTTTCGTTAACCTAGATAGTCCAAGGGCCCGCTAGGTAACCTATATAGTCCAAGTGCCCGCTAAGAAACCAAGATAGTCCAAGTGCCCGTTATGTAACCTACATAGTCCAAGTGCCCGCTAGGTAACCTACATAGTCCAAGTTCCCGCTAGGTAACCTAGATAGTCCAAGTACCCGTTACCTAACCAAGATAAACCAATTGCCCGCTATGCAACATACATAGTCCAAGTGCCCATTCGTTAACCTAGAAGTCCAAATGCCCGCTAGGTAACCTACATAGTCCAAATGCCCGTTCGGTAACCTAGATAGTCCAAGTGCCCGCTAATTAACCTACATAGTCCAAATGCCCGCTAGGTAACCTAGATAGTCCAAGTGCCCGTTCGTTAACCTAGATAGTCCAAGTGCCCGCTAGGTAACCTAGACAGTCCAAGTGCCTGCTAGGTAACTTACATAGTCCAAATGCCCGTTCGTTAACCTACATAGTCCAAGGGCCCACTATTTAACCTAGATCGTCCAAGTGTCTTTGGTTAACCTACATAGTCAAAGTGCCCGCAAGGTAACCTATATAGTCCAAGTTCCAGCTATGTAACCTAGATAGTCCAAGGGCCCGCTAGTTAACCTACATAGTCGAAGTGCCCGCTAGGTAAACTAGATAGTTCAAGTGCCCCCTAAGGAACCTACATAGTCCAAGTGCACGCTAGTTAACCCAGATAGTCTAAGTGCCCGCTAGTTAAACTAGATAGTCCAAGTGCCGCTAGGTAACCTACATTGTGCAAGTGTCCCCTAGTTAACCTACATAGTCCAAGTGCCCGCTAGTTAACATAGATAGTCCAAGTGCCCGCTAGGTAACCTAGATGGTGCAAGTGCCCGGTAGTTAAGCTACATAGTCCAAGTGCCCGCTAGGTAACCTAGATAGTCTAAGGGCCCGCTAGTTAACCTACATAGTTCATGTGTCCCTAAGGAACATATATAGTCCAAGTGCCCGCTAGGGAACATACAGAGTCTAAGTGCCTGCTAGGGAAGCTAGGTAGTCCAAGTGCCCGCTAGGGAATCTACATAGTCCAGGGCCCGCTAGTTAACGTAGATACTCCAAGTGCCGCTAGTTAATCTACATAGTTCAAGGGCCCGCTGGTTAACCTACATAGTCTCAACTACCCGCTAGTTAACCTAGATCGTCCAAGTGTCCGCTAGTTAACCTACATAGTACAAGTGCCTCTAGGGAACCTACATAGTCCAAGTGCCTGCTAGGGAACCTACATAGTCCAAGTGCCCGCTCTGGAACATACATAGTCCAAGTGCCCGCTAGGGAATCTACATAGTCCAAGTGCCCGCTAAGGAATCTACATAGTCCATGGGCCCGCTAGTTAACGTAGATAGTCTAAATGCTGCTAGTTAATCAACATAGTCCAAGGGCCCGCTAGTTAACCTACATAGTCCAAGTACCCGCTAGTTAACCTAGATCGTCCAAGTGCCAGCTAGTTAACCTACATATTCCAAGGGCCCGCTAGTTAACCTACATAGTCCAATGGCCCGCTAGTTAACCTACATCGTCCAAGGGCCCGCTAGTTAACCTAGATAGTCCAAGTGCCCCCTAGTTAACCTACATACTCCAAGTGCCTGCTAGGTAACCTAGACTGTTCAAGTGACCACTAGGTTACCTACATAGTCCAAGTTCCCGTTCGTTAACCTACATAGTCCAAGTGCCCGCTAGGTAACCAATATACACCAAATGCCCGCTAGGGACCCTAATACTCCAAATGCCCGCTAGTTAACCTAGATAGTCCAAGTGCTCGCTAGTTAACATAGATATTCCAAGTGCCCGCTAGTTAACCTAGGTAGACCAAGTGCCCGCTAGGGAACCTATCTAGTCCAAGTGCCCGATTGGGAACCTACATAGTACAAGTGCCCGCTAGTTAACATAGATAGTCCAAGTGCCCGCTAGGTAACGTACATAGTCCAAGTGCCCGTCAGGTAACCTAGATAGTCCAAATGCCCGCTAGGGAACCCACATAGTCCAAGTGTCCGCTAGGGAACTTACATAGTCCAAGAGCCCGCTAGGGAACCTACATAGTCCAAGTGCCCGTTAGTTAACTTAGATAGTCCAAGTGCCCGCTTGGTAACCTAGATAGTCCAACAGCCCGGTAGGTAACCTACATACTCCAAGTACCCGCCAGGTAACGTAGATAGTTCAAGTGCCAGCTAGTTAACCTAGATAGTCCAAGTGCCCGCTAGGTAACCTACAAAGTCTAAGTGCCCGCTAGGTAATCTATATAGTCCAAATGCCCGTTAGTGAGCCTACATAGTCCAAATGCCCGCTAGGTAACCTAGATAGTCCAAGGGCCCGCTAGGTAACCTACATTCTCTAAGTGCCCGATAGGGAACCTACATAGTCCAAGTTCCCGCTAGGTAACCTACATAGTCCAAATGCCGTCTAATTAACCTACATAGTCAAAGTGCCCGATAGGGAACCTACATAATCCAAGTGCCCGCTAGGGAACCTACATAGTCCAAGTGCCCGTTAGGTAACCTAGATAGCCAAGTGCCCGCTAGGTAACCTAGACAGTCCAAGTGTCTGCTAGGTAACCTACATAGTCCAAATGCCCATTCGTTAACCTACATAATCCAAGGGCCCACTAGTTAACCTAGATCGTCTAAGTGTCCTCTACTTAACCTACATAGTCCAAATGCACGCTAGTTAACCTACATAGTCCAAGTGCCGCTAGGTAACCTACATAGTGCAAGTGTTCCCTAGTTAACCTAAATAGTCCATGTGGCCGGTAGTTAACATAGATAGTCCAAGTTCCCACTAGGGAACATACATAGTCCAAGTGCCCACTAGGGAACATACATAGTACAAGTGCCTGCTAGGGAACCTACATAGTTCAAGTGTCCCTAGGGAACATACAGAATCCAAGTGCCCGCTAGGGAATCTACATAGTCCAAGGACCCGCTAGTTAACGTAGATAGTCCAAGTACCCGCTAGTTAACCTAGATTGTCCAAGTGCACGCTAGTTAACCTACATAGTCCAAGGGCCCGCTAGTTAACCTATATAATCCAAGTGCCCGATAGGGAACCTACATTGTCAAAGTGCCCGCTAGGGAACCTACATAGTCCAAGTTCCCGCTAGATAACCTAGATAGTCCAAGTGCCCGCTAGTTAACCTAGATAGTCCAAGTGCCCGCTAGTTAACCAGGATCATCAAAGTGCCCTCTAGTTAACTTACAT
The DNA here is from genome assembly GCF_050624435.1 of Tenrec ecaudatus. Taxonomy (NCBI): domain Eukaryota; kingdom Metazoa; phylum Chordata; class Mammalia; order Afrosoricida; family Tenrecidae; genus Tenrec; species Tenrec ecaudatus. Next base: position 1,793,559 of record NW_027457550.1, on the reverse strand, counting down.
AGTCCAAAGGCCTGCTAGTTAACCTACATAGAGCAAGGGCCCGCTAGTTAACCTTGATAGTACAAGTGCCCGCTAATTAACCTACATAGTCCAAGTTCCCGCAAGGTAACCTAGACAGTCCAAGTGACCTTTAGGTTACCTACATAGTCCAAGTGCCCGTTCGTTAACCTACATAGTCCAAGTGCCCGCTAGGTAACGTAGATAGCCCAAGTGCCCGCTAGGGAACGTACATAGTCCAAGTGCCCGCTAGGTAACCTAGATAGTCCAAATGCCCGCTAGTTAACCAACATAGTCCAAGTGCCTCCTAGGTAAACTACACAGTCCAAGTGCCCACTAGGTAACCTATACAGTCCAAGTACCCGATAGGGAACCTACATAGTCCAAGTGCTCGCAAGGCAACCTACATAGTCCAAGTGCCCGCTAGGTAACTTAGATAGTCCAATTGCCCGTTAGCTAACCTAGATAGTCGAAGTGTCCGCTAGTTAACCTACATAGTCCAAGTGCCCGTTCGTTAATCTAGATGGGCCAAGTGCCTGCTAGGTAACCTAGACAGTCCAAGTGCCGGCTAGGTTACCTACATAGTCCAAGTGCACGTTCGTTAACCTAGATAGTCAAAGTGCCTGCTAGGTAACATAAATAGTCCAAGTGCTCGCTAGGGAACCTACATAGTCCAATTGCCCGCTAGGTAACCTAGATAGTCCAATTGCCCGTTAGCTAACCTAGATAGTCGAAGTGCCCGCTAGTAAACCTAGATAGTCCAAGGGCCCGCTAGTTAATCTAGATAGTCCAAGTGCCCGCTAGGAAACCTAGATAGTCCAAGTGCCCGCTAGGGTATGTACATAGTTCAAGTTCCCGCTAGGTAACCTAGATTGTCCAAGTGTCCGCAAGTTAACCTACATAGTCCAAGTGCCCGCTAGGTAACCTAGATAGTCCAAGGTCCTGCTAGTTAACCTACATAGTCCAATGCCCGATAGTGAACATACAAAGTGCAAGTGCCCGCTGAGGAACCTACATAGTCCAAGTGCCCGATAGGGAACCTACATATTCCAAGTGCCCGTTAGGGAACCTAGATAGTCCAAGTGCCTGTAGGGAACCTATATTGTCCATGTGCCCGCTAGGGAACCTACATAGTCAAAGTGCCCGCTAGGGAACCTGCATTGTACAAGTGCCCGCTAATTAACCTAGATAGTCCAAGTGCCCGCTAGTTAACCTAGACAGTCCAAGTGCCCGCTAGTTAACCTTGATCATCCAAGTGCCCGCTAGTTAACCTACATAGTCCAAGTGCCTGATAGGGAACCTACATAGTCCAAGTGCCCGCAGAGGAACCTACATAGTCCATGTGCCCGTTAGGGAACCTAGATAGTCCAAGTGCCCGTAGGGAACCTATATAGTCCAAGTGCCCGCTAGGGAACCTACATAGTTAAAGTGCCCGCTAGGGAGCCTGTATTGTGCAAGTGCCCGCTAGTTAACCTAGATAGTCCAAGTGCCCGCTAGTTAACCTAGATTGTCGAAGTGCCCGATAGTTAACCTACATAATCCAAGAACCTGCTAGTTAACCTAGATAGTTCAAGTGCCCGCTAGTTAACCTACATAGTCCAAGGGCCCGCTAGTTAACCTAGATATTCCAAGTGCCCGCTTGTTAACCTAGATCGTCCAAGTGTACGCTAGTTAACCTACATAGTCCAAGTTCCCGTTAGGTAACCTATATAGTCCAAGTGCGGCTCGGTAACCTACATAGTCCAAGTGCCCGTTCGTTAACCTAGATAATCCAAGTGCCCGCTAGGGAACCTACATAGTCCAAGTGCCCGTTGGCAACCTACATAGTCCAAGTGCCCACTAGTTAACCTACATAGTCCAGGTTCCATCTAGGTAACCTAGATAGTCCAAGGGCCCGCTAGGTAACCTACATTGTCCTAGTGCCCCCTAGTTAACCTACATTCTCCAAGTGCCCGATAGGGAACCTAGATAGTCCAAGTGCCCGCCAGGTAACCTACATAGTCCAAATGCCCGCTAGTTAACCTACATAGTCCAAGTGCCCGATAGGGAACCTACATAATCCAAGTGCCCGCTAGGTAATCTATATAGTCCAAATGACCGCTAGGGAGCCTACATAGTCCAAATGCCCGCTAGGTAACCTAGATAGTCCAAGGGCCCGCTAGGTAACCTACATAGTCCTAGTGCCCCCTAGTTAACCTACATTCTCCAAGTGCCCGATAGGGAACCTACATAGTCCAAGTGCCCGCTAGGTAACCTACATAGTCCAAATGCCCTCTAGTTAACCTACATAGTCCAAGTGCCCGATAGGGAACCTAAATAATCCAAGTGCCCGCTAGGGAACCTACATAGTCCAAGTGCTCGTTTGGTAACCTAGATAGTCCAAATGCCCGCTAGGGAACTTACATTGTCCAAGGGCCCGCTAGGGAACCTACATAGTCCAAGTACTCGTTAGTTAACCTAGATAGTCCAAGTGCCTGCTTGGTAACCTAGATAGTCCAACAGCCCGCTAGGTAACCTACATACTCCAAGAACCTGCTAGGTTACGTAGATAGTTCAAGTGCCAGCCAGGTAACCTAGAAAGTCTAACTGCCCGCTAGGTAACCTACAAAGTCTAAGTGCCCGCTAGGTTATCTATATAGTGCAAATGCCCGCTAGGGAACCTACATAGTCGAAGTTCCCGATAGTTAACCTAGATCGTCCAATTGCCCGCTAGTTAAGCAACATAGTCAATGGGCCCGCTAGTTAACCTAGATCGTGCAAGTGTCCGCTAGTTAACCTACATAGTCCAAGTGCCAGTTAGCTATCCTAGATAGTCCAAGGGCCCGCTAGTTAACATTGATCATCCAAGTGCCCGCTACTTAACCTAGATAGTCTAAGTGCACGCTAGGGAACCTTCATAGTCCAAGTGCCAGCTAGGTAACCTAGATAGTCCTAGTGCCCGTTAGTTAACCTAGAGTGGCCAAGTGCCCACTAGGGGACGTACTTAGTCCAAGTTCCCGTTAGCTAACCTAGATAGTCCAAGTGCCCGCTAGTTAACATTGATCATCCAAGTGCCCGCTACTTAACCTAGATAGTCTAAGTGCACGCTAGTTAACCTAGATAGTCCAAGTGCCCTCTAGTTAACCTAGATCGTCCAATAGCCCGCTAGTTAACCTACATATTCCAAGTGCCCGCTAGTTAACCTACATAGTCCAAGGGCCCGCTAGTTAACCTACGTAGTCCAAGGTCCCCTAGTTAACCTAGATAGTCCAAGTGCTCGCTAGTTAACCTACATAGTCCATGTGGCCGGTAGTTAACATAGATAGTCCAAGTTCCCACTAGTTAACATAGATAGTCCAAGTGCCCACTAGGGAACATACATAGTACAAGTGCCCGCTAGGTAACCTAGATAGTGCATGTGCCCGGTAGTTAACCTACATAGTCCAAGTGCCCGCTAGGTAACCTACATAGTCCAAGGGCCCGGTAGTTAACTTACATAGTCCAAGTGCCCCCTCTGGAACCTACATAGTCCAAGTGCCTGCTAGGGAACCTACATAGTTCAAGTGTCCCTAGGGAACACACAGAATCCAAGTGCCCGCTAGGTAATCTACATAGTCCTAGGACTCGCTAGTTAATGTAGATAGTCCAAGTACCCGCTAGTTAACCTAGATTGTCCAAGTGCACGCTAGTTAACCTACATAGTCCAAGGGCCCGCTAGGGAACCTACATAGTCAAATTGCCCGCTAGGGAACCTACATAGTCCAAGTGCCCGCTAGTTAACCTAGATAGTCCAAGTGCCCGCTAGTTAACCTAGATAGTCCAAGTGCCCGCTAGTTAACCAGGATGATCAAAGTGCCCTCTAGTTAACTTACATAGTCCAAAGGCCTGCTAGTTAACCTACATAGAGCAAGGGCCCGCTAGTTAACCTTGATAGTACAAGTGCCCGCTAATTAACCTACATAGTCCAAGTTCCCGCAAGGTAACCTAGACAGTCCAAGTGACCTTTAGGTTACCTACATAGTCCAAGTGCCCGTTCGTTAACCTACATAGTCCACGTGCCCGCTAGGTAACGTAGATAGCCCAAGTGCCCGCTAGGGAACATACATAGTCCAAGTGCCTGCTAGGTAACCTAGATAGTTCAAATGCCCGCTAGTTAACCAACATAGTCCAAGTGCCTCCTAGGTAAAGTACACAGTCCAAGTGCCCACTAGGTAACCTAGACAGTCCAAGTACCCGATAGGGAACCTACATAGTCCAAGTGCTCGCTAGGCAACCTACATAGTTCAAGTGCCCACTAGGTAACCTACATAGTCCAAGTGCCCGCTAGGTAAACTTTATAGTCCATGTGCCCGCTAGGTAACCTAGATAGTCCAAGGGCCCGCTAGTTAACCTACATAGTCCAACGGCTCACTTGTTAACTTTGATAGTCCAAGTGCCCGCTAGTTAACCTAGATCGTCCAAGTGACCGCTAGTTAACCTAGATTGTCCAAGTGCCTGCTAGTTAACCTACATAGTCCAAGGGCCCACTAGTTAACGTAGATAGTCCAAGTGTCCTCTAGTTAACCTACATAGTCCAAGTGCCCGCTACTTAACCTATATACCAAGTGCCTGCTAAGTAACCTAGATAATCCAAGGTCATGCTAGTTAACCTACATAGTCCAAGTGCACGCTAGTTAACCTAGATCGTCCAAGTGTCCGCTAGTTAACCTACATAGTACAAGTGCCGCTAGGGAACCTAGATAGTCCAAGTGCCCGCTCTGGAACCTACATACTCCAAGTGCTTGCTAGGGAACCTACATAGTCCAAGTGCCCGCTCTGGAACATACATAGTCCAAGTGCCGCTAGTTAACCTAGATCGTCCAAGTGTCCGCTAGTTAACCTACCTAGTACAAGTGCCTGCTAGGGAACCTACATAGTCCAAGTGCCCGCTCTGGAACATACATAGTCCAAGTGCCCGCTAGGGAATGTACATAGTCCAAGGGCCCGCTAGTTAACATAGATAGTCCAAGTGCCGCTAGTCAATCTACATAGTCCAAGGGCCCGCTAGTTAACCTACAAAGTCCATTTACACGCTAGTTAACCTAGATCGTCCAAGTGCCCGCTAGGTAACCTACATAGTCCAAGGGCCCGCTAGTTAACCTACATAGAACCAAGGGCCCCCTAGTTAAACTACATCGTCCAAGGACCCGCTAGTTAACCTAGATAGTCCTATTGCCCGTTAGTTACCCTACATAGTCCAAGTGCCCGCTAGGTAACCTAGATAGTCCAAGGACCCACTAGTTAACCTACATAGTCCAAGTGCCCGGTAGTTAACTTACATAGTTCAAGTGTCCGTAGGGAACATACATAGTCCAAGTGCCCGCTAGGGAACATACAGAGTCCAAGTGCCCGCTAGGGAACCTACATAGTCCAAGTGCCCGCTGGGGAATCTACATAGTCCAAGGGCCCCCTAGTTAATGTAGATAGTCCAAGTGCCGCTAGTTAACCTAGATCATCCAAGTGTCCGCTAGTTAACCTACATAGTACAAGTGCCCGCTAGGGAACCTAGATAGTCCAAGTACCCGCTCTGGAACCTACATACTCCAAGTGCCTGATAGGGAACCTACATAGTCCAAGTGCCCGCTCTGGAACATACATAGTCCAAGTGCCCGCTAGGGAATCTACATAGTCCAAGGGCCTGCTAGTTAACATAGATAGTCCAAGTGCCGCTAGTTAATCTACATAGTCCAAGGGCCCGCTAGTTAACCTACATAGTCCACGTACCCGCTAGTTAACCTAGATCGTCCAAGTGCCCGCTAGGTAACCTACATAGTCTAAGGGCCCGCTAGTTAACCTACATAGAACCAAGGGCCCCCTAGTTAAACTACATTGTCCAAGGGCCCGCTAGTTAACCTAGATAGTCCTATTGCCCGTTAGTTAACCTACATAGTCCAAGTGCCCGCTAGGTAACCTAGATAGTCCAAGGACCCGCTAGTTAACCTACATAGTCCAAGTGCCCGGTAGTTAACTTACATAGTTCAAGTGTCCGTAGGAAACATACATAGTCCAAGTGCCCGCTAGGGAACATACAGAGTCCAAGTGCCCGCTAGGGAACCTACATAATACAAGGGCCCCCTAGTTAATGTAGATAGTCCAAGTCCCGCTAATTAACCTAGATCGTCCAAGTGTCCGCTAGTTAACCTACATAGTACAAGTGCCCGCTAGGGAACCTATCCAGTCCAAGTACCCGCTAGGAAACGTACATAGTCCAAGTGCCCGCTAGGTAACGTACATAGTTCAAGTGCACGCTAGGTAACGTAGATAGTCCAAGTGCCCTCTAGGGAACGTACATAGTCCAAGTGCCACTAGGTAACCTAGATAGTCCAAGTGCCCGCTAGTTAACCTACATAGTCCAAGTGCCCGCTAGGTAACGTACATAGTTCAAGTGCACGCTAGGCAACGTAGATAGTCCAAGTGCCCGCTAGGGAACGTACATAGTCCAAGTGCCGCTAGTTAACATTGATCATCCAAGTGCCCGCTAGTTAACCTAGATTGTCCAAGGGCCCGCGAGTGAACCTACGTAGTCCAAGGTCCGCTAGTTAACCTAGATAGTCCAAGTGCCCGCTAGTTAACCTAGATAGTCCAAGTACCCGCTAGGTAACCTAAGTAGTCCAAATGTCTGATAGGGATCCTACATAGTCCATGTGCCCGTTCGTTAACCTAGATAGTCCAAGTGCCCGCTAGGTAACCTAGACTTTCCAAGTGCCCGCTAGGTTACCTACATAGTCCAAGTGACCGTTCTTTAACCTAGATAGTCCAAATGCCCGCTAGGAAACCTACATAGTCCAAGGGCCCGCTAGGTAACCTAGATAGTCCAAGTGCCCGCTAGGTAACCTAGAGTCCAAGTGCCCGCTATGTAACCTAGATAGTCAAAGTGCCTGTTAGGTAACCTAGATAGTCCAAGTGTCCGCTAGGTAACTTACATTGTCCAAGTTCCCGCTAGGTAACCTAGATACTCAAAGTGCCCGTTACCTAACCTAGATAGTCCAAGTGCGCGCTAAGCAACCTACATAGACCAAGTGCCCGTTCGTTAACCTAGAAGTCCAAGTGCCCGCTAGGTTACCTACATAGTCCAAGTGCCCGTTCTTTAACCTAGATAGTCCAAATGCCCGCTAGGAAACCTACATATTCCAAGGGCCCGCTAGGTAACCTAGATAGTCCAAGTGTCCGCTAGGTAACTTACATTGTCCAAGTTCCCGCTAGGTAACCTAGATACTCAAAGTGCCCGTTACCTAACCTAGATAGTCCAAGTGCCTGCTAAGCAACCTACATAGTCCAAGTGCCCGTTCGTTAACCTAGAAGTCAAAGTGCCCGCTAGGTAACCTAGACAGTCCAAGTGCCCGCTAGGTTACATGCATATTCCAAGTGCCCGTTCGTTAACCTAGATAGTCCAAGTGCCCACTAGGTAACCTACATAGTTCAAGTGCCCGCTAGGTAACCTAGATAGTCCAAGTGCCCGCTAGGTAACCTAGATTGTCCAAGTGCCCGCTAGTTAACCTACATAGTCCAAGGGCCCACTAGTTAACCTAGATAGTCCAAGTGTCCTCTAGTTAACCTACATAGTCCAAGTGCCCGCTAGTTAACCTATATACCAAGTGCCGGCTACGTAACCTAGATAGGCCAAGGGCACGCTAGTTATCCTACATAGTCCAAGTGCCAGCTAGGAAACCTAGATAGTCCAAGTGCCCGCTAAGGAACCTACATAGTCCAAGTGCACGCTAGTTAACCTAGATTGTCCAAGTGCCCGCTACTTAATCTAGATATTCCAAGTGCCTGCTAGGTAACCTACATAGTGCAAGTGTCCACTAGTTAACCTACATATTCCAAGTGCCCGCTAGTTAACATAGATATTCCAAGTGCCCGCTAGGGAACGTACATTGTCCAAGTGCCCGCTAGGTAACCTAGATCGTCCAAGGGCCCCCTAGTTAGCCTACATAGTCCAAGTGCCCGCTAGGTAACCTAGATAGTCCAAGTGCCCGTTCGGTAACCTAGATAGTCCAAGTGCCCTTTAGGGAACCTAGATAGTCCAAGGGCCCGCTAATAAACCTACATAGTCCATGGGCCCGCTAGTTAACCTACATAGTGCAAGTGTCCGCTAGTTAACATACATATTCCAAGTGCCCGCTAGTTAACCTACATAATCTAAGTGCCCGTTAGCTCACCTAGATAGTCCAAGGGCCCGATAGTTAACCTACATTGTCCAAGTGCCCGATAGGGAACCTAGATCGTCCAAGTGCCTTTTAGATAACCTAGATAGTCCAAGTGGTGACTAGGTAACAGACATAATCCAAGTGCCCGTTCGTTAACCTAGATAATCCAAGTGCCCGCTAGGTAACCTAGACAGTCCAAGTGCCCGCTAGTTAACCTACATAGTCCAAGTGCCCGATAGGGAACCTACATAATCCAAATGCCCGCTGGGCAACCTACATAGTCCAAGTGCCCGTTAGTTAACCTAGATAGTCGAAGTGCCTGCAAGGTAACCTAGATAGTCCAACGGCTCACTTATTAACTTTGATAGTCCAAGTGCCCGCTAGTTAACCTAGATCGTCCAAGTGCCCGCTAGTTAACCTAGATAGTCCAAGGGCACGCTAGTTAACCTACATAGTCCAAGTGCACGCTAGTTAACCTAGATAGTCCAAGTGGCCGCATGTTAACCTAGATAGTCCAAGTGCCTGCTAGGTAACCTACATAGTGCAAGTGTCCTCTAGTTAACCTACATATTCCAAGTGCCCACTAGTTAACATAGATAGTTCAAGTGCCCGCTAGGGAACGTACATAGTCCAAGTGCCCGCTAGGTAAGCTAGAGAGTGCAAGTGCCCGCTAGTTAACCTAGATAGTTCAAGTACCCGCTAGGTAACCTAGATCGTCCAAGGGCCCCCTAGTTAGCCTACATAGTCCAAGTGCCCGCTAAGTAACCTAGATAGTCCAAGTTACTGTTCGGTAACCTAGATAATCCAAGTGCCCGTTTGGTAACCTAGATAGTCCAAGTGCCTTTTAGGGAACTCAGATAGTCCAAGGGCCCTCTAGTAAATCTACATAGTCCATGGGCCCGCTAGTTAACCTACATAGTGCAAGTGTCCGCTAGTTAACCTACATATTCCAAGTGCCCGCTAGTTAACCTACATAATCTAAGTGCCCGTTAGCTAATCTAGATAGTCCAAGGGCCCGCTAGTTGACCTACATAGTCCAAGTGCCAGCTAGGTAACCTTGATAGTACAAGTGCCCGCTAGGGAACCTAGATAGTCCAAGTGCCTGTTAGCTAACCTAGATAGTCCAAGTGGAGGCTAGGTAACGTACATAGTCCAAGTGCCCGTTCGTTAACCTAGATAATCAAATTGCAGGCTAGGTAACCTACATAGTCAAAGTGCCCTTTCGTTAACCTAGATAGTCCAAGGGCCCGCTAGGTAACCTATATAGTCCAAGTGCCCGCTAAGAAACCAAGATAGTCCAAGTGCCCGTTATGTAACCTACATAGTCCAAGTGCCCGCTAGGTAACCTAGATAGTCCAAGTACCCGTTACCTAACCAAGATAAACCAATTGCCCGCTATGCAACATACATAGTCCAAGTGCCCATTCGTTAACCTAGAAGTCCAAATGCCCGCTAGGTAACCTACATAGTCCAAATGCCCGTTCGGTAACCTAGATAGTCCAAGTGCCCGCTAATTAACCTACATAGTCCAAATGCCCGCTAGGTAACCTAGATAGTGCAAGTGCCGGCTAGGTAACCTACATAGTTCAAGTGCTCGCTAGTTAACCTAGATAGTCCAAGTGCCCGTTCGTTAACCTAGATAGTCCAAGTGCCCGCTAGGTAACCTAGACAGTCCAAGTGCCTGCTAGGTAACTTACATAGTCCAAATGCCCGTTCGTTAACCTACATAGTCCAAGGGCCCACTATTTAACCTAGATCGTCCAAGTGTCTTTGTTTAACCTACATAGTCAATGTGCCCGCAAGGTAACCTATATAGTCCAAGTTCCAGCTATGTAACCTAGATAGTCCAAGGGCCCGCTAGTTAACCTACATAGTCCAAGTGCCCGCTAGGTAAACTAGATAGTTCAAGTGCCCGCTAAGGAACCTACATAGTCCAAGTGCACGCTAGTTAACCCAGATAGTCTAAGTGCCCGCTAGGTAAACTAGATAGTCCAAGTGCCGCTAGGTAACCTACATTGTGCAAGTGTCCCCTAGTTAACCTACATAGTCCAAGTGCCCGCTAGTTAACATAGATAGTCCAAGTGCCCGCTAGGTAACCTAGATGGTGCAAGTGCCCGGTAGTTAACCTACATAGTCCAAGTGCCCGCTAGGTAACCTAGATAGTCTAAGGGCCCGCTAGTTAACCTACATAGTCCAAGTGCCCGGTAGTTAACTTACATAGTTCATGTGTCCCTAAGGAACATATATAGTCCAAGTGCCCGCTAGGGAACATACAGAGTCTAAGTGCCTGCTAGGGAAGCTAGGTAGTCCAAGTGCCCGCTAGGGAATCTACATAGTCCAGGGCCCGCTAGTTAACGTAGATACTCCAAGTGCCGCTAGTTAATCTACATAGTTCAAGGGCCCGCTGGTTAACCTACATAGTCTCAACTACCCGCTAGTTAACCTAGATCGTCCAAGTGTCCGCTAGTTAACCTACATAGTACAAGTGCCCGCTAGGGAACCTACATAGTCCAAGTGCCTGCTAGGGAACCTACATAGTCCAAGTGCCCGCTCTGGAACATACATAGTCCAAGTGCCCGCTAGGGAATCTACATAGTCCAAGTGCCCGCTAAGGAATCTACATAGTCCATGGGCCCGCTAGTTAACGTAGATAGTCCAAGTGCTGCTAGTTAATCAACATAGTCCAAGGGCCCGCTAGTTAACCTACATAGTCCAAGTACCCGCTAGTTAACCTAGATCGTCCAAGTGCCAGCTAGTTAACCTACATATTCCAAGGGCCCGCTAGTTAACCTACATAGTCCAATGGCCCGCTAGTTAACCTACATCGTCCAAGGGCCCGCTAGTTAACCTAGATAGTCCAAGTGCCCCCTAGTTAACCTACATACTCCAAGTGCCTGCTAGGTAACCTAGACTGTTCAAGTGACCACTAGGTTACCTACATAGTCCAAGTTCCCGTTCGTTAACCTACATAGTCCAAGTGCCCGCTAGGTAACCAATATACACCAAATGCCCGCTAGGGACCCTAATACTCCAAATGCCCGCTAGTTAACCTAGATAGTCCAAGTGCTCGCTAGTTAACATAGATATTCCAAGTGCCCGCTAGTTAACCTAGATAGACCAAGTGCCCGCTAGGGCACCTATCTAGTCCAAGTGCCCGATTGGGAACCTACATAGTACAAGTGCCCACTAGTTAACATAGATAGTCCAAGTGCCCGCTAGGTAACGTACATAGTCCAAGTGCCCGCTAGGTAACCTAGATAGTCCATGTGCCGGCTAGGGAACGTCCATAGTTCAAATGCCCGCTAGGTAACCTAGATAGTCCAAATGCCCACTAGGGAACCCACATAATCCAAGTGCCCGTCAGGTAACCTAGATAGTCCAAATGCCCGCTAGGGAACCCACATAGTCCAAGTGTCCGCTAGGGAACTTAAATAGTCCAAGAGCCCGCTAGGGAACCTACATAGTCCAAGTGCCCGTTAGTTAACTTAGATAGTCCAAGTGCCCGCTTGGTAACCTAGATAGTCCAACAGCCCGGTAGGTAAGCTACATACTCCAAGTACCCGCTAGGTAATGTAGATAGTTCAAGTGCCAGCTAGTTAACCTAGATAGTCCAAGTGCCCGCTAGGTAACCTACAAAGTCTAAGTGCCCGCTAGGTAATCTATATAGTCCAAATGCCCGTTAGTGAGCCTACATAGTCCAAATGCCCGCTAGGTAACCTAGATAGTCCAAGGGCCCGCTAGGTAACCTACATTCTCTAAGTGCCCGATAGGGAACCTACATAGTCCAAGTTCCCGCTAGGTAACCTACATAGTCCAAATGCCGTCTAATTAACCTACATAGTCCAAGTGCCCGATAGGGAACCTACATAATCCAAGTGCCCGCTAGGGAACCTACATAGTCCAAGTGCCCGTTAGGTAACCTAGATAGCCAAGTGCCCGCTAGGTAACCTAGACAGTCCAAGTGTCTGCTAGGTAACCTACATAGTCCAAATGCCCGTTCGTTAACCTACATAATCCAAGGGCCCACTAGTTAACCTAGATCGTCTAAGTGTCCTCTACTTAACCTACATAGTCCAAATGCACGCTAGTTAACCTACATAGTCCAAATGCCGCTAGGTAACCTACATAGTGCAAGTGTTCCCTAGTTAACCTACATAGTCCATGTGGCCGGTAGTTAACATAGATAGTCCAAGTTCCCACTAGGGAACATACATAGTCCAAGTGCCCACTAGGGAACATACATAGTACAAGTGCCTGCTAGGGAACCTACATAGTTCAAGTGTCCCTAGGGAACATACAGAATCCAAGTGCCCGCTAGGGAATCTACATAGTCCAAGGACCCGCTAGTTAACGTAGATAGTCCAAGTACCCGCTAGTTAACCTAGATTGTCCAAGTGCACGCTAGTTAACCTACATAGTCCAAGGGCCCGCTAGTTAACCTATATAATCCAAGTGCCCGATAGGGAACCTACATTGCCAAAGTGCCCGCTAGGGAACCTACATAGTCCAAGTTCCCGCTAGTTAACCTAGATAGTCCAAGTGCCCGCTAGTTAACCTAGATAGTCCAAGTGCCCGCTAGTTAACCAGGATCATCAAAGTGCCCTCTAGTTAACTTACATAGTCCAAAGGCCTGCTAGTTAACCTACATAGAGCAAGGGCCCGCTAGTTAACCTTGATAGTACAAGTGCCCGCTAATTAACCTACATAGTCCAAGTTCCCGCAAGGTAACCTAGACAGTCCAAGTGACCTTTAGGTTACCTACATAGTCCAAGTGCCCGTTCGTTAACCTACATAGTCCAAGTGCCCGCTAGGTAACGTAGATAGCCCAAGTGCCCGCTAGGGAACGTACATAGTCCAAGTGCCCGCTAGGTAACCTAGATAGTCCAAATGCCCGCTAGTTAGCCAACATAGTCCAAGTGCCTCCTAGGTAAACTACACAGTCCAAGTGCCCACTAGGTAACCTATACAGTCCAAGTACCCGATAGGGAACCTACATAGTCCAAGTGCTCGCTAGGCAACCTACATAGTCCAAGTGCCCGCTAGGAAACTTAGATAGTCCAATTGCCCGTTAGCTAACCTAGATAGTCGAAGTGTCCGCTAGTTAACCTACATAGTCCAAGTGCCTGTTCGTTAATCTAGATGGGCCAAGTGCCTGCTAGGTAACCTAGCCAGTCCAAGTGCCGGCTAGGTTACCTACATAGTCCAAGTGCACGTTCGTTAACCTAGATTGTCAAAGTGCCTGCTAGGTAACATAAATAGTCCAAGTGCTCGCTAGGGAACCTATATAGTCCAAGTGCCCGCTAGGTAACCTAGATAGTCCAATTGCGCGTTAGCTAACCTAGATAGTCGAAGTGCCCGCTAGTAAACCTAGATAGTCCAAGGGCCCGCTAGTTAATCTAGATAGTCCAAGTGCCCGCTAGGAAACCTAGATAGTCCAAGTGCCCGCTAGGGTATGTACATAGTTCAAGTTCCCGCTAGGTAACCTAGATTGTCCAAGTGTCCGCAAGTTAACCTACATAGTCCAAGTGCCCGCTAGGTAACCTAGATAGTCCAAGGTCCTGCTAGTTAACCTACATAGTCCAATGCCCGATAGTGAACATACAAAGTGCAAGTGCCCGCTGAGGAACCTACATAGTCCAAGTGCCCGATAGGGAACCTACATATTCCAAGTGCCCGATAGGGAACCTTCATATTCCAAGTGCCCGTTAGGGAACCTAGATAGTCCAAGTGCCTGTAGGGAACCTATATTGTCCATGTGCCCGCTAGGGAACCTACATAGTCAAAGTGCCCGCTAGGGAACCTGCATTGTACAAGTGCCCGCTAATTAACCTAGATAGTCCAAGTGCCCGCTAGTTAACCTAGACAGTCCAAGTGCCCGCTAGTTAACCTTGATCATCCAAGTGCCCGCTAGTTAACCTACATAGTCCAAGTGCCTGATAGGGAACCTACATAGTCCAAGTGCCCGCAGAGGAACCTACATAGTCCATGTACCCGTTAGGGAACCTAGATAGTCCAAGTGCCCGTAGGGAACCTATATAGTCCAAGTGCCCGCTAGGGAACTTAGATAGTCCAATTGCCCGTTAGCTAACCTAGATAGTCGAAGTGTCCGCTAGTTAACCTACATAGTCCAAGTGCCTGTTCGTTAATCTAGATGGGCCAAGTGCCTGCTAGGTAACCTAGACAGTCCAAGTGCCGGCTAGGTTACCTACATAGTCCAAGTGCACGTTTGTTAACCTAGATAGTCAAAGTGCCTGCTAGGTAACATAAATAGTCCAAGTGCTCGCTAGGGAACCTATATAGTCCAAGTGCCCGCTAGGTAACCTAGATAGTCCAATTGCGCGTTAGCTAACCTAGATAGTCGAAGTGCCCGCTAGTAAACCTAGATAGTCCAAGGGCCCGCTAGTTAATCTAGATAGTCCAAGTGCCCGCTAGGAAACCTAGATAGTCCAAGTGCCCGCTACGGTATGTACATAGTTCAAGTTCCCGCTAGGTAACCTAGATTGTCCAAGTTTACGCAAGTTAACCTACATAGTCCAAGTGCCCGCTAGGTAACCTAGATAGTCCAAGGTCCTGCTAGTTAACCTACATAGTCCAATGCCCGATAGTGAACATACAAAGTGCAAGTGCCCGCTGAGGAACCTACATAGTCCAAGTGCCCGATAGGGAACCTACATATTCCAAGTGCCCGATAGGGAACCTTCATATTCCAAGTGCCCGTTAGGGAACCTAGATAGTCCAAGTGCCTGTAGGGAACCTATATTGTCCATGTGCCCGCTAGGGAACCTACATAGTCAAAGTGCCCGCTAGGGAACCTGCATTGTACAAGTGCCCGCTAATTAACCTAGATAGTCCAAGTGCCCGCTAGTTAACCTAGACAGTCCAAGTGCCCGCTAGTTAACCTTGATCATCCAAGTGCCCGCTAGTTAACCTACATAGTCCAAGTGCCTGATAGGGAACCTACATAGTCCAAGTGCCCGCAGAGGAACCTACATAGTCCATGTACCCGTTAGGGAACCTAGATAGTCCAAGTGCCCGTAGGGAACCTATATAGTCCAAGTGCCCGCTAGGGAACCTACATAGTTAAAGTGCCCGCTAGGGAGCCTGCATTGTGCAAGTGCCCACTAGTTAACCTAGATAGTCCAAGTGCCCGCTAGTTAACCTAGATTGTCGAAGTGCCCGATAGTTAACCTACATAATCCAAGGGCCCGCTAGTTAACCTAGATATTCCAAGTGCCCGCTTGTTAACCTAGATCGTCCAAGTGTACGCTAGTTAACCTACATAGTCCAAGTTCCCGTTAGGTAACCTATATAGTCCAAGTGCGGCTAGGTAACCTACATAGTCCAAGTGCCCGTTCGTTAACCTAGATAATCCAAGTGCCCCCTAGGGAACCTACATAGTGCAAGTGCCCGTTGGCAACCTACATAGTCCAAGTGCCCACTAGTTAACCTACATAGTCCAGGTTCCCTCTAGGTAACCTAGATAGTCCAAGGGCCCGCTACGTAACCTACATTGTCCTAGTGCCCCCTAGTTAACCTACATTCTCCAAGTGCCCGATAGGGAACCTAGATAGTCCAAGTGCCCGCCAGGTAACCTACATAGTCCAAATGCCCGCTAGTTAACCTACATAGTCCAAGTGCCCGATAGGGAACCTACATAATCCAAGTGCCCGCTAGGGAACCTACATAGTCCAAGTGCCCGTTAGGTAACCTAGATAGTCCAAATGCCCTCTAGGGAACCCACATAGTCCAAGTGCCCGCTTGGTAACCTACAAAATCTAAGTGCCCGCTAGGTGATCTATATAGTCCAAATGACCGCTAGGGAGCCTACATAGTCCAAATGCCCGCTAGGTAACCTAGATAGTCCAAGGGCCCGCTAGGTAACCTACATAGTCCTAGTGCCCCCTAGTTAACCTACATTCTCCAAGTGCCCGATAGGGAACCTACATAGTCCAAGTGCCCGCTAGGTAACCTACATAGTCCAAATGCCCTCTAGTTAACCTACATAGTCCAAGTGCCCGATAGGGAACCTAAATAATCCAAGTGCCCGCTAGGGAACCTACATAGTCCAAGTGCTCGTTTGGTAACCTAGATAGTCCAAATGCCCGCTAGGGAACTTACATTGTCCAAGGGCCCGCTAGGGAACCTACATAGTCCAAGTACTCGTTAGTTAACCTAGATAGTCCAAGTGCCTGCTTGGTAACCTAGATAGTCCAACAGCCCGCTAGGTAACCTACATACTCCAAGAACCTGCTAGGTTACGTAGATAGTTCAAGTGCCAGCCAGGTAACCTAGAAAGTCTAACTGCCCGCTAGGTAACCTACAAAGTCTAAGTGCCCGCTAGGTTATCTATATAGTGCAAATGCCCGCTAGGGAACCTACATAGTCGAAGTTCCCGATAGTTAACCTAGATCGTCCAATTGCCCGCTAGTTAAGCAACATAGTCAATGGGCCCGCTAGTTAACCTAGATCGTGCAAGTGTCCGCTAGTTAACCTACATAGTCCAAGTGCCAGTTAGCTATCCTAGATAGTCCAAGGGCCCGCTAGTTAACATTGATCATCCAAGTGCCCGCTACTTAACCTAGATAGTCTAAGTGCACGCTAGGGAACCTTCATAGTCCAAGTGCCAGCTAGGTAACCTAGATAGTCCTAGTGCCCGTTAGTTAACCTAGAGTGGCCAAGTGCCCACTAGGGGACGTACTTAGTCCAAGTTCCCGTTAGCTAACCTAGATAGTCCAAGTGCCCGCTAGTTAACATTGATCATCCAAGTGCCCGCTACTTAACCTAGATAGTCTAAGTGCACGCTAGTTAACCTAGATAGTCCAAGTGCCCTCTAGTTAACCTAGATCGTCCAATAGCCCGCTAGTTAACCTACACATTCCAAGTGCCCGCTAGTTAACCTACATAGTCCAAGGGCCCGCTAGTTAACCTACGTAGTCCAAGGTCCCCTAGTTAACCTAGATAGTCCAAGTGCTCGCTAGTTAACCTACATAGTCCATGTGGCCGGTAGTTAACATAGATAGTCCAAGTTCCCACTAGTTAACATAGATAGTCCAAGTGCCCACTAGGGAACATACATAGTACAAGTGCCCGCTAGGTAACCTAGATAGTGCATGTGCCCGGTAGTTAACCTACATAGTCCAAGTGCCCGCTAGGTAACCTACATAGTCCAAGGGCCCGGTAGTTAACTTACATAGTCCAAGTGCCCCCTCTGGAACCTACATAGTCCAAGTGCCTGCTAGGGAACCTACATAGTTCAAGTGTCCCTAGGGAACACACAGAATCCAAGTGCCCGCTAGGGAATCTACATAGTCCAAGTACCCGCTAGTTAACCTAGATTGTCCAAGTGCACGCTAGTTAACCTACATAGTCCAAGGGCCCGCTAGGGAACCTACATAGTCAAAATGCCCGCTAGGGAACCTACATAGTCCAAGTGCCCGCTAGTTAACCTAGATAGTCCAAGTGCCCGCTAGTTAACCTAGATAGTCCAAGTGCCCGCTAGTTAACCAGGATCATCAAAGTGCCCTCTAGTTAACTTACATAGTCCAAAGGCCTGCTAGTTAACCTACATAGAGCAAGGGCCCGCTAGTTAACCTTGATAGTACAAGTGCCCGCTAATTAACCTACATAGTCCAAGTTCCCTCAAGGTAACCTAGACAGTCCAAGTGACCTTTAGGTTACCTACATAGTCCAAGTGCCCGTTCGTTAACCTACATAGTCCAAGTGCCCGCTAGGTAACGTAGATAGCCCAAGTGCCCGCTAGGGAACATACATAGTCCAAGTGCCTGCTAGGTAACCTAGATAGTTCAAATGCCCGCTAGTTAACCAACATAGTCCAAGTGCCTCCTAGGTAAACTACACAGTCCAAGTGCCCACTAGGTAACCTAGACAGTCCAAGTACCCGATAGGGAACCTACATAGTCCAAGTGCTCGCTAGGCAACCTACATAGTCCAAGTGCCCGCTAGGTAACTTAGATAGTCCAATTGCCCGTTAGCTAACCTAGATAGTCGAAGTGTCCGCTAGTTAACCTACATAGTCCAAGTGCCCGTTCGTTAACCTAGATGGGCCAAGTGCCTGCTAGGTAACCTAGACAGTCCAAGTGCCGGCTAGGTTACCTACATAGTCCAAGTGCACGTTCGTTAACCTAGATAGTCAAAGTAACTGCTAGGTAACTTAAATAGTCCAAGTGCTCGCTAGGGAACCTACATATCCAAGTGCCCGCTAGGTAACCTAGATAGTCCAAGTGCCCGTAGGGAGCGTATATAGTCCAAGTGCCCCCTAGGGAACCTACATAGTTAAAGTGACCGCTAGGGAGCCTGCATTGTGCAAGTTCCCGCTAGTTAACCTAGATAGTCCAAGTGCCCGCTAGTTAACCTAGATTGTCGAAGTGCCCGATAGTTAACCTACATAGTCCAAGGTCAGCTAGTTAACCTAGATAGTCCAAGTGCCCGCTAGTTAACCTACATAGTCCAAGAACCTGCTAGTTAACCGAGATAGTCCAAGTGCCCGCTAGTTAACCTACATAGTCCAAGGGCCCGCTAGTTAACCTAGATATTCCAAGTGCCCGCTTGTTAACCTAGATCGTCCAAGTGTACGCTAGTTATCCTATATAGTCCAAGTTCCCGTTAGGTAACCTAGATAGTACAAGTGCCCGCAAGGTAACCTACATAGTCCAAGTGCCCGCTAGGTAACCTAGATATTCAAAGTTCCTGTTAGCTAACCTAGATAATCCAAGTGCCCGCTAGGTAACCTACATAGTCCAAGTGCCCTTTCGTTAAGCTAGATAGTCCAAGTGCCCGCTAGGTAACCTACATAGTCCAAGGGCCCGCTAGGTAACCTATATAGTCCAAGTGCCCGCTAAGAAACCAAGATAGTCCAAGTGCCCGTTAGGTAACCTAGATAGTCCAAGTGCGCGCTAGGTAACCTACATAGTCCAAGTTCCCGCTACGTAACCTAGATAGTCCAAGTGCCCGTTACCTAACCTAGATAATCCAATTGCCCGCTATGCAACATACATAGTCCAAGTGCCCATTCGTTAACCTAGAAGTCCAAGTGCCCGTTAGGTAACCTACATAGTCCAAATGCCCTTTCGGTAACCTAGATAGTCCAAGTGCCCGCTAATTAACCTACATAGTCCAAGTGCCCGCTAGGTAACCTAGATAGTGCATGTGCCCGCTAGGTAACCTACATAGTCCAAGTGCCCGCTAGTTAACCTAGATAGTCCAAGTGCCCGTTCGTTAACCTAGATAGTCCAAGTGCCCGCTAGGTCACCTAGACAGTCCAAGTGCCTGCTAGGTAACTTACATTGTCCAAATGCCCCTTCGTTAACCTACATAGTCCAAGGGCCCATTATTTAACCTAGATCGTCCAATGTCTTTGGTTAACCTACATAGTCCAAGTGCCCGCAAGGTAACCTATATAGTCCAAGTTCCAGCTATGTAACCTAGATAGTCCAAGGGCCCGCTAGTTAACCTACATAGTCCAAGTGCCCGCTAGGTAAACTAGATAGTCCAAGTGCCCGCTAAGGAACCTACATAGTCCAAGTGCATGCTCGTTAACCCAGATAGTCCAAGTGCCCGCTAGTTAACCTAGATAGTCCAAGTGCCGCTAGGTAACCTACATAGTGCAAGTGTCCCCTAGTTAACCTACATAGTCCAAGTGCCCGCTAGTTAACATAGATAGTCCAAGTGCCCTCTAGGGAACGTACATAGTCCAAGTGTCCGCTAGGTAACCTAGATAGTGCAAGTGCCCGGTAGTTAACCTACATAGTCCAAGTGACCGCTACGTAACCTAGATAGTCTAAGGACCCGCTAGTTATCCTACATAGTCCAAGTGCCCGGTAGTTAACTTACATAGTTCAAGTGTCCGTAAGGAACATGTATAGTCCAAGTGCCCGCTAGGGAACATACAGAGTCTAAGTGCCCGCTAGGGAACCTATGTAGTCCAAGTGCCCGCTAGGGAATCTACATAGTCCAAGGGCCCGTTAGTTAACGTAGATAGTCCATGTGCCGCTAGTTAATCTACATAGTTCAAGGGCCCGCTAGTTAACCTACATCGTCCAAGTGCCGATAGGGAACCTACATATTCCAAGTGCCCGTTAGGGAACCTAGATAATCCAAGTGCCCGCAGGCAATCTATATAGTCCAAGTGCCCGCTAGGGAACCTGCATTGTGCAAGTGCCCGCTAGTTAACCTAGATAGTCCAAGTGCCCGCTAGTTAACCTACATAGTCAAGAACCCGCTAGTTAACCTAGATAGTCCAAGTGCCCGATAGTTTACCTACATAGTCCTCGGGCTCGCTAGTTAACCTAGATATTCCAAGTGCCCGCTAGTTAACCTAGATCTTCCAAGTGTCCGCTAGTTAACCTACATAGTCCAAGTTCCCGTTAGGTAACCTAGATAGTAAAATTGCCCGCAAGGTAACCTACATAGTCCAAGTGCCCGCTAGGTAACCTAGATATTCCAAATTCCTGTTAACTAACCTAGATAATCCAAGTGCCCGCTAGGTAACCTACATAGTCCAAGTGCCCTTTCGTTAACCTAGATAGTCCAAGTGCCCGCTAGGTAACCTACAGAGTCAAAGGGTCCGCTAGGTAACCTATATAGTCCAAGTGCCCGTTACCTAACCTAGATAGTCCAATTGCCCGCTATGCAACATACATAGTCCAAGTGCCCGCTAGTTAACCTACATAGTCCAAGTGCCCACTAGGTAACCTAGATAGTCCAAGTGCCCGCTAGGTAACTTACATAGTCCAAATGCCCGCTAGGCAACTTAGATAGTCCAAGTGCCCGTTCATTAACCTAGATAGTCAAGTGCCCGCTAGGTAAACTAGACAGTCCAAGTGTCTGCTAGGTAACCTACATAGCCCAAATGCCCGTTCGTTAACCTACATAGTCCAAGGGCCCACTAGTTAACCTAGATCGTCTAAGTGTCCTCTACTTAACCTACATAGTCCAAATGCACGCTAGTTAACCTACATAGTCCAAGTGCCGCTAGGTAACCTACATAGTGCAAGTGTCCCCTAGTTAACCTACATAGTTCAAGTAGCCGGTAGTTAACATAGATAGTCCAAGTGCCCACTAGTTAACATAGATAGTCCAAGTGTCCACTAGGGAACATACATAGTCCAAGTGCCCGCTAGGTAACCTAGATAGTCCAAGGGCCCGCTAGTTAACCTACATAGTCCAAGTGCCCGGTAGTTAACTTACATAGTCCAAGTGCCCCCTCTGGAACCTACATAGTCCAAGTGCCTGCTAGGGAACCTACATAGTTCAAGTGTCCGTAGGGAACATACAGAATCCAAGTGCCCGCTAGGGAATCTACATAGTCCAAGGGCCCGCTAGTTAACGTAGATAGTCCAAGTACCCGCTAGTTAACCTAGATCGTCCAAGTGCACGCTAGTTAATCTACATAGTCCAAGGGCCCGCTAGTTAACCTATATAGTCCAAGTGCCCGCTAGGGAACCTACATAGTCAAATTGCCCGCTAGGGAACCTACATAGTCCAAGTCCCCGCTAGTTAACCTAGATAGTCCAAGTGCCCGCTAGTTAACCTAGATAGTCCAAGTGTCCGCTAGTTAACCAGGATCATCAAAGTGCCCTCTAGTTAACTTACATAGTCCAAAGGCCTGATAGTTAACCTACATAGAGTAAGGGCCCTCTAGTTAACCTTGATAGTACAAGTGCCCGCTAGTTAACCTACATAGTCCAAGTTCCCGCAAGGTAACCTAGACAGTCCAAGTGACCTTTAGGTTACCTACATACTCCAAGTGTCCGTTCGTTAACCTACATAGTCCAAGTGCCCGCTAGGTAACGTAGATAGCCCAAGTGCCCGCTAGGAAACGTACATAGTCCAAGTGCCCGCTAGGTAACCTAGATAGTCCAAATGCCCGCTAGTTAACCAACATAGTCCAAGTGCCTCCTATGTAAACTACACAGTCCAAGTGCCCACTAGGTAACCTAGACAGTCCAAGTACCCGATAGGGAACCTACATAGTCCAAGTGCTCGCTAGGCAACCTACATAGTCCAAGTGCCCGCTAGGTAACTTAGATAGTCCAATTGCCCGTTAGCTAACCTAGATAGTCGAAGTGTCCGCTAGTTAACCTACATAGTCCAAGTGCCCGTTCGTTAACCTAGATGGGCCAAGTGCCTGCTAGGTAACCTAGACAGTCCAAGTGCCGGCTAGGTTACCTACATAGTCCAAGTGCACGTTCGTTAACCTAGATAGTCAAAGTGCCTGCTAGGTAACTTAAATAGTCCAAGTGCCCGCTAGGTAACCTAGATAGTCCAATTGCCCGTTAGCTAACCTAGATAGTTCAAGTGCCCGCTAGTAAACCTAGATAGTCCAAGGGCCCGCTAGTTAATCTAGATAGTCCAAGTGTCCGCTAGGAAACCTAGATAGTCCAAGTGCCCGCTAGGGTATGTACGTAGTTCAAGTTCCCGCTAGGTAACCTAGATTGTCCAAGTGTCCGCAAGTTAACCTACATAGTCCAAGTGCCCGCTAGGTAACCTAGATAGTCCAAGGTCCTGCTAGTTAACCTACATAGTCCAATGCCCGATAGTGAACATACAAAGTCCAAGTGCCCGCTGAGGAACCTACATAGTCCAAGTGCCCGATAGGGAACCTACATATTCCAAGTGCCCGTTAGGGAACCTAGATAGTCCAAGTGCCCGTAGGGAACCTATATTGTCCAAGTGCCCGCTAGGGAACCTACATAGTCAAAGTGCCCGCTAGGGAACTTGCATTGTACAAGTGCCCGCTATTAACCTAGATAGTCCAAGTGCCCGCTAGTTAACCTAGACAGTCCAAGTGCCCGCTAGTTAACCTTGATCATCCAAGTGCCCGCTAGTTAACCTACATAGTCCAAGTGCCTGTTAGGGAACCTACATAGTCCAAGTGCCCGCAGAGGAACCTACATAGTCCAAGTGCCCGTTAGGGAACCTAGATAGTCCAAATGCCCGTAGGGAACCTATATAGTCCAAGTGCCCGCTAGGGAACCTACATAGTTAAAGTGCCCGCTAGGGAGCCTGCATTGTGCAAGTGCCCGCTAGTTAACCTAGATAGTCCAAGTGCCCGCAGGTTAACTTAGATTGTCGAAGTGCCCGATAGTTAACCTACATAGTCCAAGGTCAGCTAGTTAACCTAGATAGTCCAAGTGCCCGCTAGTTAACCTACATAGTCCAAGAACCTGCTAGTTAACCTAGATAGTCCAAGTGCCCGCTAGTTAACCTACATAGTCCAAGGGCCCGCTAGTTAACCTAGATATTCCAAGTGCCCGCTTGTTAACCTAGATCGTCCAAGTGTACGCTAGTTAACCTACATAGTCCAAGTTCCCATTAGGTAACCTAGATAGTACAAGTGCCTGCAAGGTAACCTACATAGTCCAAGTGCCCGCTAGGTAACCTAGATATTCCAAGTTCCTGTTAGCTAACCTAGATAATTCAAGTGCCCGCTAGGTAACCTACATAGTCCAAGGGCCCGCTAGGTAACCTATATAGTCCAAGTTCCCGCTAAGAAACCAAGATAGTCCAAGTGCCCGTTAGGTAACCTAGATAGTCCAAGTGCCCGCTAGGTAACCTACATAGTCAAAGTTCCCGCTACGTAACCTAGATAGTCCAAGTGCCCGTTACCTAACCTAGATAATCCAATTGCCCGCTATGCAACATACATAGTCCAAGTGCCCATTCGTTAACCTAGAAGTCAAAGTGCCCGTTAGGTAACCTACATAGGCCAAATGCCCGTTCGGTAACCTAGATAGTCCAAGTGCCCGCTAATTAACCTACATAGTCCAAGTGCCCGCTAGGTAACCTAGATAGTGCAAGTGCCCGCTAGGTAACCTACATAGTCCAAGTGCCCGCTAGTTAACCTAGATAGTCCAAGTGCCCGTTCGTTATCCTAGATAGTCCAAGTGCCCGCTAGGTCACCTAGACAGTCCAAGTGCCTGCTAGGTAACTTACATTGTCCAAATGCCCCTTCGTTAACCTACATAGTCCAAGGGCCCATTATTTAAACTAGATCGTCCAAGTGTCTTTGGTTAACCTACATAGTCCAAGTGCCCGCAAGGTAACCTATATAGTCCAAGTTCCAGCTATGTAACCTAGATAGTCCAAGGGCCCGCTAGTTAACCTACATAGTCCAAGTGCCCGCTAGGTAAACTAGATAGTCCAAGTGCCCGCTAAGGAACCTACATAGTCCAAGTGCACGCTAGTTAACCCAGATAGTCCAAGTGCCCGCTAGTTAACCTAGATAGTCCAAGTGCCGCTAGGTAACCTACATAGTGCAAGTGTCCCCTAGTTAACCTACATAGTCCAAGTGCCCGCTAGTTAACATAGATAGTCCAAGTGCCCTCTAGGGAACGTACATAGTCCAAGTGTCCGCTAGGTAACCTAGATAGTGCAAGTGCCCGGTAGTTAACCTACATAGTCCAAGTGACCGCTACGTAACCTAGATAGTCTAAGGGCCCGCTAGTTAACCTACATAGTCCAAGTGCCCGGTAGTTAACTTACATAGTTCAAGTGTCCGTAAGGAACATATATAGTCCAAGTGCCCACTAGGGAACATACAGAGTCTAAGTGCCCGCTAGGGAACCTATGTAGTTCAAGTGCCCGCTAGGGAATCTACATAGTCCAAGGGCCCGTTAGTTAACGTAGATAGTCCAAGTGCCGCTAGTTAATCTACATAGTTCAAGGTCCCGCTACTTAACCTACATAGTCCAAGTGCCTGATAGGGAACCTATATAGTCCAAGTGCCCGCAGAGGAACCTATATAATCCAAGTGCCCGATAGGGAACCTACATATTCCAAGTGCCCGTTAGGGAACCTAGATAGTCCAAGTGCCCGCAGGGAACCTATATAGTCCAAGTGCCCGCTAGGGAACCTACATAGTCAAAGTGCCCGCTAGGGAACCTGCATTGTGCAAGTGCCCGCTAGTTAACCTAGATTGTCCAAGTGCCCGCTAGTTAACTTACATAGTCCAAGGTCAGCTATTTAACTAAGATAGTCCAAGTGCCCGCTAGTTAACCTACATAGTCCGAGGTCAGCTAGTTAACCTAGATAGTCCAAGTTCCCGCTAGTTAACCTACATAGTCCAAGAACCCGCTAGTTAACCTAGATAGTCCAAGTGCCCGATAGTTAACCTACATAGTTCTCGGGCTCGCTAGTTAACCTAGATATTCCAAGTGCCCGCTAGTTAACCTAGATCGTCCATGTGCCTGCTAGTTAACCTACATAGTCCAAGTTCCCGTTAGGTAACCTAGATAGTAAAAGTGCCCGCAAGGTAACCTACATAGTCCAAGTGCCCGCTAGGTAACCTAGATATTCCAAGTTCCTGTTAGCTAACCTAGATAATCCAAGTGCCCGCTAGGTAACCTACATAGTCCAAGTGCCCTTTCGTTAACCTAGATAGTCCAAGTGCCCGCTAGGTAACCTACAGAGTCAAAGGGTCCGCTAGGTAACCTATATAGTCCAAGTGCCCGTTACCTAACCTAGATAGTCCAATTGCCCGCTATGCAACATACATAGTCCATGTGCCCGCTAGTTAACCTACATAGTCCAAGTGCCCGCTAGGTAACCTAGATAGTCCAAGTGCCCGCTAGGTAACTTACATAGTCCAAATGCCCGCTAGGCAACCTAGATAGTCCAAGTGCCCGTTCGTTAACCTAGATAGCCAAGTGCCCGCTAGGTAAACTAGACAGTCCAAGTGTCTGCTAGGTAACCTACATAGCCCAAATGCCCGTTCGTTAACCTACGTAGTCCAAGGGCCCACTAGTTAACCTAGATCGTCTAAGTGTCCTCTACTTAACCTAAAGAGTCCAAATGCACGCTAGGTAACCTACATAGTCCAAGTGCCGCTAGGTAACCTACATAGTGCAAGTGTCCCCTAGTTAACCTACATAGTCCAAGTAGCCGGTAGTTAACATAGATAGTCCAAGTGCCCACTAGTTAACATAGATAGTCCAAGTGTCCGCTAGGGAACATACATAGTCCAAGTGCCCGCTAGGTAACCTAGATAGTGCATGTGCCCGGTAGTTAACCTACATAGTCCAAGTGCCCGCTAGGTAACCTAGATAGTCCAAGGGCCCGCTAGTTAACCTACATAGTCCAAGTGCCCGGTAGTTAACTTACATAGTCCAAGTGCCCCCTCTGGAACCTACATAGTCCAAGTGCCTGCTAGGGAACCTACAGAGTTCAAGTGTCGTAGGGAACACACAGAATCCAAGTGCACGCTAGGGAATCTACATAGTCCAAGGGCCCGCTAGTTAACGTAGATCGTCCAAGTGCACGCTAGTTAACCTACATAGTCCAAGGGCCCGCTAGTTAACCTAGATCGTCTAAGTGTCCTCTACTTAACCTACATAGTCCAAATGCACGCTAGTTAACCTACATAGTCCAAGTGCCGCTAGGTAACCTACATAGAGCAAGGGCCCTCTAGTTAACCTATATAGTCCAAGTGCCCGCTAGGGAACCTACATAGTCAAAGTGCCCGCTAGGGAACCTACATAGTCCAAGTGCCCGCTAGTTAACCTAGATAGTCCAAGTGCCCGCTAGTTAACCTAGATAGTCCAAGTGCCCGCTAGTTAACCAGGATCATCAAAGTGCCCTCTAGTTAACTTACAGAGTCCAAAGGCCTGCTAGTTAACCTACATAGAGCAAGGGCCCTCTAGTAAACCTTGATAGTCCAAGTGCCCGCTAGTTAACCTACATAGTCCAAGTTCCCGCAAGGTAACCTAGACAGTCCAAGTGACCATTAGGTTACCTACATAGTCCAAGTGCCCGTTCGTTAACCTACATAGTCCAAGTGCCCGCTAGGTAACCTAGATAGTCCAAGTGACCGCTAGTTAACCAACATAGTCCAAGTTCCTCCTAGGTAAACTACATAGTCCAAGTGCCCACTAGGTAACCTAGACTGTCCAATTGCCCCCAAGTTAACCTAGACAGTCCAAGTACCCCATAGGGAACCTACATAGTCCAAGTGCTCGCTAGGGAACATACATAGTCCAAGTGCCCGCTAGGTAACATAGATAGTCCAATTGCCCGTTAGCTAACCTAGATAGTCGAAGTGTCCACTAGTTAACCTACATAGTCCAAGTGCCCGTTCGTTAACGTAGATAGGCCAAGTGCCTGCTAGGTAACCTAGACAGTCCAAGTGCCCGCTAGGTTACCTACATAGTCCAAGTGCACGTTCGTTAACCTAGATAGTCAAAGTGCCTGCTAGGTAACCTAAATAGTACAAGTGCACGCTAGGGAACCTACATAGTCCAAGTGCCCGCTAGGTAACCTAGATAGTCCAATTGCCCGTTAGCTAACCTAGACAGTCCAAGTGCCCGCTAGGTCACCTACATAGTCCAAGTGCACGTTCGTTAACCTAGATAGTCCAAGTGCCCGCTGGTAACCTACATAGTACAAGGGCCCGCTAGGTAACCTTGATAGTCCAAGTGCCTTCTAGTTAACCTACATAGTCCATGTGCTCGCTAGGTAACCTACAAAGTCCAAGTGCCCACTAGGTAACCTAAGTAATCCAAATGCCCGCTAGGGAAACTACATAGTCCAAGTGCCCGCTAGTTAACCTCGATAGTCCAAGTGCCCGCTAGTAAACCTAGATAGTCCAAGGGCCCGCTAGTTAATCTAGATAGTCCAAGTGTCCGCGAGTTAACCTAGATAGTCCAAGTGCCCGCTAGTTAACCTAGATCGTCTAAGGGCCCGCTGGTTAACCTAGATAATCCAAGTGCCCGCTAGTTAACTTACATAGTCCAAGGGCCCTCTAGTTAACCTAGATAGTCCAAGTGCCCGCTAGGGGACGTACATAGTACAAGTGCCCGCTAGGTAACCTAGATAGTCCAAGTGCCCGCTAGGGTATGTACATAGTTCAAGTGCCCGCTAGGTAACCTAGATTGTCCAAGTGTGCGCTACTTAACCTACATAGTCCAAGTGCCCGCTAGGTAACCTAGATAGTCCAAGGTCCTGCTAGATAACCTACATAGTCCAATGCCCGATAGGGAACCTACAAAGTCCAAGTGCCCGCTGAGGAACCTATATAGTCCAAGTCCCCGATAGGGAACCTACATATTCCAAGTGCCCGTTAGGGAACCTAGATAGTCCAAGTGCCCGTAGGGAACCTATATAGTCCAAGTGCCCTCTAGGGAACCTACAAAATCAAAGTGCCCGCTAGGGAATCTGCATTGTAAAAGTGCTCGCTAATTAACCTAGATAGTCCAAGTGCCCGCTAGTTAACCTAGATAGTCGAAGTGCCCACTAGGGAACCTACATTGTTTAGTGCCCGCTAGGGAGCCTGCATTGTGCAAGTGCCCGCTAGTTAACCTAGATAGTCCAAGTGCCCGCTAGTTAACCTAGATTGTCGAAGTGCCCGATAGTTAACCTACATAGTCCAAGGTCAGCTAGTTAACCTAGATAGTCCAAGTGCCCGCTAGTTAAACTACATAGTCCAAGAACCTGCTAGTTAACCTAGATAGTCCAAGTGCCCGCTAGTTAACCTACATAGTCCAAGGGCCTGCTAGTTAACCTAGATATTCCAAGTTCCTGTTATCTAACCTAGATAATCCAAGTGCCCGCTAGGTAACCTACATAGTCCAAGAGCCCTTTCGTTAACCTAGATAGTCCAAGTGCCCGCTAGGTAACCTACATAGTCCAAGGGCCCGCTAGGTAACCTATATAGTCCAAGTGCCCGCTAAGAAACCAAGATAGTCCTAGTGCCCGTTAGGTAACCTAGATAGTCCAAGTGCCCGCTAGGTAACCTACATAGTCCAAGTTCCCGCTAGGTAACCTAGATAGTCCAAGTGCCCGTTACCTAACCTAGATAATCCAATTACCCGCTATGCAACATATATAGTCCAAGAGCCCATTCGTTAACCTAGAAGTCCAAGTGCCCGTTAGGTAACCTACATAGTCCAAATGCCCGTTCGGTAACCTAGATAGTCCAAGTGCCCGCTAATTAACCTACATAGTCCAAGTGCACGCTAGGTAATCTAGATAGTGCAAGTGCCCGCTAGGTAACCTACATAGTCCAAGTGCCCGCTAGTTAACCTAGATAGTCCAAGTGCCCGTTCGTTAACCTAGATAGTCCAAGTGCCCGTTAGGGAACCTAGATAGTCCAAGTGCCGCTGGGTAACCTACATAGTGCAAGTGTCCCCTAGTTAACGTACATAGTCCAAGTGCCCGCTAGGTAACCTAGATAGTGCAAGTGTTGGGAGTTAAACTGCATAGTCCAAGTGCCCGCTAGGTAACCTAGATAGTCTAAGGGCCCACTAGTTAACCTACATAGTCCAAGTGCCCGGTAGTTAACTTATATAGTTCAAGTGTCCGTAAGGAACATATATAGTCCAAGTGCCCGCTAGGGAATATACACAGTCTAAGAGCCCGCTAGGGAACCTATGTAGTCCAAGTGCCCGCTAGGGAATCTACATAGTACAAGGGCCCACTAGTTAACGTAGATAGTCCAAGTGCCGCTAGTTAATCTACATAGTTCAAGGACCCGCTAGTTAACCTACATAGTCCAAGTGCCTGATAGGGAACCTACATAGTCCAAGTGCCCGCAGAGGAACCTACATAGTCCAAGTGCCCGATAGGGAACCTACATATTCCAAGTGCCCGTTAGGGAACCTAGATAGTCCAAGTGCCCGCTAGGGAACCTACATATTCAAAGTGCCCGCTAGGAAACCTGCATTGTGCAAGTGCCCGCTAGTTAACCTAGATAATCCAAGTGCCCGCTAGTTACCTTACATAGTCCAAGGTCAGCTAGTTAACCTAGATAGTCCAAGTGCCCGCTAGTTAACCTACATAGTCCATGGTCAGCTAGTTAACCTAGATAGTCCACGTGCCCGCTAGTTAACCTACATAGTCCAAGAACCCGCTAGTTAACCTACATAGTCAATGTGCCCGCTAGGGAACCTGCATTGTAAAAGTGCCTGCTAATTAACCTAGATAGTCCAAGTGCCCGCTAGTTAACCTAGATAGTCGAAGTGCCCGCTAGGGAACCTACATAGTCCAAGTGCCCGCTAGGTAACCTAGTTATTCCAAGTTCCTGTTAGCTAACGTAGATAATCGAAGTGCCCGCTAGGTAACCTACATAGTCCAAGTGCCCTTTCGTTAACCTAGATAGTCCAAGTGCCCACTAGTTAACATAGATAGTCCAAGTGCCCGCTAGGGAACATACATAGTCCAACTGCCCGCTAGGTAACCTAGATAGTGCATGTGCCCGGTAGTTAACCTACATAGTCCAAGTGCCCGCTAGGTAACCTAGATAGTCCAAGGGCCCGCTAGTTAACCTACATAGTCCAAGTGCCCGGTAGTTAACTTACATAGTCCAAGTGTCCCCTCTGCAACCTACATAGTCCAAGTGCCTGCTAGGGAACCTACATAGTTCAAGTGTCTGTAGGGAACATACAGAATCCAAGTTCCCGCTAGGGAATCTACATAGTCCAAGGGCGCGCTAGTTAACGTAGATAGTCCAAGTACCCGCTAGTTAACCTAGATCGTCCAAGTGCACGCTAGTTAACCTACATAGTAGTTAACCTATATAGTCCAAGTGCCCACTAGGGAACCTACATAGTCCAAGTGCCCGCTAGGGAACCTACATAGTCCAAGTGCCCGCTAGTTAACCTAGATAATCCAAGTGCCCGCTAGTTAACCTAGATAGTCCAAGTGCCCGCTAGGGGACGTACATAGTCCAAGTGCCCGCTAGGTAACCTAGATAGTCCAAGTGCCCGCTAGGGTATGTACATAGTTCAAGTGCCCACTAGGTAACCTAGATTGTCCAAGTGTGCGCTAGTTAACCTACATAGTCCAAGTGCCCGCTAGGTAACCTAGATAGTCCAAGGTCCTGCTAGTTAACCTACATAGTCCAATGCCCGATAGGGAACCTACAAACTCCAAGTGCCCGCTGAGGAACCTATATAGTCCAAGTGCCCGATAGGGAACCTACATATTCCAAGTGCCCGTTAAGGAACCTAGATAGTCCAAGTGCCCGTAGGGAACCTATATAGTCCAAGTGCCTGCTAGGGAACCTCCATAGTCAAAGTGCCCGCTAGGGAACCTGCATTGTACAAGTGCCCGCTAGTTAACCTAGAAAGTCCAAGTGCCGCTAGGTAACCTACATAGTGCAAGTGTCCCCTAGTTAACGTACATAGTCCAAGTGCCCGCTATTTAACATAGATAGTCCAAGTGCCCTCTAGGTAACGTACATAGTCCAAGTGCCCGCTAGGTAACCTAGATAGTGCAAGTGCCCGGTAGTTAACCTACATAGTCCAAGTGCCCGCTAGGTAACCTAGATAGTCTACTGGCCCGCTAGTTAACCTACATAGTCCAAGTGCCCGATAGTTAACTTACATAGTTCAAGTGTCCATAAGGAACATATATAGTCCAAGTGCCCGCTAGGGAACATACAGAGTCTAAGTGCCCGCTAGGGTACCTATGTAGTCCAAGTGCCCGCTAGGGAATCTACATAGTCCTAGGGCCCGCTAGTTAACGTAGATAGTCCAATTGCCGCTAGTTAATCTACATAGTTCAAGGGCCCGCTAGTTAACCTACATAGTCCCAGTGCCTGATAGGGAACCTACATAGTCCAAGTGCCCGCAGAGGAACCTACATAGTCCAAGTGCCCGATAGGGAACCTATATATTCCAAGTGCCCGTTAGGGAAACTAGATAGTCCAAGTGCCCGCAGGGAACCTATATAGTCCAAGTGCCCGCTAGGGAACCTACATAGTCAAAGTGCCCGCTAGGGAACCTGCATTGTGCAAGTGCCCGCTAGTTAACCTAGATAGTCCAAGTGCCCGCTAGTTAACTTACATAGTCCAAGGTCAGCTAGTTAACCTAGATAGTCCATGTGCCCGCTAGTTAACCTACATAGTCCAAGGTCAGCTAGTTAACCTAGATAGTCCAAGTGCCCGCTAGTTAACCTACATAGTCCAAGAACCCGCTAGTTAACCTAGATAGTCCAAGTGCCCGCTAGTTAACCTACATAGTCCTAGGGCCCGCTAGTTAACCTAGATATTCCAAGTGCCCGCTAGTTAACCTAGATCGTCCAAGTGTCCGCTAGTTAACCTACATAGTCCAAGTTCCCGTTAGGTAACCTAGATAGTCCAAGTGCCCGCTAGGTAACCTACATAGTCAAAGTGTCCGCTAGGTAACCTATATAGTCCAAGTGCCCGTTACCTCACCTAGATAGTCCAATTGCCCGCTATGCAACATACATAGTCCAAGTACCCGCTAGTTAAACTACATAGTCCAAGTGCCCGCCAGGTAACCTAGATAGTCCAAGTGCCCGCTAGGTAACTTACATAGTCCAAATGCCCGCTAGGCAACCTAGATAGCCAAGTGCCCGCTAGGTAAGCTAGACAGTCCAAGTGTCTTCTAGGTAACCTACATAGTCCAAATGCCCATTCGTTAACCTACATAGTCCAAGGGCCCACTAGTTAACCTAGATCGTCTAAGTGTCCTATACTTAACCTACATAGTCCATATGCACGCTAGTTAACCTACATAGTCCAAGTGCTGCTAGGTAACCTACATAGTGCAAGTGTCCCCTAGTTAACCTACATAGTCCAAGTGGCCGGTAGTTAACATAGATAGTCCAAGTGCCCACTAGTTAACATAGATAGTCCAAGTGCCCGCTAGGTAACCTAGATAGTGCATGTGCCCGGTACTTAACCTACATAGTCCAAGTGCCCGCTAGGTAACCTAGATAGTCCAAGGGCCCGCTAGTTAACCTATATAGTCCAAGTGCCCGGTAGTTAACTTACATAGTCCAAGTGCCCCCTCTGGAACCTACATAGTCCAAGTGCCTGCTAGGGAACCTACATAGTTCAAGTGTCCGTTGGGAACATACAGAATCCAAGTGCCCGCTAGGGAATCTACATAGTCCAAGGGCCCGCTAGTTAACGTAGATAGTCCAAGTACTCGCTAGTTAACCTAGATCGTCCAAGTGCACGCTAGTTAACCTACATAGTCCAAGGGCCCGCTAGTTAACCTATATAGTCCAAGTGCCCGCTAGGCAACCTACATAGTCCAAGTGCCCGCTAGTTAACCTAGATAGTCCAAGTGCCCGCTAGTTAACCTAGATAATCCAAGTGCCCGCTAGTTAACCAGGATCATCAAAGGGCCCTCTAGTTAACTTACATAGTCCAAAGGCCTGCTAGTTAACCTACATAGAGCAAGGGCCCGCTAGTTAACCTTGATAGTCCAAGTACCCGCTAGTTAACCTACATAGTCCAAGTTCCCGCTAGGTAACCTAGACAGTCCAAGTGACCATTAGGTTACCTACATAGTCCAAGGGCCCGTTCGTTAACCTACATAGTCCAAGTGCCCGCTAGGTAACGTAGATAGCCCAAGTGCCCGCTAGGGAACGTACATAGTCCAAGTGCCCGCTAGGTAACCTAGATAGTCCAAGTGCCCGCTAGTTTACCAACATAGTCCAAGTGCCTCCTAGGTAAACTACATAGTCCAAGTGCCCACTAGGTAACCTAGACTGTCCAATTGCTCCCTAGTTAACCTAGACAGTCCAAGTACCCCATAGGGAACCTACATAGTCCAAGTGCTCGCTAGGGAACCTACATAGTCCAAGTGCTCTCTAGGCAACCTACATAGTCCAAGTGCCCGCTAGGTAACCTAGATAGTCCAATTGCCCGTTAGCTAACCTAGATAGTCGAAGTGTCCGCTAGTTAACCTACATAGTCCAAGTGCCCGTTCGTTAACGTAGATAGGCCAAGTGCCTGCTAGGTAACCTAGACAGTCCAAGTGCCCGCTAGGTTACCTACATAGTCCAAGTGCACGTTCGTTAACCTAGATAGTCCAAGTGCCCGCTGGTAACCTACATAGTACAAGGGCCCGCTAGGTAACCTTGATAGTCCAAGTGCCTTCTAGTTAACCTAGATAGTCCAATTGCCCGTTAGCTAACCTAGATAGTCGAAGTGTCCGCTAGTTAACCTACATAGTCCAAGTGCCCGCTAGTTAACCTAGATAGTCCAAGTGCCCGCTAGTAAACCTACATAGTCCAAGGGCCCGCTAGTTAATCTAGATAGTCCAAGTGCCCGCTAGTTAACCTAGATAGTCCAAGGTCCTGCTAGTTAACCTACATAGTCCAATGCCCGATAGGGAACCTACAAACTCCAAGTGCCCGCTGAGGAACCTATATAGTCCAAGTGCCCGATAGGGAACCTACATATTCCAAGTGCCCGTTAGGGAACCTAGATAGTCCAAGTGCCCGTAGGGAACCTATATAGTCCAAGTGCCTGCTAGGGAACCTCCATAGTCAAAGTGCCCGCTAGGGAACCTGCATTGTACAAGTGCCCGCTAGTTAACCTAGAAAGTCCAAGTGCCGCTAGGTAACCTACATAGTGCAAGTGTCCCCTAGTTAACGTACATAGTCCAAGTGCCCGCTATTTAACATAGATAGTCCAAGTGCCCTCTAGGTAACGTACATAGTCCAAGTGCCCGCTAGGTAACCTAGATAGTGCAAGTGCCCGGTAGTTAACCTACATAGTCCAAGTGCCCGCTAGGTAACCTAGATAGTCTACTGGCCCGCTAGTTAACCTACATAGTCCAAGTGCCCGGTAGTTAACTTACATAGTTCAAGTGTCCATAAGGAACATATATAGTCCAAGTGCCCGCTAGGGAACATACAGAGTCTAAGTGCCCGCTAGGGTACCTATGTAGTCCAAGTGCCCGCTAGGGAATCTACATAGTCCTAGGGCCCGCTAGTTAACGTAGATAGTCCAATTGCCGCTAGTTAATCTACATAGTTCAAGGGCCCGCTAGTTAACCTACATAGTCCCAGTGCCTGATAGGGAACCTACATAGTCCAAGTGCCCGCAGAGGAACCTACATAGTCCAAGTGCCCGATAGGGAACCTATATATTCCAAGTGCCCGTTAGGGAAACTAGATAGTCCAAGTGCCCGCAGGGAACCTATATAGTCCAAGTGCCCGCTAGGGAACCTACATAGTCAAAGTGCCCGCTAGGGAACCTGCATTGTGCAAGTGCCCGCTAGTTAACCTAGATAGTCCAAGTGCCCGCTAGTTAACTTACATAGTCCAAGGTCAGCTAGTTAACCTAGATAGTCCAAGTGCCCGCTAGTTAACCTACATAGTCCAAGGTCAGCTAGTTAACCTAGATAGTCCAAGTGCCTGCTAGTTAACCTACATAGTCCAAGAACCCGCTAGTTAACCTAGATAGTCCAAGTGCCCGCTAGTTAACCTACATAGTCCTAGGGCCCGCTAGTTAACCTAGATATTCCAAGTGCCCGCTAGTTAACCTAGATCGTCCAAGTGTCCGCTAGTTAACCTACATAGTCCAAGTTCCCGTTAGGTAACCTAGATAGTCCAAGTGCCCGCTAGGTAACCTACATAGTCAAAGTGTCCGCTAGGTAACCTATATAGTCCAAGTGCCCGTTACCTCACCTAGATAGTCCAATTGCCCGCTATGCAACATACATAGTCCAAGTACCCGCTAGTTAAACTACATAGTCCAAGTGCCCGCTAGGTAACCTAGATAGTCCAAGTGCCCGCTAGGTAACTTACATAGTCCAAATGCCCGCTAGGCAACCTAGATAGTCCAAGTGCCCGTTCGTTAACCTAGATAGCCAAGTGCCCGCTAGGTAAGCTAGACAGTCCAAGTGTCTTCTAGGTAACCTACATAGTCCAAATGCCCATTCGTTAACCTACATAGTCCAAGGGCCCACTAGTTAACCTAGATCGTCTAAGTGTCCTATACTTAACCTACATAGTCCATATGCACGCTAGTTAACCTACATAGTCCAAGTGCTGCTAGGTAACCTACATAGTGCAAGTGTCCCCTAGTTAACCTACATAGTCCAAGTGGCCGGTAGTTAACATAGATAGTCCAAGTGCCCACTAGTTAACATAGATAGTCCAAGTGCCCGCTAGGTAACCTAGATAGTGCATGTGCCCGGTACTTAACCTATATAGTCCAAGGGCCCGCTAGTTAACCTACATAGTCCAAGTGCCCGGTAGTTAACTTACATAGTCCAAGTGTCCCCTCTGCAACCTACATAGTCCAAGTGCCTGCTAGGGAACCTACATAGTTCAAGTGTCTGTAGGGAACATACAGAATCCAAGTTCCCGCTAGGGAATCTACATAGTCCAAGGGCGCGCTAGTTAACGTAGATAGTCCAAGTACCCGCTAGTTAACCTAGATCGTCCAAGTGC
Organism: Tenrec ecaudatus; assembly: GCF_050624435.1. Classification (NCBI taxonomy): domain Eukaryota; kingdom Metazoa; phylum Chordata; class Mammalia; order Afrosoricida; family Tenrecidae; genus Tenrec; species Tenrec ecaudatus. Next base: position 1,757,221 of record NW_027457550.1, on the reverse strand, counting down.
ACGCTAGTTAACCTACATAGTAGTTAACCTATATAGTCCAAGTGCCCACTAGGGAACCTACATAGTCCAAGTGCCCGCTAGGGAACCTACATAGTCCAAGTGCCCGCTAGTTAACCTAGATAATCCAAGTGCCCGCTAGTTAACCTAGATAGTCCAAGTGCCCGCTAGGGGACGTACATAGTCCAAGTGCCCGCTAGGTAACCTAGATAGTCCAAGTGCCCGCTAGGGTATGTACATAGTTCAAGTGCCCACTAGGTAACCTAGATTGTCCAAGTGTGCGCTAGTTAACCTACATAGTCCAAGTGCCCGCTAGGTAACCTAGATAGTCCAAGGTCCTGCTAGTTAACCTACATAGTCCAATGCCCGATAGGGAACCTACAAACTCCAAGTGCCCGCTGAGGAACCTATATAGTCCAAGTGCCCGATAGGGAACCTACATATTCCAAGTGCCCGTTAAGGAACCTAGATAGTCCAAGTGCCCGTAGGGAACCTATATAGTCCAAGTGCCTGCTAGGGAACCTCCATAGTCAAAGTGCCCGCTAGGGAACCTGCATTGTACAAGTGCCCGCTAGTTAACCTAGAAAGTCCAAGTGCCGCTAGGTAACCTACATAGTGCAAGTGTCCCCTAGTTAACGTACATAGTCCAAGTGCCCGCTATTTAACATAGATAGTCCAAGTGCCCTCTAGGTAACGTACATAGTCCAAGTGCCCGCTAGGTAACCTAGATAGTGCAAGTGCCCGGTAGTTAACCTACATAGTCCAAGTGCCCGCTAGGTAACCTAGATAGTCTACTGGCCCGCTAGTTAACCTACATAGTCCAAGTGCCCGATAGTTAACTTACATAGTTCAAGTGTCCATAAGGAACATATATAGTCCAAGTGCCCGCTAGGGAACATACAGAGTCTAAGTGCCCGCTAGGGTACCTATGTAGTCCAAGTGCCCGCTAGGGAATCTACATAGTCCTAGGGCCCGCTAGTTAACGTAGATAGTCCAATTGCCGCTAGTTAATCTACATAGTTCAAGGGCCCGCTAGTTAACCTACATAGTCCCAGTGCCTGATAGGGAACCTACATAGTCCAAGTGCCCGCAGAGGAACCTACATAGTCCAAGTGCCCGATAGGGAACCTATATATTCCAAGTGCCCGTTAGGGAAACTAGATAGTCCAAGTGCCCGCAGGGAACCTATATAGTCCAAGTGCCCGCTAGGGAACCTACATAGTCAAAGTGCCCGCTAGGGAACCTGCATTGTGCAAGTGCCCGCTAGTTAACCTAGATAGTCCAAGTGCCCGCTAGTTAACTTACATAGTCCAAGGTCAGCTAGTTAACCTAGATAGTCCAAGTGCCCGCTAGTTAACCTACATAGTCCAAGGTCAGCTAGTTAACCTAGATAGTCCAAGTGCCCGCTAGTTAACCTACATAGTCCAAGAACCCGCTAGTTAACCTAGATAGTCCAAGTGCCCGCTAGTTAACCTACATAGTCCTAGGGCCCGCTAGTTAACCTAGATATTCCAAGTGCCCGCTAGTTAACCTAGATCGTCCAAGTGTCCGCTAGTTAACCTACATAGTCCAAGTTCCCGTTAGGTAACCTAGATAGTCCAAGTGCCCGCTAGGTAACCTACATAGTCAAAGTGTCCGCTAGGTAACCTATATAGTCCAAGTGCCCGTTACCTCACCTAGATAGTCCAATTGCCCGCTATGCAACATACATAGTCCAAGTACCCGCTAGTTAAACTACATAGTCCAAGTGCCCGCTAGGTAACCTAGATAGTCCAAGTGCCCGCTAGGTAACTTACATAGTCCAAATGCCCGCTAGGCAACCTAGATAGCCAAGTGCCCGCTAGGTAAGCTAGACAGTCCAAGTGTCTTCTAGGTAACCTACATAGTCCAAATGCCCATTCGTTAACCTACATAGTCCAAGGGCCCACTAGTTAACCTAGATCGTCTAAGTGTCCTATACTTAACCTACATAGTCCATATGCACGCTAGTTAACCTACATAGTCCAAGTGCTGCTAGGTAACCTACATAGTGCAAGTGTCCCCTAGTTAACCTACATAGTCCAAGTGGCCGGTAGTTAACATAGATAGTCCAAGTGCCCACTAGTTAACATAGATAGTCCAAGTGCCCGCTAGGTAACCTAGATAGTGCATGTGCCCGGTACTTAACCTATATAGTCCAAGTGCCCGCTAGGTAACCTAGATAGTCCAAGGGCCCGCTAGTTAACCTATATAGTCCAAGTGCCCGGTAGTTAACTTACATAGTCCAAGTGCCCCCTCTGGAACCTACATAGTCCAAGTGCCTGCTAGGGAACCTACATAGTTCAAGTGTCCGTTGGGAACATACAGAATCCAAGTGCCCGCTAGGGAATCTACATAGTCCAAGGGCCCGCTAGTTAACGTAGATAGTCCAAGTACTCGCTAGTTAACCTAGATCGTCCAAGTGCACGCTAGTTAACCTACATAGTCCAAGGGCCCGCTAGTTAACCTATATAGTCCAAGTGCCCGCTAGGCAACCTACATAGTCCAAGTGCCCGCTAGTTAACCTAGATAGTCCAAGTGCCCGCTAGTTAACCTAGATAATCCAAGTGCCCGCTAGTTAACCAGGATCATCAAAGGGCCCTCTAGTTAACTTACATAGTCCAAAGGCCTGCTAGTTAACCTACATAGAGCAAGGGCCCGCTAGTTAACCTTGATAGTCCAAGTACCCGCTAGTTAACCTACATAGTCCAAGTTCCCGCTAGGTAACCTAGACAGTCCAAGTGACCATTAGGTTACCTACATAGTCCAAGGGCCCGTTCGTTAACCTACATAGTCCAAGTGCCCGCTAGGTAACGTAGATAGCCCAAGTGCCCGCTAGGGAACGTACATAGTCCAAGTGCCCGCTAGGTAACCTAGATAGTCCAAGTGCCCGCTAGTTTACCAACATAGTCCAAGTGCCTCCTAGGTAAACTACATAGTCCAAGTGCCCACTAGGTAACCTAGACTGTCCAATTGCTCCCTAGTTAACCTAGACAGTCCAAGTACCCCATAGGGAACCTACATAGTCCAAGTGCTCGCTAGGGAACCTACATAGTCCAAGTGCTCTCTAGGCAACCTACATAGTCCAAGTGCCCGCTAGGTAACCTAGATAGTCCAATTGCCCGTTAGCTAACCTAGATAGTCGAAGTGTCCGCTAGTTAACCTACGTAGTCCAAGTGCCCGTTCGTTAACGTAGATAGGCCAAGTGCCTGCTAGGTAACCTAGACAGTCCAAGTGCCCGCTAGGTTACCTACATAGTCCAAGTGCACGTTCGTTAACCTAGATAGTCCAAGTGCCCGCTGGTAACCTACATAGTACAAGGGCCCGCTAGGTAACCTTGATAGTCCAAGTGCCTTCTAGTTAACCTAGATAGTCCAATTGCCCGTTAGCTAACCTAGATAGTCGAAGTGTCCGCTAGTTAACCTACATAGTCCAAGTGCCCGCTAGTTAACCTAGATAGTCCAAGTGCCCGCTAGTAAACCTACATAGTCCAAGGGCCCGCTAGTTAATCTAGATAGTCCAAGTGCCCGCTAGTTAACCTAGATAGTCCAAGGTCCTGCTAGTTAACCTACATAGTCCAATGCCCGATAGGGAACCTACAAACTCCAAGTGCCCGCTGAGGAACCTATATAGTCCAAGTGCCCGATAGGGAACCTACATATTCCAAGTGCCCGTTAGGGAACCTAGATAGTCCAAGTGCCCGTAGGGAACCTATATAGTCCAAGTGCCTGCTAGGGAACCTCCATAGTCAAAGTGCCCGCTAGGGAACCTGCATTGTACAAGTGCCCGCTAGTTAACCTAGAAAGTCCAAGTGCCGCTAGGTAACCTACATAGTGCAAGTGTCCCCTAGTTAACGTACATAGTCCAAGTGCCCGCTATTTAACATAGATAGTCCAAGTGCCCTCTAGGTAACGTACATAGTCCAAGTGCCCGCTAGGTAACCTAGATAGTGCAAGTGCCCGGTAGTTAACCTACATAGTCCAAGTGCCCGCTAGGTAACCTAGATAGTCTACTGGCCCGCTAGTTAACCTACATAGTCCAAGTGCCCGGTAGTTAACTTACATAGTTCAAGTGTCCATAAGGAACATATATAGTCCAAGTGCCCACTAGGGAACATACAGAGTCTAAGTGCCCGCTAGGGTACCTATGTAGTCCAAGTGCCCGCTAGGGAATCTACATAGTCCTAGGGCCCGCTAGTTAACGTAGATAGTCCAATTGCCGCTAGTTAATCTACATAGTTCAAGGGCCCGCTAGTTAACCTACATAGTCCCAGTGCCTGATAGGGAACCTACATAGTCCAAGTGCCCGCAGAGGAACCTACATAGTCCAAGTGCCCGATAGGGAACCTATATATTCCAAGTGCCCGTTAGGGAAACTAGATAGTCCAAGTGCCCGCAGGGAACCTATATAGTCCAAGTGCCCGCTAGGGAACCTACATAGTCAAAGTGCCCGCTAGGGAACCTGCATTGTGCAAGTGCCCGCTAGTTAACCTAGATAGTCCAAGTGCCCACTAGTTAACTTACATAGTCCAAGGTCAGCTAGTTAACCTAGATAGTCCAAGTGCCCGCTAGTTAACCTACATAGTCCAAGGTCAGCTAGTTAACCTAGATAGTCCAAGTGCCTGCTAGTTAACCTACATAGTCCAAGAACCCGCTAGTTAACCTAGATAGTCCAAGTGCCCGCTAGTTAACCTACATAGTCCTAGGGCCCGCTAGTTAACCTAGATATTCCAAGTGCCCGCTAGTTAACCTAGATCGTCCAAGTGTCCGCTAGTTAACCTACATAGTCCAAGTTCCCGTTAGGTAACCTAGATAGTCCAAGTGCCCGCTAGGTAACCTACATAGTCAAAGTGTCCGCTAGGTAACCTATATAGTCCAAGTGCCCGTTACCTCACCTAGATAGTCCAATTGCCCGCTATGCAACATACATAGTCCAAGTACCCGCTAGTTAAACTACATAGTCCAAGTGCCCGCTAGGTAACCTAGATAGTCCAAGTGCCCGCTAGGTAACTTACATAGTCCAAATGCCCGCTAGGCAACCTAGATAGTCCAAGTGCCCGTTCGTTAACCTAGATAGCCAAGTGCCCGCTAGGTAAGCTAGACAGTCCAAGTGTCTTCTAGGTAACCTACATAGTCCAAATGCCCATTCGTTAACCTACATAGTCCAAGGGCCCACTAGTTAACCTAGATCGTCTAAGTGTCCTATACTTAACCTACATAGTCCATATGCACGCTAGTTAACCTACATAGTCCAAGTGCTGCTAGGTAACCTACATAGTGCAAGTGTCCCCTAGTTAACCTACATAGTCCAAGTGGCCGGTAGTTAACATAGATAGTCCAAGTGCCCACTAGTTAACATAGATAGTCCAAGTGCCCGCTAGGTAACCTAGATAGTGCATGTGCCCGGTACTTAACCTACATAGTCCAAGTGCCCGCTAGGTAACCTAGATAGTCCAAGGGCCCGCTAGTTAACCTATATAGTCCAAGTGCCCGGTAGTTAACTTACATAGTCCAAGTGCCCCCTCTGGAACCTACATAGTCCAAGTGCCTGCTAGGGAACCTACATAGTTCAAGTGTCCGTTGGGAACATACAGAATCCAAGTGCCCGCTAGGGAATCTACATAGTCCAAGGGCCCGCTAGTTAACGTAGATAGTCCAAGTACTCGCTAGTTAACCTAGATCGTCCAAGTGCACGCTAGTTAACCTACATAGTCCAAGGGCCCGCTAGTTAACCTATATAGTCCAAGTGCCCGCTAGGCAACCTACATAGTCCAAGTGCCCGCTAGTTAACCTAGATAGTCCAAGTGCCCGCTAGTTAACCTAGATAATCCAAGTGCCCGCTAGTTAACCAGGATCATCAAAGGGCCCTCTAGTTAACTTACATAGTCCAAAGGCCTGCTAGTTAACCTACATAGAGCAAGGGCCCGCTAGTTAACCTTGATAGTCCAAGTACCCGCTAGTTAACCTACATAGTCCAAGTTCCCGCTAGGTAACCTAGACAGTCCAAGTGACCATTAGGTTACCTACATAGTCCAAGGGCCCGTTCGTTAACCTACATAGTCCAAGTGCCCGCTAGGTAACGTAGATAGCCCAAGTGCCCGCTAGGGAACGTACATAGTCCAAGTGCCCGCTAGGTAACCTAGATAGTCCAAGTGCCCGCTAGTTTACCAACATAGTCCAAGTGCCTCCTAGGTAAACTACATAGTCCAAGTGCCCACTAGGTAACCTAGACTGTCCAATTGCTCCCTAGTTAACCTAGACAGTCCAAGTACCCCATAGGGAACCTACATAGTCCAAGTGCTCGCTAGGGAACCTACATAGTCCAAGTGCTCTCTAGGCAACCTACATAGTCCAAGTGCCCGCTAGGTAACCTAGATAGTCCAATTGCCCGTTAGCTAACCTAGATAGTCGAAGTGTCCGCTAGTTAACCTACATAGTCCAAGTGCCCGTTCGTTAACGTAGATAGGCCAAGTGCCTGCTAGGTAACCTAGACAGTCCAAGTGCCCGCTAGGTTACCTACATAGTCCAAGTGCACGTTCGTTAACCTAGATAGTCCAAGTGCCCGCTGGTAACCTACATAGTACAAGGGCCCGCTAGGTAACCTTGATAGTCCAAGTGCCTTCTAGTTAACCTAGATAGTCCAATTGCCCGTTAGCTAACCTAGATAGTCGAAGTGTCCGCTAGTTAACCTACATAGTCCAAGTGCCCGCTAGTTAACCTAGATAGTCCAAGTGCCCGCTAGTAAACCTACATAGTCCAAGGGCCCGCTAGTTAATCTAGATAGTCCAAGTGCCCGCTAGTTAACCTAGATAGTCCAAGGTCCTGCTAGTTAACCTACATAGTCCAATGCCCGATAGGGAACCTACAAACTCCAAGTGCCCGCTGAGGAACCTATATAGTCCAAGTGCCCGATAGGGAACCTACATATTCCAAGTGCCCGTTAGGGAACCTAGATAGTCCAAGTGCCCGTAGGGAACCTATATAGTCCAAGTGCCTGCTAGGGAACCTCCATAGTCAAAGTGCCCGCTAGGGAACCTGCATTGTACAAGTGCCCGCTAGTTAACCTAGAAAGTCCAAGTGCCGCTAGGTAACCTACATAGTGCAAGTGTCCCCTAGTTAACGTACATAGTCCAAGTGCCCGCTATTTAACATAGATAGTCCAAGTGCCCTCTAGGTAACGTACATAGTCCAAGTGCCCGCTAGGTAACCTAGATAGTGCAAGTGCCCGGTAGTTAACCTACATAGTCCAAGTGCCCGCTGGGTAACCTAGATAGTCTACTGGCCCGCTAGTTAACCTACATAGTCCAAGTGCCCGGTAGTTAACTTACATAGTTCAAGTGTCCATAAGGAACATATATAGTCCAAGTGCCCGCTAGGGAACATACAGAGTCTAAGTGCCCGCTAGGGTACCTATGTAGTCCAAGTGCCCGCTAGGGAATCTACATAGTCCTAGGGCCCGCTAGTTAACGTAGATAGTCCAATTGCCGCTAGTTAATCTACATAGTTCAAGGGCCCGCTAGTTAACCTACATAGTCCCAGTGCCTGATAGGGAACCTACATAGTCCAAGTGCCCGCAGAGGAACCTACATAGTCCAAGTGCCCGATAGGGAACCTATATATTCCAAGTGCCCGTTAGGGAAACTAGATAGTCCAAGTGCCCGCAGGGAACCTATATAGTCCAAGTGCCCGCTAGGGAACCTACATAGTCAAAGTGCCCGCTAGGGAACCTGCATTGTGCAAGTGCCCGCTAGTTAACCTAGATAGTCCAAGTGCCCACTAGTTAACTTACATAGTCCAAGGTCAGCTAGTTAACCTAGATAGTCCAAGTGCCCGCTAGTTAACCTACATAGTCCAAGGTCAGCTAGTTAACCTAGATAGTCCAAGTGCCTGCTAGTTAACCTACATAGTCCAAGAACCCGCTAGTTAACCTAGATAGTCCAAGTGCCCGCTAGTTAACCTACATAGTCCTAGGGCCCGCTAGTTAACCTAGATATTCCAAGTGCCCGCTAGTTAACCTAGATCGTCCAAGTGTCCGCTAGTTAACCTACATAGTCCAAGTTCCCGTTAGGTAACCTAGATAGTCCAAGTGCCCGCTAGGTAACCTACATAGTCAAAGTGTCCGCTAGGTAACCTATATAGTCCAAGTGCCCGTTACCTCACCTAGATAGTCCAATTGCCCGCTATGCAACATACATAGTCCAAGTACCCGCTAGTTAAACTACATAGTCCAAGTGCCCGCTAGGTAACCTAGATAGTCCAAGTGCCCGCTAGGTAACTTACATAGTCCAAATGCCCGCTAGGCAACCTAGATAGTCCAAGTGCCCGTTCGTTAACCTAGATAGCCAAGTGCCCGCTAGGTAAGCTAGACAGTCCAAGTGTCTTCTAGGTAACCTACATAGTCCAAATGCCCATTCGTTAACCTACATAGTCCAAGGGCCCACTAGTTAACCTAGATCGTCTAAGTGTCCTATACTTAACCTACATAGTCCATATGCACGCTAGTTAACCTACATAGTCCAAGTGCTGCTAGGTAACCTACATAGTGCAAGTGTCCCCTAGTTAACCTACATAGTCCAAGTGGCCGGTAGTTAACATAGATAGTCCAAGTGCCCACTAGTTAACATAGATAGTCCAAGTGCCCGCTAGGTAACCTAGATAGTGCATGTGCCCGGTACTTAACCTACATAGTCCAAGTGCCCGCTAGGTAACCTAGATAGTCCAAGGGCCCGCTAGTTAACCTATATAGTCCAAGTGCCCGGTAGTTAACTTACATAGTCCAAGTGCCCCCTCTGGAACCTACATAGTCCAAGTGCCTGCTAGGGAACCTACATAGCTCAAGTGTCCGTTGGGAACATACAGAATCCAAGTGCCCGCTAGGGAATCTACATAGTCCAAGGGCCCGCTAGTTAACGTAGATAGTCCAAGTACTCGCTAGTTAACCTAGATCGTCCAAGTGCACGCTAGTTAACCTACATAGTCCAAGGGCCCGCTAGTTAACCTATATAGTCCAAGTGCCCGCTAGGCAACCTACATAGTCCAAGTGCCCGCTAGTTAACCTAGATAGTCCAAGTGCCCGCTAGTTAACCTAGATAATCCAAGTGCCCGCTAGTTAACCAGGATCATCAAAGGGCCCTCTAGTTAACTTACATAGTCCAAAGGCCTGCTAGTTAACCTACATAGAGCAAGGGCCCGCTAGTTAACCTTGATAGTCCAAGTACCCGCTAGTTAACCTACATAGTCCAAGTTCCCGCTAGGTAACCTAGACAGTCCAAGTGACCATTAGGTTACCTACATAGTCCAAGGGCCCGTTCGTTAACCTACATAGTCCAAGTGCCCGCTAGGTAACGTAGATAGCCCAAGTGCCCGCTAGGGAACGTACATAGTCCAAGTGCCCGCTAGGTAACCTAGATAGTCCAAGTGCCCGCTAGTTTACCAACATAGTCCAAGTGCCTCCTAGGTAAACTACATAGTCCAAGTGCCCACTAGGTAACCTAGACTGTCCAATTGCTCCCTAGTTAACCTAGACAGTCCAAGTACCCCATAGGGAACCTACATAGTCCAAGTGCTCGCTAGGGAACCTACATAGTCCAAGTGCTCTCTAGGCAACCTACATAGTCCAAGTGCCCGCTAGGTAACCTAGATAGTCCAATTGCCCGTTAGCTAACCTAGATAGTCGAAGTGTCCGCTAGTTAACCTACATAGTCCAAGTGCCCGTTCGTTAACGTAGATAGGCCAAGTGCCTGCTAGGTAACCTAGACAGTCCAAGTGCCCGCTAGGTTACCTACATAGTCCAAGTGCACGTTCGTTAACCTAGATAGTCCAAGTGCCCGCTGGTAACCTACATAGTACAAGGGCCCGCTAGGTAACCTTGATAGTCCAAGTGCCTTCTAGTTAACCTAGATAGTCCAATTGCCCGTTAGCTAACCTAGATAGTCGAAGTGTCCGCTAGTTAACCTACATAGTCCAAGTGCCCGCTAGTTAACCTAGATAGTCCAAGTGCCGCTAGGTAACCTACATAGTGCAAGTGTCCCCTAGTTAACGTACATAGTCCAAGTGCCCGCTATTTAACATAGATAGTCCAAGTGCCCTCTAGGTAACGTACATAGTCCAAGTGCCCGCTAGGTAACCTAGATAGTGCAAGTGCCCGGTAGTTAACCTACATAGTCCAAGTGCCCGCTAGGTAACCTAGATAGTCTACTGGCCCGCTAGTTAACCTACATAGTCCAAGTGCCCGGTAGTTAACTTACATAGTTCAAGTGTCCATAAGGAACATATATAGTCCAAGTGCCCGCTAGGGAACATACAGAGTCTAAGTGCCCGCTAGGGTACCTATGTAGTCCAAGTGCCCGCTAGGGAATCTACATAGTCCTAGGGCCCGCTAGTTAACGTAGATAGTCCAATTGCCGCTAGTTAATCTACATAGTTCAAGGGCCCGCTAGTTAACCTACATAGTCCCAGTGCCTGATAGGGAACCTACATAGTCCAAGTGCCCGCAGAGGAACCTACATAGTCCAAGTGCCCGATAGGGAACCTATATATTCCAAGTGCCCGTTAGGGAAACTAGATAGTCCAAGTGCCCGCAGGGAACCTATATAGTCCAAGTGCCCGCTAGGGAACCTACATAGTCAAAGTGCCCGCTAGGGAACCTGCATTGTGCAAGTGCCCGCTAGTTAACCTAGATAGTCCAAGTGCCCGCTAGTTAACTTACATAGTCCAAGGTCAGCTAGTTAACCTAGATAGTCCAAGTGCCCGCTAGTTAACCTACATAATCCAAGGGCCCGCTAGTTAATCTAGATAGTCCAAGTGCCCGCTAGTTAACCTAGATAGTCCAAGTGCCCGCTAGTTAACCTAGATCGTCTAAGGGCCCACTAGTTAACCTAGATAATCCAAGTGCCCGCTAGTTAACCTACATATTCCAAGGGCCCTCTAGTTAACGTAGATAGTCCAAGTGCCCGCTAGGGGACGTACATAGTCCAAGTGCCCACTAGGTAACCTAGATAGTCCTAGTGCCCGCCAGGGTATGTACATAGTTCAAGTGCCCGCTAGGTAACCTAGATAGTCCAAGTGCCCGCTAGGTAACCTACATAGTCCAAGTTCCCGCTAGGTAACCTAGATAGTCCAAGTGCCCGTTACCTAACCTAGATAATCCAATTGCCCGCTATGCAACATACATAGTCCAAGTGCCCATTCGTTAACCTAGAAGTCCAAGTGCCCGCTAGGCAACCTACATAGTCCAAATGCCCGTTCGGTAACCTAGATAGTCCAAGTGCCCGCTAATTAACCTACATAGTCCAAGTGCCCGCTAGGTAACCTAGATAGTGCAAGTGCCCGCTAGGTAACCTACAAAGTCCAAGTGCCCGAATGCATAAGGGTGCTTTGCTCAATTGATGTATGTACAGATTGTGATAAGAGCCTTATGAGCCCCAATAAAACGATTAAAATAAATAAATAAAGAATGAAAGAAAAAAAAAAAGAAATGTATTGCCCTTAGGGGAGGGGCAAAGAGGGCTGGATTGAGAAAGTCTGTGGCATCCAGTTCTGACTTGACTTTTGGATCCAGAATCTTTCAGGAGTCATGGCCTTGCCCTCCAGCCAGAACTTCCAATAACCGTCTTCTCAGAGCCTTGTTAAATTCTCATAATACGTTACACCTGCCATCCTGTGAGCAGCTACCAAACCCAGGCACTTTTTTCTTTCCTTTTTTTTTTTTTAACAGGAACAATAAAGTTTATTGAACCGTAGCTTAGTACAGGCGCTGGGGTTTCCCCACGGTGCTCTTAATGTACAAAGCACGGATATTCTGCCAATTCTTCTTCAGCAGCGAAACCAAAAAGTTGACAGCCAAGTGGATGTTGTACACGAGTTCATCATCTGTCATCTTCACCTGGCCAACTGCCACTGCCAGACACAGCACCTTCTTCATCTGGAACTTGACGGTGGACTTCACCTCGTCGACCTTGGCCACCATGTTCTCATTGTGGGTCAGCAGGGAAGGGAATTTCCCGGCCTTGTTCAGGCCCGGGCCCAGAATTCGAGGAATCTGCTTGATCAGGGTCTCTGAGGCCAAAAAGGCATCATACTTCTTGGCCAGCTTTTTGACCAACTTCTTATTCTTGTTGAGCTTCTTGAGCGCCTCGATGTCCATGTGAGGGATCTCCACGGCCTTCGCTTGTCGCAGTGCTGCTGGTCCCCAAGGACACACACTGAGAACTTGGGGCGCGGGGTGGACTTAAGCCTGACGGTGCCAGAGAAGCGTTTGTCCTTCTGAGGGTCGTAGTTCTTCAGGCTGCTCTGCAGCTCCACCGTCTCCAAAAACTTACGGCGCTTGCACTGGTTCCTGTGCAGGACTTCCCGCACCGCCTCGTAGAGGGTGTCGCGAGAGACTTTGGTACTCATGGTTCCTAGCGCTGCGGCAACCGGAAAAGAGACCCAGGCACCTTTTTCAAAGACAAGCTCGCTCTCTCTACCCTTAAGAGCAGGTAGTTTTTGGATGATGGATATGCGATACCACAGAAGGCAAATCTGTAATCTTCCATGATGCCCAAAACATGCTGTCACAACCAGGACCCATGACAATCCCTCAGTTTCCTAAATTGCTTCACTGTTGCTTTTTAATTAATATATGACATTAACTTGTCATATATTGATAACAGGGATGACCCTGAACTAGATGAATAAATTAAAGCTCTCCTCATCCTGTGCTTTTATATGAATGTGTTAATTATTTTTGTCATTAGGGAGAATGATGGAGGGATGGAGCAATACCAAACGGAGTTTGACAAAGTGTTGTGTTTGCTGCGGGAAACATGGTGCGTGTCAGATACAATCCGTCACCCAGTGAGTCTGCAATTAACACCAAGGCACCAAGGTAGGATTCCCGGTAATAAATAGCCTTCCTCCCAGATGCTAGTGGAGACCCAGCAGGACCCACTGTTGTGTTGTAGCAGTTGTACACGGGACCTTATGGGAGACAGAGCTGGTGTTTGAAATGAGTTTTGTTTGTCCCCAGTTGGCTCAGATTTGTTTTTTAGATAGCATAATCACTAACATTTAAACACAGGGTGATGTCACGTAACAATCTGCAGCTTCTGAGAAATGGAGAGGCCCGACTTTGCTGGTTGACAATGCACCTCTGGAAGACAAGGGGGACCACAGAGGGACTGGGGGGGGCAGGCAGATGTGGTGATCGGAGTTTGGAATCCTTGTTTTCCACATAGAGGTGGCAAGGAGTTCAAGGGTTCAGAAATTGAGGAGGGAAGTTCCAGAAGACAAGTCTGTGTGGTCCATAATAAACCAATATAGGGGTTGAGATTTCAATCCGTTGGCTATTTATTTTGTGCCTGGTAGCCAACAACCAGTCCAGAATTCCTGACCTCGCCGACCGTGTGAAACAAGGACCATTCCAGAATTACATAGAAGCAAGCATGGAAGCAAGGGCATCCACCACCCCGAATGCGTAGGGGTCAGGAACCAAGTGCTTTCTGTAGAACAGCCCCAGAAGGCAGACCTTTGGCTGGCAAACCTGTTAGGGAGCTAGCATAGGGACTGGCAGGCCCATTACACAAGCTCAGAGGTCTGAGCTACCGGCTCATGAAGTAGAGGCTCACTGCATGCTCAGAAGTTCAGGTTTCCAGCCAGCAGGGGGAGCTACGCCTGGGTGGGCGCTGTACCTGCATTGGCTCACCTAGGCCAGGTGAATTCAATTCAACAATACAGCCAATGAGGTCGAACTACGTCATCGACCACGCCTCCCTAACCGCTCATAAAACTCAAGAGGATCCCAAACCAGGCCTCGGCGTGAGCTGTTTCTGGGTGGGGCCGCGGACCGAGGCACACCTGCCCCAGGTGAGGTCCAACAGAAGCGGTGCTGTGTGACTGGAAGCTATGAGGTAAGCCGGCCCCAGGAGTGGGCCTTCCCATGCTGGTCTCACGGGTTGTGGGCCCCTCTGGGCTCCTTTCACCTCACCACCCTTGGGAGAATTGTTGGGTTGAGTTCACCTGGCCTAGGTGAGCCAATCCAAGTGGCGCCCCACCCAATACGGTGGAGGCCCCTGGGGATGCTTGTAGCGTATTGCCGCAGCCCCAGCCTTTTGTGTCGGTCTTTGCGCCATTTCTTGCTGGTGTCAGTCTTTGCGCCGTTTCCTGCTGGTGTCGGTCTTTGCGCCGTTTCTTGCTGGTGTTGGTCTTTGCGCCGTTTCTTGCTGGTGTCGGTCTTTGCGCCGTTTCTTGCTGGTGTCGGACTTTGGGCCGTTTCTTGCTGGTGTCGGTCTTTGCGCCGTTCCTTGCTGGTGTCTGTCTTTGCGCCGTTTCTTGCTGGTGTCTGTCTTTGCGCCGTTTCTTGCTGGTGTCGGTCTTTGCGCCGTTCCTTGCTGGTGTGCGGGACTTGATGTGCCTCTCTGTGCCTGCCTTCCCGGGCTGCATTTGGGAGGGGGCTGGGACGCTGCTGCCTGGAGGCTGGGAGGATTTTGACTCCCAAAGCCTTCTCGAGGCTCAGTGTAAAAGTTTATTTGGACTCGAAAACAGAATCAAAGACCCAATTAATTAAGTTTTAGAAGCAGGCTTTATTGCGAACTTGTGGCGGGTTCAGCAACACAGGGTATTGAGCTATTGAAGCCACGCCAGGGAAAAAATCCTGGCGGCGTTTTTATGCCCACTGCTGGCAGGCACAGCTGGGGAGAATCATAGCTTGGGGGGGGGTTTGGATCTGCGCACACAGGTGCTTCCGAAGGGAGAAGGTCGTTAATCTTACCTATATATGTCAGGGACGCGTGGAGTGACCATATCTTCAGAAAACCTTCTGGCTTTGGGAGGAGCTGGTTCCAGGAATTTGGGGTTGAGCAGAGGAGGGGAGGTCAGTTAGGGGTCAGTCTTGAGAGCTAAAATGGAGTCTGTTGTGCCAAGACAGGACGTTTTAGACTGACCCTATAGGGAAAAGGGACAACATTAGTCCATTTCTGTAACTGCTTCCTGTGGGTAGTGGGCGAAGAGCAAGGGGAGGGGCTTTTCCAGGCAGAGTACTGGGAGTTGCGGCCTGGCACAGGGTGGAGAGGTTGTTGTTGCTGGTGGACTGCTATACGGGTGATTTCGCGGAGTCGACTTTGCAGGAGCTGAATGAGACAAGGAGCAATTAAGAGCAAAATTACTACTAAAATTATGGGTTCTAGTATGGGGGCTAGGAAGGAGTACAGAGAAGAGTTCCACCAGGAAGAGGATCCGTCTGTTCTGAATCTGTTGTTTTGCAGCTCACGGTTTAGCTTGTTGAGGGTCTGGACTCTAGTTTCCACAATTCCCAGCTTATTGATGTAATAACGGCATTCCTCCTGGAGGAATAAGCAGGTTCCTCCTTTTTCAGCAGTGATGAGGTCTAAAGTGCAACGGCTCTGCAAGGCAACTTGGGCAACAGAGGTTGTTTGTTTCTGCAGGGAGGCTAGAGATTTGGCAGAGGCATCGACTGCCAGCTGGAAGCATGTGGATAACTTGTCTGCTGTGGTGATAGAGGGTCTAAGGGTCCCGCCGCTGAGTCCTACTGCACCTGCTGCTGAGGCTAAGGAGATTCTCACTGCTATCGGAAGAAAAACTGCTCTTTTAGTTTGGCGACTGTATACCTGGATGTATTTGTCCTGGACCTCAGTCGGAGTGTATGTAGTGAGCTGCGGAACCAGAGTGACGGGCAGGCACAAAAGGGTAAGGTAGAACTGATGTTTAAATGCTTAGTGTATAGTTGCACCAAAAGAAAATTTTTTTCTGGCGCTGTTAGTGGTTTGGAGGGGATTTGGGTGACATTACATGTCTGTGTCGATGGATTGGAGTAGCAAAAGGGCACTTGAGTGTTTTCTGGTTGGATGTACAGAGGAATATTGGGGATGGTTATGGGTTTTGTGGTCTTTACGTTGGATGAAAATGACAGGGCAGGACCTGGTACTGCTACCAGAGGAGGGCGTTCTAGGGCTGCACACATGCAGCAGGTGGAGAGGTTGCCTAGTCCAGCAAAGTGGCGATGGCCAGTCCCTGCTGTAGCAGGGTAAGCTGGGAGAAGGGAGACTCAGAAGGTTTAGAAATTTGCTTAGTGAGTTGAAGGTCTTGGATCTGAATATTACAGTGGATGGTGGATTGGACCTGGAGTAGCGACCTCCATACATAGAGTTTGGCGTCTGGAAATTTCTCTCGGCGAGTGGCGTACCACGCTCCTGGAACCAGAGGTGTCCAGCGGCTATCCCAGGGGTCTGGGATTGTGAGAGTGTATTTAGATTGATGGTAGTAGAATCATCCCTGGGGACAAAGGGAAAGGTAAAGTATCTGGCAGGAAGACCAAGGACACCCTACATTTTTCTGTATTCACCTTTTTGCACATTGGGTAGTTGCCTTCTGGTCATACAGGTAGCAAATGATGGGATCAGCTTTTCCTTGATGCCGCTTAAAGTCAGTGAAATTTAAGTATATGGGTGTTCTGCACCCTGTGGGTGGGCAGTCAGCGGTGGCCAGCAAATAATCATAACGCTTAGTGCGGGCGTAATTGGTATAGTTTTCAGTCAAGTAAAATCGCCAGCAAAAGGGGAAATTATATTAGGTTTAGCTGGCTGGCTTGGTGAGGCGAGTGAGGTGGAGAGACATAGGACCAGTAGACTGAGCCAGACCACTGGGAGCCATGGTCAGAGTTCACTGCTGCCTTGACTCGGGACAAATGTACCCAGGAATCTATTCCAAGACCCTTGACTGCCAAGGGAGTGGTGAGCACTACGGTGTAAGGGCCTTCCCACCGGGGTGCTAAGGGTCTGGGTGCTAGGGATTTAATTAACACAGCATTTCCAGGATGCACTGGTTTTTGGTGATCAGCAGAGGTCGGAGATGGTTCAGGGATGGGGGAGTTTTCGTGTTGTCTAAGAAGGTTGCGGAGCAAGGACAAGTATGGAAGGTACGAAGCTAGCGGAGGGCAATCAGTTGCAGGAAGAGGCGAGAAAAGAAAAGGTTGTCCGTAGAGTATTTCGATCATGGCTGGGGAGGATCTGCACACATAGGTGCTTCAGAGGGGTCGTTAATCTTATCTATATGTGAGGGAGGGTTGGAGTGACCATATATTCAGAAAACATTCTGGCTTTGGGACGAGCTGGTTCCAGGAATTTGGGGTAGAGCAGGGGAGGGGAGGTGGGTTAGGGGTCAGTCTTGAGAGCTAAGATGGAGGTGCAGGCCTCTAAATGGAGTCTGTTGCACCCAAGACTGGGACACAGTGGTGTGCTGCGGCTCCGCCAAGCAAGATGGCTGGGAGCGCCCACATCTACCCTGTTGGTTTGGGCAGGTCTCTGGCTGGGTGGTTGGCTCCAGGCTGGCTTTCAGCTAGGCCACAATCTGCGGCTTCCATTTTCCCAGCCACATGACTCCACTCCCAGGCAGAATGGCGCCACCTGTGTCTATTGTAGCTACTGTCTCTTCCCAGAAAGAAAGCCACCGAGACCGCGGGCAAGTTCAACAGAACAAGTTTTATTTTCTGCGCAGAGACTGTCAGCTCTCTTGAGAGGAGACTGAGTGGCCCCCAGTCTAATTTTCCAAAGGTTTTTATACTTTTGCAATGTGCAGGTGTGCAAGCAGGTAGAGTAGAGAAGCAGGGTGTTGCAGTTAGCCATTCTTAGTTGAACATTACATGCTCTGGTCTTTCCTTCTGTACGTTCCCTTGGGCTATGTCTGCACAGCCTACCTCCCCAATATCAGCTAGTTCGTTGACAGTTCATAGCTAGTTTATTTACTGTTCATAATGGCTTCTATCAGCTCAAAATGACTTCTCTTGTCAAGGCTGTTTAAGCTTTGCCCAGAGCTGCTACATTCCCTCCTCTTCTTAGCCGAGTTCAATTCATTGAATCTGCGGTAGCCAGCCCAGTGTATGGTGGGCTCAGCACTAAGAGTTTTATGGTTTGTACTTTCTGTGTGAGGACTGCCACTAGCTTATTGGTTATTATTGGTCCAAACGTGAGGTTTAGCAGGAGGAGGATTAGGGGTCCGGCTAGGGGCGTTACTAGGGTGGTTCGCCAGGTTGCCCAATTAAGTAGCTTTTCAAACCAATTGGTTTCTTCATTTCTTTTCTTGACTCTTTCCTCTAATCTTTTCCTAACCAGGGCTAAACTATCTTTAATGATTCCTGAATGGTTTGCATAAAACAAGTTTCTCCTAATGCCATGCACAACACTCCTTGTTTCAAAAGGAGCAAGTCAAGCCCTCGGCGGTTTGGCAACACACTTCTACAAGGGAGTGTAAGGATCTTTCTAAATGGGAAACATGGTATTTTTATCCCTGTATATCTAAAGCAATTTGCTGACAAAGAGTCTGATAGTTTAAGTTTCCTTGTATTAAAGCAACTGACCCGACTGCAGCTAATCCCATAATCCCAAGCACCGTTAACAGTGGGACTGACATTGGGGCTCTTTTAGCTCATCCAGAAATTCCAAAGTTATCCCTACCTCCTTCACCAGAACACAGGTACACTTGAGGAATAACATGCACTAGGACACAAATACCCGGGTCTGCTGCTAATACTGGGGAAAGGAGACAGGGTGCTAGTCCTGTTGAACAAGTAAAGCAAGTACCCGTTGTGGCAGATAACAAATAAGGATCACCATTTGGTTCAATAGGAACAGCTTGAAGGCAAAAATCTTGATATTTTGATATATTAAAGGGATAATTAGATGAATAAAAACAGTCTTCGCCCTTGGTAATCTTTTAAAGTGAGCTAGAGTTGAGTCCACTCTAACCTCACCTACAGACTGCTGCTTCGTGTAATCCTTCTTACTAACATTTCTAATTGGATTACGCTCTGCACCAATAGTGCTATTTGTAGCTGTGCCTACCGAGTAAGGGGGAGCAGGGTTCAGACAAAGCCAACAATCAGTTGCGAGGTTAGGATTTGAGTTCATAAATTGGAATACAGCATCCAGAGTATCAAACACAGAACCTTGAGGTGGCTCCTGAATGGGAAGGGCCCTTTGAGTTGGGCTGGCAGTGAACGGGAAAGTTACTGAAGAGTCTGGAGGGTGCGGCAAAGGAATCTTAATGATACCCAGCTGTGGCTCTTCAGGATTTATCACCAGGTTTGGGCCTATTTATGGACAGGAAGTTGCCATATTTTACTTTGCTGCATAGTAAAGGTTGTCCCGGGATCTCTATCATTTACATAATACTGAATTCCCCATGTGTTCCCAGTGAACCCAATAACGCTTGAATCCAGTTCTTATTGGGTTACATTTGGAAACCATACACGTGGTGGGATCAAACCCCTCCGACTTGAGTCCCATTCTTGTAAAAACAATAGGGTCGTCTTTAACAAGTTTCCACCCTGAAGATGATAGTTTCACAACCCTAAGCTGCACAATGGCAATGTCCCTCCCCTTGGCAGTTAGGGAGCCCATGAGCCGGGCATCTATAGAAATGGTGTGTTTGGAGCCTTCTTTCTATAGAGGGTATTCCGCACCCATAGGACGGGATTCCGGTTATGGGCCCCATTGTGCCCTTTACCTTTAAAGGATCCGGAATGCCAGCTCTTTCCTAGCAAATCAAACAAATCAAAGCAGAAACGGGGGTCAGACCCAGTGTAAGAAGTTACATATTCACTGTTGGAGGTTCGAGTAGCAGTCCACAGATGTGTTTGTGGTTGGGCGAAATGGCGGGTGCTGACAGCAATGCTCAGACAAAAACAATTAAGTTCTGTAAAGCCTTAATTTTGAGGGTTTTTCTGTCTTTCTGAGTGTTCATCTTTTCAGGATATGCTCAGGGAGGGCTTTTTTTTGACTTGTGACTGATGAATCCACGGCCCCTTCCCCACTACTTTAATAGCAGTTGGTGTTATAATATCACCTAGTATGGGCCAGTCCCCCTAGGTTCTAAGGTCTCGGGTCCGTGCTTCTTTACCCACGTTCAGTCTCCAGGTTGCAAGTTGTGGGCTGCCTCTTCACTTTTCCCTTGGTTGGGCCCAAAATGAAGGTGTCGGAGCAGATGATTTGTCTCACCTGCTGGACAGCCTGCAGGCACTTCATGAAGGAACAAGTAGTGACTTCCATTACTTCTACTTCCTTCAGTCTTGGGAGGATTGGGGAAGGTCTGCCAAACTTAAATTCAAACGGGGTCGTGCTTTTCACATAGGGAGTGCATCGGACTCGAAGTAGGGCAAAAGGTAAAGAAAGGATCAATCCAGTTCTCGCCAGTTTCTAAATGCAACTTAACTAACAATTCCTTTAGGGTTCTGTTTATTCTTTCTACTTGCCTTGAACTTTGGGGCCTATAAGCCCAGTAGAGCTTCCAGTTAATATTTAGAAGCATTGCTAATACTTTAGTAATTTGAGCAATGAATACTGGGCCATTGTTGGACCCCAAGGTGGTGGGAAGCCAAATCTAGGGACAATTTTAGTTACTAATAATTTACACCCAGTGGCAGCAGTGTCCTTCTTCGTTGGGAAGGCTCCCACCCATCCAGAATAGGTGTCCACTAGCACCAGCAAATACCCGTAGCCATACTTTCTAAGTTTGATATCCATAAAGTCCACCTCCCAGAATTCTCCAGGAGTACTACCTCGAGCTTGTGGTTGGGGTTGCTCCTTTTCTTTTGTAGGGATGTTTCCCCGAGCGAGCACAGTGCAAGCAACAGTGGTGTCATCTGCCACCCAGTGTCCAAGCCTGGGTATGTAAAAGTACCTGAGGAGCAACTGAGACCATTTAGAGGATCCTGAGTGCATACCTTCATGTAGTCCTTGAATCAGATCTCTCCCAGAGCTTCTGGCATGAATCTTCTTCCATCAGGATGCAGCAGCCACCTGGATGCTCCGAGTTTCTTTGGCAGCCCAGCTCTTGGCTTACCTTTAGATCATTTTCCGAGTATGTAGGTTGTGGCAGTAACACTGGGGATGGCATGGTCATGGCCATTACCTTGGGGATTTGTGGTATAATCCTGGCATTCGAGATCCACCGGTCCAGGGGACTTGTTAGGAGGGGCTCAACCATAGGTCCCCCTACCCCAGCAATATCCTGCCCCAGTGTAAGCTTCCTAGCTTCTATAACTAGGATGGCCATGGCAGCCTCAGCTCGCATGCAGCTCGGCCATCCTGCAGTTGCAGAGTCTAGTGTGATTGAAAGATCGGCCACAGGTCTCTTTCATGGCTGCAAGTTCTGAGTTAGCATTCCTTTTGCTGTGCCCCTGGCCTGATAGACAATTGGAAGGGATTTTCTATGTCTGGAAGGGGAAGAGAGGGTGCCCATATGAACGACGTTTTTAAGGATTCAAAGGTTTGCTGTTCTACTTCAGTCCATTGAAGTTTTTTCCTTTCCCCAGTACTTGCATATAGGAGTTTGGCTAATCCATCAAATCCCAAATTCCACAATGGACAGTACCCCACAAATCCTAGAAACTCTCACACCTGCCTCTTAGTCTCAGGGACTGGGATTTTGAGGATCACCTCAGTGCGGCTGGGGGACAAGGTCTGTTTTCCCTCCTCCAGTTGGTAGCCTAGGTATACAGCTTTATTGACACACAGTTGAGCCTCTCTTTCAGATTCCCTGGACCCCAATTGGCCAAGGACTGTTAACAGGTCCTCGGTAGCACTTGGGCATTCCTCCAGGGTTTCGGAGGCCAGGAGGAGGTCATCTGCATACTGGAGCAAGGGGGTTTGGGGGTGTTCCTCCTTGTATTCCTGTAAGTCTTCATTGGGTTGACGTACAGAGGACAAGGGTATGGAGAACAAAGCATCCTTTAAGTCCAAAACAGTATAACAAATTCAGTTTGATGGGATAGTACTCAGGAGGGTCTCGGAGTTTGGTACCGTGGAGTGGACAGTTTCTACCCTCGCATTTACCTCTCCGAGATCCTGCACCATTTGGAAGTCCTCAGTTCCCGGTTTCGGCATGGGCAGCAGGGGAGCGTTCCATGTGGACTTGCAGGGCACCAAAATGCCTGTCCTCTTTAGTCTGCATATGTGAACAGCAATACCCACCTGTGCTTTCCAGGGAGTAGGGTTTTGCTTGACACTCACCAGTGTGGCTGAGCTCAGAAGTTGTACGACCGCAGGCACCTGATGTTCAGCAAGGTCTGGCAGGTTGTTCTCTGCCCAAACAAAAGGAATATCTTTTAGCCATTTATCAAGAAGTTCCTTTGAGGAGGTTTCTTCTGCTCTTTGATAAAACACATATCCCTCTGGCAGTGGAGCGGTGAGCAAAACCTTTGCCTTTTCAAGTTCAAGGGTTAAGGTGGTTGCAGCAGATGAGAAAGTAATCATGGCCACCATTTATCGAATAAATCCCGACCAATTAGGGGAAAGGGGCCCTGAGGCATTACCAGGAAGGAGTGTGGAACTGTCTCTTGTGCTAAATCTGTTATTCTGGCTGTTGTCCATGGGTATGCTTGGGTCTGCCATGTGGCA
This sequence comes from Tenrec ecaudatus, assembly GCF_050624435.1. Classification (NCBI taxonomy): domain Eukaryota; kingdom Metazoa; phylum Chordata; class Mammalia; order Afrosoricida; family Tenrecidae; genus Tenrec; species Tenrec ecaudatus. The sequence continues at coordinate 1,734,819 of NW_027457550.1, read as the reverse complement.
CCTGTAATTAAAATCTTTCCTTTTGACAATGCACCTGTAGTCTTTTCCAAAACCAAGAAGGTGGCCCCTGTGTCCACCAAGAAATTTACTGGCTGGCCCCCTTTTTGGAGTGTTAGCGTGGGATCCTGGAGGCCAAGTGAAACAGCCCTGACACCTTCATTCAGCTTCTTCAAGCATTATTGTCTCTCGCTTGGGTATTTCTAGGTGTGAATGAGGCCCGTCCTCTCTAGTGGAGGGTCGTGCACCTCTCCTGGCGTTTTCAAGGGACTGATGTTTCCAATGTCCTTCTTTCCTGCAGTAGGCACATTGATCCTTCTTCGGGGCTTGGTGGTGCCCACAGGTTAGTCTCTCCGTGAGTGGGCCATGCTCTCCATTTCCTGAGCCTCTGGGGTCTCTCATGGCAATTACTAGTATTTTAGCTAGTTTCTTTGTCTCTGTTGTTATACACTCAATGAGCCACTTCTACCAAATCACTAGGATTTTTCCCTTCAAACCCTTCCCACTTCTTTTTCATGTCTGAGGCAGACTGACTGAATAATACAGGCAATACTTACTTCCCTCCTGTTCTCAGGGGGCTTTCAGGTCAATAGGGGTATAAAGCCCGTAGGAGTCCATCAGCCACTCTAAAAAGGCAGGCGGACATTCTCTTGTAGGAGCCTGAGAATTCTCACTGACCTTAGATAAATTTATAGGCTTCCTAGTGGTTAAGCGGAGGCCCTGCAAGAGCAACTGGTGATATCTGCTTAAGCCCTCTGGGCCTTGCTAGGAGTTTGGATCCCACATTGGTTGTGCAGTGGGGAAAAAAAATTCTCTCAAGTGGGGAGTGCCCGCTGGCTGACCATTAGGTCCATTGACTGCCTTCTGGGCCTCTCTGGAAGGGGTCCCATTCCTCTGATATGAACAGCACCTGGAGAAGTTGCAGGAAATCACCTCAGGTGGGCTGATGCGTATGGAAAACCATATCTAGCAAAGAAATCAGACCTAATGGTTTGTCAGAAAAAAGGGGTTTTGTTGGTTCCAATTATACAAATCCCTGGAACAAAAGGGAACATATACTGAAAAAGGGATTCGGGAGTCTTCCCAGGTTTGGGGGCTGCTTGCCTTAAGGGGAGAATGGCTGCTGCTGAGTGATCTTTCTCTGGGGGTTGTTAAGACATGCCTGCCCTAGTGTATTTGTTGTGGGGTGGGGGGGCTCAAAAAGAGGCTGTGAGTATTCCTCTCTCCGGCCCCTTGGGAACCTGATAGGGTGGCAGCGGCACCAAGGGTCGGAAGCCAGCTCTCCTGCTCCCAGAGTCCTCTTGCAAAATGGGATAAATCAGACAGGGAGGGAAAGGGGGAAGGGAGGGGGAGGGACAGGGACAGCCTCCACCTTGGTGGTTTTAGGAACTTGGACAGGTTGTTTTTCCGGTCCTGCCATGTTTACTGAAATCTTGGAAACAAGAACTCTTTATGTTGGGGGAGGAAGTCTTTTATATATGTTGGCTTCTTAGTGGCAATGTCAATCCACACATGAATTTAAGGGATCAGATCAGGATGTCCTGGTTCCCCTTTCTAAGCAGGCTCCGACAGTGGCACTCGGATCTCGGTGCACCTCGAAATGTTGTAGCTACTGTCCATTCCCAGAAAGAAAGCATCTCCGACCACCGGCAAGTTCAACAGAAAAAGTTTTATTTTCTGCACAGGGTCTGTCAGCCCTCTTGAGAGGGGACTGAGCAGCCCCCTGTTGAATTTTCCAAAGGTTTTTATACTTGTGCAATGTGCAGGTGTGCAAGCAGGCAGAGTAGAGAAGTGGGGTGTTGTGGTTAGCCATTCTTATTTGAACAAAAACTGCTCTTGTTCTCAAAAGCCTTCTGAACATCCATTTCCTTTGGGACATTCCCTTGGGCTACGTCTGCACGACCTACCACCCCAATATCAGCTAGTTCATTGACAGTTCATAGCTACTTTATTTACCTTTCATGGTGGCTTCTGTCAGTTCAGAATGGCTTCACCATTATCAAGGCTCTTTATGGTTTTACCAGAGAACCTACATAGCCGCCATGGGGAAACAGGGCCTATGACCCTGGCCAAAATGGTGCCCACCAGTCCAAACACGTGGAAGGGCACTGCCTCGGGAGCTGGTTGATTTAGGCCTGGGAGATAGCCCTGCCTTGTCCCGGCAGCCAAATGTTTCCCTTTTCCCCTCCGTTCCCTTTGCCTTTCTCCTGGTTTTTAAAACAAGCTGCTTGAGCCCCATAACACTGAGCAGGACTTTTTTGTAACATTTAATTAAAATGTATCTGGTACCAAAATTATATATTATAAATATGACAATTTGGTTATATTTTTGAAAATTTATACTTTTAAAATATACTTTGGTTGTCATATATATTGATAACAATGAAAGTAAAGAATAGAAACAAAAAAATATTATTTCCTGCATTGAAAACTTCAGGTGTTCTAGGGTTAGTGTTCTACCAGTGTAGGTTTGTTCCTTGTTACTGGCTGGTTTTCCGTTGCTCAGTCTTAAGACAAAGGCATTCGGAAGCCTAGCCTGGGTAACCCTTACTTTTAGGCTTTCAGTGGTGTTTCTTCATGCACTTTTGGGGACAGCTCTTAATATAGCTCAGCTGCCATGATGTTCCAGCCAGAAATTCCTATTTTCCTAAAGGTTCCCTGAGCTGCCAGATGCCCCTTCCCTTCAGAGATTTGAGAGTCTGCTCCTGCCAGCAGGCATCTTAGAAGGCTGTGGGGCCATCCCAAGCAGTGGTCCTCCTAGCTTATTGTCTAGAAAATGGTTGGACCTAAAGTCGCCCACAGCGACTGCTCTTTGACCCTTTGTCTATGGTGGGGGCACCTGTCAGAGGCATCAGTTTAATAGCACCCCAGGGGTCTGCTCTGAAGCGGGGTTATTGACCTTGAGGCAGCAAGCTCTAAATAGCCTTGTTTTGTGCTTTCCAGATGGGACTTAGCAGCTTCATACTCAGGAATTGCCCCCTTGCATGAATCCTGTCCAATTGGGATAGAGTTGACACAGAGGCTAGACAAACAAAAGCTGATACACTATGCAACTTTATTTGAGAAAGGAGAATGGTGGCCAGAGAATGGCACACTTTTCCTTCCAACCCTGATTCACCTGGAACAGTTCTGTAGAGTGATGGGAAATGGGCGGAGATGCCAGAAGTTAGAGCATTTCTCCTTTTGAGGAGCAGTAGAGACCTTCATCCCCAGTGCACACAGGAACCCCTAAGGCAGGCGTCCTCAAACTGTGGCCCGTGGGACACATGTGGCCTGACGATATTTATTCCACCCTCAGGGTGTTTTTGCTGCCTCTGCCTGTCCTGCTTAGCAGCCGACTCGTGCAGTGTGCATAGGAACTTGTTCATAGGTTTTTAAAAAACTATAGTCTGACCCTCCAATGATCTGAGGGACAGAACTGGCCCCCTAGGTAAACAGTTTGAGGACCCCTGCCCTAAGGGATCCTGGACTTAGGGGTTACTATTCTCGCAGCCCTGACACACCCCTGATCATTCTACCCATAGTAGAGGCACCAGGGAAATTTGGTCCCTGGGTAATTTACCAGCCTTTTATTCAAATTGAAGCCAAGAAAATTAAAAATGACTTAGGCAGTTACTCTACTTTTGATTACGGTTGACTCCCCCTGTAGTACCCCAATATTACCATTTAACTCTATAACGCTGAGCATATTTCCATAACATATAAAGAAATGTATATATTAATAGATAGATAGATAAACAGACAGATAAATAGGTAGATAACTTTGAAAATAAAGAATAAAAACAAAAACATTTCCCCCAAATTGAAAATTGAGCCATTATAGGGTTAAAAAGGATGGGTCTTATCAGCAGGTGTAAGACCTTAGGATCATAAATGAAGCAGTGATCCCACTGCACCTAGTAGTGCCCAAACCCTGTGCCCTCCTAGGGAAATTGTGAATGCTTTAATCCCCGTTCCTGTACTTAGAGTGAACAAACACATGCCTGATAATCCTAAGTATATTTATTTCTTGTGACACTCACCTAACTTGAAGGGAACGACCTCCTCCGAATCTTAGACTTGTCTCACTTAAACTCTTCAACCTTTTGTCTTTTTGTTTGTTTTTCCAGAAGTTCTCAGGTTACCAAGGCCTCCAAACCAAGTGTGCCAGCTGCAGGACCACGATTTCCTGAACAACCTCAACTTTATCCATCCTGGGACCTGAGTGGACAATCCCTTCTGAGCCCCATTTGCCCCTTTTGCAGCAGGAAGTACTTAGAGATGTCGTCGCCCAGTACCCCAAAGATTTGGGTCCATACCTCTTCAGGGGGCAAATGTTAGGTAGCTATCCTAGGGACTGGGGTGTCCATTATGCATGCCCAGAGGGCCAAGGTAGCAGCCCAAGAAGGAGTGGCACACTGTGCGTGCTCAGAGGTTCAGGTTTCCGGCCAGGAAGAGGAGGTACACCTGGGTGAGTGCTGCAACTTGATTGACCCACCAAGGCCAAGTAAATTAAATTCAGCTGCTGGGGTTGACCAGGGTTGCCCACCATGCCTCCCTAATGCTCATAAAACCCACTTGGATGACAATCAGGCTTCTACATGCATTCTTTCTCACGCAGAGCAGAGGACCAAGGTCTGTCTGTCCTCAGAGAGATCTGACAAACCCAGGAAGGCTCTTTGGAGGCAGCATAACTGGACATGAATGGCTGGTGGATACTGTTCAGATGCAGGACTTTCTACTTAGAAGGGTCTAATCCAGCCTGAGATAATCCTTGAATGAGTCCTCTGCCCAGATCTTTTTTTTTAACGTTTTATTAGGGGCTCATACAACACTAAACACATTCTATGCATACATCAGTTGTGTAAAGCACATTTGTACATTCATTTCCCTCATTCTCAAAATATCCACTCTCCACCCAAGCCCATGGCCTCAGCTCCTCATTCCCATCCCCACCCCCCATGTGCGCTACCCCTCGCTCATCAATCCTTGGTAATTTACTAATTTTTGTCATATCTTGCACTGTCTGATATCCCCCTTCACCCACTTTTCTGTTGAAGTAAAATGTACATCCTTGTAATCAGTTCCCCGTTTCCAAACTGCCCTCCCTCTTACCCTCTCAGTGTCTTCACTCATAATACTGGTCCTAAAGGACTCATCCACCCTGGATTCCCTGTGTTTCCAGTTGCTATCTGTACCAGTGTACATTCTCTGGTCTAGCCAGATTTGTAAGGTAGAATTGGGGTCATGATAATGGGGGGAGAGAAAGCATTTAGCAATGAGAGGAAAGTTGTGTTTCATCGTTGCTATCTTGTACCTAGTCTTGGCTCATCTCCTCTCTGAGACCCTTCTGTAAGGTATTGTCCAGTGGTCTGGAAATGGGCTTTGGGTCTCTACCAAGCACTCTTCTCATTCCCAATAAGATGTTTTTGTTCTGACGATGCCTGACACCTGATCCCTTCGAAACCTCGTGATCTCATAGGCTGGTGTGATTATTCCATATGGGCTTTGTTGCTTCTGAGCTAGGTGGCCGCTTGTTTACATTCAAGCTTTTAAGACCTCAGACGCTATATCTTTTGACAGCTGGGCACCATCCGCTTTGTCTTCAGTGTACCTGTGGGGAAGGTGAGCACCATAGAATGCCAATTTAATAGAACAAAGTATTCTTGCAATGAGGGAGTACTTGAGTGGAGGCTCAGAGTCCATCTGCTACCTTAATACGAAACCTATAAATATATGGACGTAGGTCTATTTCCCCATGCTCATATATGAATATATTTACATATGGACATACTTTTTTAAAGACCTCTATAACAGGCCCTTGCTTCCTCGCTTGCTCTTCTATTTCCCTTTCATTTTCCTCTTGTGCCCACTGCCATGCTCAGTCTTCCTTTGGGTTTCAGTAATTCTTCTTGGTTCCATTACTCTTGATCCCACCCTACCAGGCCTCCTACATCTACCTCACCACGGATATGCATGACTTCCTGTTCTCTTGTTTCTGGGTTTCTTAACACCGCTTCCTTTATGCCCACCTCCCTCTTTCCCATGCCCCACCCCCCAGAAGTGTTGGTCCTGGGTTTTGTCCTCCAGATTGGACATCCAGCCTATCTAATTTAGACAGACCAGAAAAGGTAATAACATGCACAAAACCAAGACAAGCAACGCAAAAAAACCAAGACAACAAAAATCCAATGACACTAAAAGAAAACAAAACTAACCAAGAAAGAAAAGCTCATAGTTAGTACAAGGACTGTGTGGTGAACTTTAGGAGTGTTTTCCAGTCCAGTCTGTTGGGGCACCGAGCCCTGACCACAAAGTCCACCTTTGGCATTCCCCGGGAACTTTGATGCTCCGTTTTCTAGCTCTTCCGCTGCACTCCCTTAGTGTCATGCCTCAATGTAGCAAGATCAGTTCGGGCGCAGTTCCCACACTGTGTCTCCAGTGTTGTCCCCTCTAGGGCAATGGGTCTTTGAGGGACGTTTCTCAACGTGGGGCTGCCCATGTGGTCTTTTCTGTGGACTGGCTTCTCTGATTGGGAACATCATCCTCAAGGTGTAGTGGGCCAGGATGTGCTCCATTCTCCCCTCCTCCGCCTTGTTCTGCTCTGTGTTCTCTGATCAGATATGTCCCTCTCTGCGAGCTGCAGCTCCGGTGCCATCCTGTGAAATACAATCTTTGGGGGCTGCAAGGAGGTGGGAGGGGGGGCATCAGCTCAGATCTTTTGAGAGTCCAGGAGATATTGACTTCTCGATGGGCACAGTTCTGTGAGGCACCGTGCTCTTGGTCCAGAAGCTGGTTGTGAATATGACTTTGTTGTTAACCAGTTGTGTGTCTCTGGGTCAACTCCTGTGTGTTTTGAGGGAGTTTTCTCATCTGGAAAGTAAATGTACTGGATTATCCAGAAGCCCATATCAGCAAGTTATTGAGAAGGGTTAATCAGAGACTGTTTCATATAGTGTGTATCTGCGCGCTGCATTCAAGACCTGGGGTGGCAATTATGAGCTCAGAATAGAGATGGTGTCCAGTAGGTGACAGACGTGGCTCCATATTGAAACAGGAAGCCCACTGTGGAGATTTGGTCCTTCCGTTGATGGCCACCGGCCACCTAGTCTTCTCCTGCTATAACTGCTTCACTGGCTCAGCAGCTGAGCCAGGAGCCAGTGCCATCATAACCAGGTGGCTAACTGGGAGAAAGGGCAGATAGATATTTGTTATCTTGTTGTCTTGGGAAGCCCACCTAACCTCCATGCAAACCTTCTGGTGTGAGTTATCTGTGGAAGGAATCATAGGCTCACAGTAATACACATCTTTCTTTTTGAAAATGTGCCCGTATTCCTTTCTGAACCTGAGAAGGTGGCTCCTGTGTCCACCAAGAAATTTACTTCCTGGCCTCCTACATGGAGTGTTAGCCTGGGTTTTGGCGGCGAAGTGAAACAGAGCCCTGACCCCTTCATTCAGCTCTTCAAGCCTTATTGTCTCTTGCTTGGGTCTTTCTCGTTGCAGATGAGGCCCGTCCACTCTTGTGGAGGGTCGTGGACCTCTCCTGGGGTTTTCAAGGCACTGATTTTTCCAGTGTCCTTCTTTCCTGCAGTAGGCACATTGATCCTTCCCCATGGCTTGGAGGTGCCCAGAGGTTAGTCTCTCCGTGAGTGGGCCATGCTCTCCTTTTCCTGAGTCTCTGGGGTCTCTCATGGCAATTCCTAGTATTTTAGCTAGTTTCTTTGTCTCTGTCGTGCTAGGGTCATCTCGGTTGTTATATACTCAATGAACCACTTGTATCAAATCACTAAGATTTTTCCCTTGAAACCCTTCCCACTTCTTTTTCATGTCTGAGGCAGACTGACTGAGTCATAAAGGCAATATTTATTGCCCTCCTGTACTCGGGGCCTCCGGGCTGTTAGGGGTATAAAGCCTGTAGGCTTCCATCAGCCACTCTAGAAAGGAAGGCAGACATTCTCTTAGCCTGAAAATTCTCACTGACCTTAGATAAATTCATAGGTTTCCTAGCTCTTCCGCAGAGGGTCATGTAAGAGCAATGGGTGATACCTGGTAAAGCCCTCTGGGCCTTGCTAGGAATTGACATCCCACATTGTTGGTGTAGTGGCCAAAAGAGTTTCTCTCAAGTGGGGAGTGCCCGCTCGCTGACCATCAGGTTCACTGACTGCTTACTGGGCCTCTGTCTGGAAGGGCTACCCTCCTCCGTTGTGAACAGCACCTGGAAAAGTTGTTGGCAAGCATTCCAGGTGGGCTGATGAGTATGGAAGTCATACCAGTACTAGTGTGTGTGGGGGGCTGCTTGTTAGGGGTGGGGGTGAGGTTGTGGGGCCGGTGGGGGAGGGAGTGACTCAATAAGGGCCTGTTAGAAGTTTTCTATTTCTGGACCCTAGAAACCTTATAGGGCGGGGGTTGAAAGAAAGGGTTTGAAGCCAGCGCTCCCACTCTCAGAGTTCTCCTGCAAAATGGGATAAAGCCGATTAGGGGAGAGAGATCGTGAGGGGAGGGGAGGGGAGGGGAGGGGAGGGGGAGGGGTGGGGGAGGGGTGGGGGAGGGTGATAGGGAGGGATGGCCTTCACCTATGTGGTTTTGGGAACTTGGACCGTTTGTTTTTCCGGTCCTTCCATGTTTCCTGAAACCTTGGAAACAAGGGCCCTTTTTTTGCGGGAGGGAGTAAGTCTTTTATATTTGCAGGCTTCTTAGTGGCAAAGTCAGCCCACACTTGAAGTAACGGGATCAGATCGGGATATCCTGGTTCCCTTTAACCATTACTATGAACTCTTAGTAATAGGGGATGGGAAAACTAGTCTTGCATGGGTCAATCAGGGACTCCTTCTGCCCCATCACTTTTAAACAAATTGTAGAGTCTCCAAGCTTTTGGGTTGAAACCACATCCTCTTGGTGAATGCCGAGAGCAGGGGTCCTCAAACTACAACCTGTGGGCCACATGCAGACAGCCGAGGACGTTGATCCTTTCTGCCGGGTGTATGTGCCCCATTTATTTTTTTTTTGAACTTCAATATGTGCAGTGTGCACATGAATTTGTTCGTAATATTTGTTTTTTTAAACTATAGTCTTTCCTTCAAAAGGCCTGAGGGATAGTGAACTGGCCCCTTGGGTAAACAGTTTCAGGACCCCTGCCCTAAGGTATCCTGGACTTAGGGGTTATTAATCTCCCAGCCCCGAAACATCCCTGAACATTCTACCCGTTGTAGGAGGCACCATGGGAATTTGGACCCCGGGTAATTTACAAGCCTTTACTCCAATTGAACCCAAGAAAATTCAAAATGACTTAGGCAGTTACTCTATTTTGGTCACTTTTGACTCGTCCTGCACTAGCCCATTATTTCCATTGAACTCTATAACGCGAAGCATGATGTTTTCATAACATTAAAAAATGTATATATTAATACATATATATATATATTTATAACTATGAAAGTCCACAACAAAAAGAAAATTTTTTCCCAAAATTAAAATTGAAGCGTTATAGGGTTAAAAAGAAGGATGGGTCTGATCAGCGAGTCCAAGACCTTAGCATCATAAATGAATCAGTGATCCGACTGCACCTAGTAGTGCCCAAACCTGTGCCCTCCTAGGGGAAAGTGTGAATGCTTTTATCCCTCTTCCTGTACTTCCAATGAACAAACACACATGTCTGGTAATCCTAAGATTTTTTTTGTTTCCTGTGACACTCACCTAATTTCAAGGCCACTGCCACCTCACAAGCTTAGCCTTGTCGTAGTCAAACTCTTCACCTTTTAGACCGTTTGTTTTTCTCAGAAGTTATCGGGTGATTAAAGCTTCTGAACCAAGTGTGCCAGGTCCACGACTACCATCTCCTGGACCACCTCATCCTTATCCATCCTGGATAAAGTTGCCCTCAATGGACAACCCCTCCCAGCAGTGTAGGAAGGGTATGGACCCAAAGCCCCACTTCGTCCCTTTTGCCAGCAGGAAGTAGCTAGAGATGTCGTCGCCCAGTACCCCAAAGATTTGGGTCCATATCTCTTCAGGGGGGCAAATGTTAGGTAGCTATGCTAGGGACTGGGGCATCCGTTATGCATGCCCATAGGGCCAAGAAAAGAGCCCAGTTAGGAGAGGCACCCTGTGCATGCTCAGAGGTCCAGATTTCTGGCCATGAAGGGGAGGTCACCTGGGTGGTTCCTGTACCTGGATTGACCAATCTAGGCCATGTTAATTCAATTCAGCCACTGGGGTCGGCCAGACTTGCCCACCACGCCTCCCTAACGCTCATAAAACTCTCTTGAGTGCAGACCAGGCTTCTGCATGATTTCTCTCACACTCAGGAAGGCTCTTTGGAGGCAGCTGGGCTGCACAAGAGTGGCTGGTGGATACTGTTCAGATGCATGGCTTTCTGCTTGCAAGGGTTTTTGTCTCAGCTGACTGGAAGGGAGGAGGTAGTACGTCTGGATCACAGAGTATCCATGTCCACAAACGAGGCTGCTCATTCCACTGTCCTGGAAGTGCTTTATGAAAACCCTCTGCTTTGCAATGTCACTCCTTGTAGATTAGAGTGGGAGGGGCTGGGACCAAGGTATGCAGCCTCTTGCTCCCAGTTGCAGGTTTCTGGATGCTGATTGTATCTCTTACAGCATCAGTTAGTGGGCTTGTTGTCTGCCTCAGGCTTTGTTCACGGAGATCCTCCAGCTAGGTGGTGGTGTATGCACATGAGCAGAGGCTTCCTGCCAATCCCCCATGAGTAGTAGAGCTCCCATGGTGTGGACTCCATGAAAGCCTTGCCCCAGGCAGCACGCTTACAAAGGAGGGTGGGCCCTGCAGGACAGAAGACCATTCCCCCTGTGGAATGGCCTCAGAGATCCACCTCCCTCTCTGGCCAGCTGCTGGGGCTGTGGGTCCTAAGCATCATGGCTGACTCAGTAATAGACACAGGGTGAGGCCACTCCAGTAGCTGTTTTGACTGGTCTCATCCAGCCTGAGATCATCCTTGCATGAGCCCTCTGCCAAGATTATTTTTGTTTCTTTTATGATCTTTTCATTAGTGGCTCCTACAACACTAACCGCAATCCATAAATACATCATCTGTTTGAAGCACATCTGTACATTAATTGCCCTCCTTATTCACAAAATATCCACTCTCCACCCAAGCCCCTGGCCTCAGCTCCTCATTTTCCCCCCCCTCAATGCCCGCCACCCATCCCTCATCAATCCTTGGAAATGTACTAATTCTTTTGTCATATCTTCACCCACCTTTCTTTTGAGGTCAATGAAGATCCTTGTAATCGGCTCCCACTTTCCATCCTGCCCTTCCTCCACCCTCCCAGTATCTCCACTCATAACACTGGTAAAGGGCCCATCCACCCTGGATATCCCGTGTTTGAAATTCCTATCGGTACTAGAATACCTTCTCTAGTTTGGCCAGATTAGTATGGTAGAACTGGGATCATGATAGTGGGGCAAGAGGAAGCATTAAGAACTAGAGGAAAGTTGTGTTTCATCTTTGCTGTCTCATAACCTGTATTCTTTAATCTCCACTCTGAGTTCCTTCTGTAAGGGGATGTCCAGTGCACTGCAAATAGGTTTTGGGTCTATACCCGGCAGTCCCCTCTCATTCTCCATGATAAGATTTTTTTGTTCTCATGATGCCTGTTGCCTTATCCCTTTAAAACTTTGTGATCACACAGGCTGGTATGCTTTCTCCATGTGGGCTCTGTTGCTTCAGAGCCAGATGGCTGTTTCTTTACCCTCAAGCCTTTAAGACCCCACACGCTATATCTTTAGGTAGCTGGACACCATCGGATTTCTTCACCACATTTGCTTATGCAGCCGCTTTGTGGTCAGTGATTGTGTAGGAAAGGTGAGCATCTTAGAATGCCAATTTTATAAAACAGTGTTCTTGCAATGAGGGATTCCTTGAGCGGAGGCCCTATGTCCATCTGCTACCTCAATACTAAATCTATAAACATATGGACATAGATCTATTTCCCCATGCCCCTTTGTAAATATATGTACATAAGTACATGCCTTTTTTTAGACGTCTATAACTGGCCCTTGCTTCCCAGCTCACTCTTCTATACCCTTTGATTTTCCTCTTGTGCCCACTGACATGCTCAGTCTTCCTTTGGGTTTCAGTAATTCCTCTTGGTTACATTACCTTTGATCACGCCCTACCAGGCCTCCTACATCACCCTCACTACCGTTTTCCATCACTTGTTGTACCCTTGTCTCTGGGTTTCTTTACACCACTTCCTTTCCCCCCACCCTCCTCACTCCCATGCCCAATGGAAAGGGCCGGTCACATGTTTACTCCTCCAGATTCTTCATCCAGCCTCTCTTAATTAGACAGACCTGTAAAGGTAATAACATGCACAAAACAAGACTGAGCTAAACCAAGCAGCAAAAAGAAAAACAAACAAAAATGAAAACAAAACCCAACCCAATTCCAATGACACTAAAAGAAAACAACACTAACCAGAAAGAAAAGTAAAGGACTGTGTGGTGAACTTTAGGAGTGTTTTCCAGTCCAGTCTGTGGGGGCACCGAACCCTGACCACAAAGTCCACCTTTGGCATTCCCCGGGGACTTTGATGCTCCGTTTTCTTTCTCTTCCGCTGACTCTCTTAGTATCATGCCTCGAAGTGGCAGGATCAGTTCGGGCGCAGTTCCCACACTGTGTGTCCAGTGTTGTCCCCTCTAAAGCTATGGGTCTTTGAGGGACATTTCTCATCGTGGGGCTGCCCATGTGGTCTTCTCTGTGGATTGGCTTCTCTGATTGGGAACATCATCCTCAAGGTGTATTGGGCCAGGGTGTGCTCCATTCTTCCCTCCTCCCCCTTGTTCTGCCCTGTGTTCTCTGATCAGATATGTCCCTCTCCACGAGCTGCAGATCCGGTGCCATCCTGTGAAATACAATCTTTTGGGGCTGCAAGGATGTGGGGGGGGTGGGTGTCAGCTCAGATCTTTTGAGAGTCCAGGAGATATTGACTGCTCGATGGGCACAGTTCTGTGGGGCACCGTGCTCTTGGTCCAGACGCTGGTTTGAATATGACTTTGTTGTTAACCAGTTGTGTGTCTCTGGGTGAACTCCCGTGTGTTTTTGAGTGAGTTTTCTCATCTGCAAAGTAAATGTACAGGATTATCCAGACTCCCATGTCAGCAAGTTATCCAGAGGAGTTAATCAGAGACTGTTTCATATAGTGTGTACCTGCGCGCTGCATTCTAGACCTGGGGTGGCAATTTTGAGCTCGGGATAGAGATGGTGTCCTGCAGGTGACATACGTGGCTCCATATTGAAACAGGAAGCCCACTGTGGAGATTTGGTCCTTCCGTTGATGTCCACCGTCTACCTAGTCTTCTCCTGTTATAACTGCTTCAATGGCTCAGCAGCTGAGCTAGGAGTCTGTGCCATCATAACCAGGTGGCTAATTGGGACAAAGGGCAGATAGATATTTGTTATCTTGTTGTCTTGAGAAGCCCACCTACCCTCCATGCAAACCTTCTGGTGTGAGTTATCTGTGGAAGGAATCATAGGCTCACAGTAATTCACATCTTTCTTTTTGAGAATGTGTCCGTATTCCTTTCTGAACCTGAGAAGGTGGCCCCTGTGTCCACCAAGAAATTTACTGGCTGGCCCCCTACATGGAGAGTTAGCCTGGGCTTTTGGTGGTGAAGTTAAACAGAGCCCTGACCCCCTTCACTCAGCTTCTTCAAGCATTATTGTCTCTTGCTTGGGTCTTTCTAGGTGCAGATGAGGCCCGTCCACTCTAGTGGAGGGTCGTGCACCTCTCCTGGGGTTTTCAAGGCACTGATTTTTCCAGTGTCCTTCTTTCCTGCAGTAGGCACATTGATCCTTCCCCATGGCTTGTCGGTGCCCACAGGTTAGTCTATCCGTGAGTGGGCCATGCTCTCCATTTCCTGTGTCTCTGGGGTCTCTCATGGCAATTACTAGTATTTTAGCTAGTTTCTTTGTCTCTGTCGTGCTAGGGTCATCTCTGTTGTTATACACTCAATGAGCTACTTGTACCAAATCACTAAGATTTTTCCGTTCAAACCTTTCCCACTGCTTTTTCATGTCTTAGGCAGACTGACTGAGTCATAAAGGCAATACTTATTGCCCTCCTGTTTCGGGGCCTCTGGGCAGTTAGGGGTATAAAGCCCGTATGCTTCCATCAGCCACTCTAAAAAGGCAGGCGGACATTCTCTTATAAGAGCCTGAAAATTGTCACTGACCTTAGATAAATTCATATGTTTCCTAACTCTTCCACAGAGGGTCATGTAAGAGCAACGGGTGATACCTGGTAAAGCCCTCTGGGCCTTGCTAGGAATTGAGATCCCACATTGTTCGTGTAGTGGCCAAAAGAGTTTCTCTTAAGTGGGTAGTGCCCGCTCGCTGACCATCAGGTTTACTGACTGCTTACTGGTCCTCAGTCTGGAAGGGCTACCCTTCCTCCGTTGTGAACAGCACCTGGAGAAGTTGCTGGCAATCATTCCAGGTGGGCTGATGAGTATGGAAGACATACCAGGACTAGTGTGTGTGGGGGGCTGCTGGTAGGGCGAGGGATGGGGTGGGGTGCCGGTGAGGGAGGGCATGACTCAATAAGGGCCTGTTAGAAGTTTTCTATTTGTGTCCCCTAGAAACCTTATAGGGCGGGGGTGGAACTAATGGGTCTGAAGCCAGCTCTCCCACTCCCAGAGTTCTCCTGCAAAATGGGATAAAGCGGATTAGGGGAGAGAGGTCGGGAGAGGAGGGGAGGGGAAGGGATGGGGAGGGGGTCAGGGTGGGGGACGGGGAGGGATGGCCTCGCCCTATTTGGTTTTGGGTACTTGGACCGTGTGTTTTCCCAGTCCTGCCATGTTTCCTGAAACCTTGGAAACAAGGACCCTTTCTTTGAGGGAGGGAGTAAGTCTTTTATATTTGCAGGATTCTAATTGACAATGTTAGCCCACACTTGAATTAAAGGGATCAGATCGGGATGTCCTGGTTGCCCATAACCATAACTATGAACTCTTAGTAATAGGGGATGGGAAAACTAGTCTTGCGTGGGTCAATCAGGGACTCCTTCTGCCCCATCACTTTTAAACAAATTGTAGAGTCTCCAAGCTTTTGGGTTGAAACCACATCTTCTTGGTGAACGCCTAGAGCAGGGGTCCTCAAACTACAGCCTGTGGGACACATGCAGACAGCCGAGGACGTTGATCCTTTCTGCAGGGTGTATGTGCCCTATTTATTTTTATTTTTGAACTTCAAATCAATATGTGCAGTGTGCACATGAATTTGTTCGTAATTTTTGTTTTTTTAAACTATAGTCTTTCCTTCAAAAGGCCTGAGGGATAGTGAACTGGCCCCCTGGGTAAACAGTTTCAGGACCTCTGCCCTAATGTATCCTGGACTTAAGGGTTACTAATCTCCCAGCCCTGAAACACCCCTGAACATTCTACCCGTTGTAGGAGGCACCATGGGAATTTGGACCCCGGGTAATTTACAAGCCTTTACTCCAATTGAACCCAGGAAACTTCAAAGTGACTTAGGCAGTTACTCTATTTTGTTCACTTTTGACTCCTCCAGTGCTTGCCCATTATTGCAATTTAACTCTATAACGCGGAGCATGATGTTTTCATAACATTTTTAAAAATGTATATATTAATACATATATATATTTAAAACTATGAAAGTCCACAACAAAAAGAAAATAATTTTTTTCCAAAATTAAAATTGAAGTGTTATAGGGTTAAAAAGAAGGATGGGTCTTATCAGCGGGTCCAAGACCTTAGCATGATAAATGAATCAGTGATCCCACTGCACCTAGTAGTGCCCAAACCTGTGCCCACCTAGGGGAATGTGTGAATGCTTTTATCCCTCTTCCTGGACTTCCAATGAACAAACACACATGTCTGGTGATCCTAAGATTTTTTTTGTTGCCTGTGACACTCACCTAATTTCAAGGCCACTGCCACCTCACAAGCTTAGCCTTGTCGCAGTTAAACTGCTCACCTTTTAGACCGTTTGTTTTTCCCAGAAGTTATCGGGTGACTAAAGCTTCCGAACCAAGTGTGTCAGATCCACGACTAACATCTCCTGGAGCACCTCAACCTTATCCATCCTAGATAAAGTTGCCCTCAATGGACAACCCCTCCCAGCAATGTAGGAAGGGTATGGACCCAAAGCCCCACCTCGCCCCTTTTGCCAGCAGGAAGTAGCTAGAGATGTCGTCGCCCAGTACCCCAAAGATTTGGGTCCATATCTCTTCAGGGGGGCAAATGTTAGGTAGCTATGCTAGGGACTGGGGCATCTGTTAAGCATGCCCATAGGGCCAAGATAAGAGCCCAGTTAGGAGAGGCACCCTGTGCATGCTCAGAGGTCCAGGTCCTGGCCATGAAGGGGAGGTACACCTGCGTGGGTCCTATACCTGTATTGACCAACCTAGGCCATGTAAATTCAATTCAGCCACTGGGGTCGGCCAGACTTGCCCACCACGCCTCCCTAGCGCTAATAAAACACACTTGAGTGACAGACCAGGCTTCTGCGTGATTTCTCTGTCACTCAGGAAGGCTCTTTGTAGGCAGTAAGGCTGCACATGAGTGGCTGGTGGATACTGTTCAGATGCATGGCTTTCTGCTTGCAAGGGTTTTTGTCTCAGCTGACTGGAAGGGAGGAGGTAGTACGTCTGGATCACAGAGTATCCATTTCCACAAATGAGGCTGCTAATTCCACGGTCCTGGCAGTGCTTTATGAAAACGCTCTGCTTTGCAATGTCACTCCTTGTAGATTAGAGTGGGAGGGGCTGGGACCAAGGTATGCTGCCTCTTACTCCCAGTTGCAGGTTTCTGGATGCTGATTGTATCTCTTACAGCATCAGTTAGTGGGCTTGTTGTCCCTCAGGCTTTGTTCACAGAGATCCTCCAGCTAGTTGGTGGTGAGTGCGCATGAGCAGAGGCTTCCTGCCAATCCCCCATGAGTAGTAGAGCTCCCATGGTGTGGACTCCATGTAAGCCCTGTCCCAGAGAGCACGCTTACATAGGAGGGTGGGCCCTGCAGGAAAGAGGACCATTCCCCCTGTGGAATGGCCTCAGAGACCCACGGCCCTCACTAGCCAGCTGCTGGGGCTGTGGGCCCTAAGCTTCATGCCTGACTCAGGAATTGACACAGGGTGAGGCGACTCCAGTAGCTGTTTTGACTGGTCTAATCCAGCCTGAGATCATCCTTGCATGAGCCCTCTGCCCAGATTATTTTTGTTTCTTTTATGATCTTTTCATTAGTGGCTCCTACAACACTACCCACAAAATATATATACATCAGCTGTTTGATGCACATCTGTACATTAAGTGCCCTCATTATTCTCAAAATATCTACTCTTCACCCAAGCCCCTGGGCTCAGCTCCTCATTTTCCCCCCCTCAATGCCCGCCACCCATCCCTCATCAATCCTTTGAAATGTACTAATTCTTTTGTCATATCTTCACCCACCTTTCTTTTGAGGTCAATGAAGATCCTTGTAATCGGTACCCACTATCCATTCTGCCCTTCCTCCACCCTCCCAATATCTCCACTCATAACACTGGTCCTAAAGGGCCCATCCACCCTGGATTCCCCGTGTTTGAAATTCCTATCGGTACTAGAATACCTTCTCTAGTTTGGCCAGATTAGTATGGTAGAACTGGGATCATGATAGTGGGGCAAGAGGAAGCATTAAGAACTAGAGGAAAGTTGTGTTTCATCTTTGCTGTCTCATAACCTGTATTCTTTAATCTCCTCTCTGAGATTCTTCTGTAAGGGGATTTCCAGTGCACTGCAAATAGGTTTTGGTTCTATACCCGGCAGTCCCCTCTCATTTTCCATGATAAATTTTATTTGTTTTCATGATGCCTGTTGCCTTATCCCTTTGAAACTTTGTGATCACACAGGCTGGTATGCTTCCTACATGTGGGCTCTGTTGCTTCTGAGCTACATGGCTGCTTCTGTACCTTCAAGACTTTAAGACCCCACACGCTATATCTTTTGGTAGATGGACACCATCGGTTTTCTTCACCACATTTGCTTATGCAGCCGCTTTGTGCTGAGTGATCGTGTAGGGAAGGTGAGCATTGTAGAATGCCAAATTAATAGAACACTGTTCTTGCAATGAGGGAGTCCTTGAGCGGAGGCCTTATGTCCATCTGCCTACTTAATACTAAATCTATAAACATATGGACATAGATCTATTTCCCCATGCCTCTTTGAAAATATATGTACATGACTTTATTTAGACGTCTATAACTGGCCCTTGCTTCCCAGCTCACTCTTCTATACCCTTTGATTTTCCTCTTGTGCCCACTGCCATGCTCAGCCTTCCTTTGGGTTTCAGTAATTCCTCTTGGTTACATTACCCTTGATTATGCCCTACCAGGCCTCCTACATCCCCCTAATCACCGATTTCCATCACTTGTTGTTCCTTTGTCTCTGGGTTTCTTTACACCACTCCCTTTACCCCCAGCGTGCTCTCTCCCATGCCCAATGAAAGGGCCGGTCACATGTTTACTCCTCCAGATTGTTCATCCAGCCTCTCTTAATTAGACAGACCTGTAAAGGTAATAACATGCACAAAACAAGACTGAGCAAATCCAAGCAGCAAAAAGAAAAAAAACATACAAAAATGAAAACAAAACCCAACCAAAATCCAATGACACTAAAAGAAAACAACACTAACCAAGAAAGAAAAGTACAAGGACTGTGTGGTGAACTTTAGGAGTGTTTTCCAGTCCAGTCTGTTGGGGCACCGAGCCCTGACCACAAAGTCCACCTTTGGCATTCCCCGGGGACTTTGATGCTCCATTTTCTTTCTCTTCCGCTGACTCTCTTAGTGTCATGCTTCGATGTGGCAGGATCAGTTCGGGCGCAGTTCCCACACTGTGTCTCCAATGTTGTCCACTCTTGGGCTATGGGTCTTTGAGGGACGTTTCTCATCGTGGGGCTGCCCATGTGGTCTTCTCTGTGGACTGGCTTCTCTGATTGGGAACATCATCCTCAAGGTGTAGAGGGCCAGGATGTGCTCCATTCTCCCCTCCTCCCCCTTGTTCTGCCCTGTGTTCTCTGATCAGATATGTCCCTCTCCGCGAGCTGCAGATCCGGTGCCATCCTGTGAAATACAATCTTTGGGGGCTGCAAGGATGTGGGGGATGGGTGGCAGCTCAGATCTTTTGAGAGTCCAGGAGATATTGACTGCTTGATGGGCACAGTTCTTTGCGGCACCGTGCTCTTGGTGCAGACGCTGGTTGTGAATATGACTTTGTTGTTAACCAATTGTGAGTCTCTGGGTCAACTCCTGTGTGTTTTTAAGTGAGTTTTCTCATCTGGAAAGTAAATGTACTGGATTATCCAGACTCCCATGTCAGCAAGTTATCCAGAGGAGTTAATCAGAGACTGTTTCATATAGTGTGTACCTGCACGTCGCATTCTAGACCTGGGATGGCAATTATGAGCTCAGGATAGAGATGGTGTCCAGCAGGTGACATACGTGGCTCCATATTGAAACAGGAAGCCCACTGTGGAGATTTGGTCCTTCCGTTGATGGCCACTGGCCACCTAGTCTTCTCCTGCTATAACTGCTTCACTGGCTCAGCAGCTGAGCCAGGAGCCAGTGATACCATAACCAGGTGGCTAACTGGGACAAAGGGCAGATAGATATTTGTTATCTTGTTGTCTTGGGAAGCCCACCTAACCTCCATGCAAACCTTCTGGTGTGAGTGATCTGTGGAAGGAATCATAGGCTCACAGTAATTCACATCTTTCTTTTTGAAAATGTGCCCGTATTCCTTTCTGAACCTGAGAAGGTGGCCCCGGTGTCCACCAAGAAATTTACTGGCTGGCCCCCTACAAGGAGAGTTAGCCTGGGCTTGGTGGCGAAGGGAAAAAGAGCTCTGACCCCTTCATTCAGCTTCTTCAAGCATTATAGTCTCTTGCTTGGTTTTTCTAGGTGCAGATGAGGCCCGTCCACTCTAGTGGAGGGTCGTGCACCTCTCCTGGGGTTTCAAGACACTGATTTTTCCAGTGTCCTTCTTTCCTGCAGTAGGCACATTGATCCTTCCCCATGGCTTGGCGGTGCCCACAAGTTAGTCTCTCCGTGAGTGGGCCATGCTCTCCTTTTCCTGAGTCTCTGGGGTCTCTCATGGCAATTACTAGTATTTTAGCTAGTTTCTTTGTCTCTGTCGTGCTAGGGTCATCTCTGTTGTTATACACTCAATGAGCTACTTGTACCAAATCACTAAGATTTTTCCATTCAAACCCTTCCAACTTCTTTTTCATGTCTGAGACAGACTGACTGAGAAATAAAGGCAATACTCATTGCCCTCCGGTTCTCGGGGCCGTTAGGGGTATAAAGCCCGTAGGCTTACATCAGCTACTCTAGAAAGGCAGGCGGACATTCTCTTATAAGGCCCGAAAGTTCTCACTGACCTTAGATACAGTCATAGGTTTCCTAGTTCTTCCGCAGAGGGTCATGTAAGAGCAATGGGTGATACCTGGTAAAGCCCTCTGGGCCTTGCTAGGAATTGAGATCCCACATTGATCCGTAGTGGCCAAAGGAGTTTCTCTCAAGTGGGGAGTGCCCGCTCGCTGACCATCAGGTTCACTGACTGCTTACTGGGCCTCTGTCTGGAAGGGCTACCCTTCCTCCGTGGTGAACAGCACCTGGAGAAGTTGCTGGCAATCATACAGGTGGGCTGATGAGTATGGAAGACATACCAGTACTAGTGTGTGTGGGGGGCTGCTGGTTGGGGGTGGGGGTGAGGTTGGTGGGGGAGGTGGGGGAGGGAGTGACTCAATAAGGGCCTGTTAGAAGTTTTCTATTTCTGGACCCTAGAAAACTTATAGGGCGGGGTTGGAACCAAAGGGTCTGAAGCCAGCTCTCCCACTCCCAGAGTTCTCCTGCAAAATGGGATAAAGCCGATTAGGGGAGAGGGATCGGGAGGGGAGGGGAGGGGAAGATGGGGGAGAGGGAGGTGGTGGGGGAGGGGGTAGGGGAGGGATGGCCTCCACCTATGTGGTTTTGGGAACTTGGACCGTTTGTTTTTCCGGTCCTGCCATGTTTCCTGAAACCTTGGAAACAAGGACCCTGTCTTTGAGGGAGGGAGTAAGTCTTATATTTGCAGGCTTCTTCGTGGCAATGTCAGCCCACACTTGAATTAAAGGGATCAGATCGGGATGTCCTGGTTCCCCTTAACCATAACTATGAACTCTTAATAATAGGGGATGGGAAAACTAATCTTGCGTGGGTCAATCAGGGACTCCTTCTGCCCCATTACTTTTAAACAAATTGTAGTGTCTCCAAGCTATTGGGTGAAAACCACATCCTCTTGGGGACCGCCTAGAGCATGGGTCCTCAAACTACAGCCTATGGGCCACATGCAGACAGCCGAGGACATTGAGCCTTTCTGCCGGGTGTATGTGACGCATTTATTTTTTTTTGAACTTCAAATCAAGATGTGCATTGTGCACATGAATTTTTTCATAATTTTTGTTGTTTTTTTAACTATAGTCTGCCCCTCCAATAGCCTGAGGTACAGTAAACTGGCCCCCTGGGCACTTGGACTATGTAGGTTAACTACCGGGCACTTGCACTATCTAGGTTACCGAACGGGCATTTGGACTATGTAGGTAACCTAGCGGGCACTTGGACAGTCTAGGTTACCTAGCGGGCACTTGGACTTCTAGGTTAACGAACGGGCACTTGGTCTATGTATGTTGCATAGCGGGCAATTGGACTATCTAGGTTAGGTAACGGGCACTTGGACTATCTAGGTTACCTAGCGGGAACTTGGACTATGTAGGTTACCTAGCGGGCACTTGGACTATCTAGGTTACCTAACGGGCACTTGGACCATCTAGGTTTCTTAGCGGGCACTTGGACTATGTAGGTTAACTAGCGGGCACATGGACTATATAGGTTACCTAGAGGGCCCTTGGACTATGTAGGTTACGTAGCGGGATTATCTAGGTAAGCTAACAGGAACTTGGAATATCTAGGTTACCTAGCGGGCACTTGGACTATGTAGGTTACATTGCGGGCACTTGTACTATCTAGGTTACCTAAATGTAACTTGGACTATGTAGGTTAACTAGCGGACACTTGGACTATCTAGGTTAACTAGTGGGCACTTGGAATATCTGGGTTAACTAGCGGGCCCTTGGACTATGTAGGTTAACTAGCGGGCACTTGGACTATCTTGGTTAACTAGCGGGCACTTGGACTATCTAGGTTAACTAGCGGGCACTTGCACAATGCAGGTTCCCTAGCGGGCACTTTGACTATGTAGGTTCCCTAGCGGGCACTTGGACTATATAGGTTCCCTACGGGCACTTGGACTATCTAGGTACCCTAACGGGCACTTGGAATATGTAGGTTCCCTATCGGGCAATTGGACTATGTAGGTTCCTCAGCGGGCACTTGGACTATGTAGGTTCCCTATCAGGCACTTGGACTATGTAGGTTAACTAGCGAGCACGTGGATGATCAATGTTAACTAGTGGGCACTTTGACTATCTAGGTTAACTAGCGGGCAATTGGACTATCTAGGTTAATTAGCGTGCACTTGTACAATGCAGGTTCCCTAGCAGGCACATTGACTATGTAGGTTCACTACGGGCACTTGGACTATCTAGGTTCCCTAACGGGCACTTGGACTATATAGGTACCTCAGCGGGCACTTGGACTATGTAGGCTAACTAGGGGGCCCTTGGACGATCTAGGTTACCTAGCGGGTACTTGAACTATCTAGGTTAACTAGCGCACTTGCACTCTTTAGATTACCTAGCGGGCACTTGGACTATGTACGTTCCCTAGCGGGCACTTGGAATATCTATGTTAACTAGCGGGCACTTGGAATATGTAGGTTAACTAGTGGACACTTGCACTATGTAGGTTACCTAGCAGGCACTTGGACTATCTAGGTTAACTAGTGTGCACTTGGATTATGTAGGTTCCTTAGCAGGCACTTGGACTATCTAGGTTACGTAGCGGGCACTTGGTATATAGGTTAACTAGCGGGCACTTGGACTATGTAGGTTAACTAGAGGACACTTGGACTATCTAGGTTAACTTGTGGGCCCTTGGACTATGTAGGTTAACTAGCGGGCACTTGGACAATCTAGGTTAACTAGCAGGCATTTGGACGATCTAGGTTAACTAGCAGGTACTTGGACTATGTAGGTTAACTAGAGGACACTTGGACTATCTAGGTTAACTTGTGGGCCCTTGGACTATGTAGGTAACTAGTGGGCACTTGGACAATCTAGGTAAACTAGCAGGCATTTGGACGATCTAGGTTAACAAGCGGGCACTTGGACTATCAAAGTTAACAAGTGAGCCCTTGGACTATGTAGGTTAACTAGCGGGCCCTTGGACTATCTAGGTTACCTAGCGGGCACTTGGACTATCTAGGTTACCTAGCGGGCACTTGGACTATCTAGGTTACCTAGTGGGCACTTGGACTATTTAGGTTAACTAACGGGCACTTGGTATGTGCAGGTAACCTAGCGGGCACTTGGACTGTCTAGGTTACCTAGCGGGCACTTGGACTTCTAGGTTAACGACGGGCACTTGGACTATGTAGGTTGCTTAGCGGGCACTTGGACTATCTAGGTTAGGTAACGGGCACTTTGAGTATCTAGGTTACCTAGCGGGAACTTGGACAATGTAAGTTACCTAGCGGGAACTTTGACTATCTAGGTTACATAGCGGGCACTTGGACTATGTAGGTTAACTAGCGAGCACTTGGACTCTAGGTTACCTAGCGGGCCCTTTGACTATGTAGGTTTCCTAGCGGGTACTTGGACTATCTAGTTTAATGAACGGGCACTTGGACTATGTATGTAACCTAGCGGGCACTTGGACAGTCTAGGTTACCTAGCGTGCACTTGGACTATCTAGGTTAACGAACGGGCACTTGGACTATATAGGTTACCTAGCGGGCACTTGGACTATGTAGGATCCCTATCGGACATTTGAACTACTTAGGCCACCTAGCGGGCACTTGGACTATCTAGGTTAACTAGCGGGAACTTGGACTATCTAGGTCAACTAGCGGGCCCTTGTACTATGTAGGTTAACTAGCGAGTACTTGGACTATCTAGGTTAACTAGCGGACCTTGGACTACGTAGGTTAACTAGCGGGCACTTGGATGATCAATGTTAACTAGCGGGGCCCTTGGACTATCTAGGTTAGCTAACGGGCACTTGGACTAAGTACGTCCCCTAGTGGGCACTTGGACACTCTAGGTTAACTAACGGGCACTAGGACTATCTAGGTTAACGAGCGGGCACTTGAACTATCTAAGTTACCTAGCTGGCACTTGGACTATGAAGGTTCCCTAGCGGGCACTTGGACTATGAAGGTCAACTAGCGGGCCCTTGGACTATCTAGGTTAGCTAACTGGCACTTGGACTATGTAGGTTAACTAGCGGACACTTGGACTATGTAGGTTACCTAACGGGCACTTGGACTATGCAGGTAACCTAGCGGGCACTTGGACTGTCTAGGTTACCTAGCGGGCACTTGGACTTCTATGTTAACGAACGGGCACTCGGACTATGTAGGTTGCCCAGCGGGCAATTGGACGATCTAGGATAGGTAACGGGCCCTTGACTATCTAGGTTACCTAGCGGGAACTTGGACTATGTAGGTTACCTAAGGGCACTTGGACTATGTAGGTTAACTAGCGGACACTTGGACAATCTAGGTTAACTAGCGGGCACGTGGACTATCTAGGTTAACTAAGGGGCCCTTCGACTATGTAGGATAACTAGCGGGCACTTGGACTATCTAGGTTGCCTAGCGGGCACTTGGTCTAAGTACATACCCTAGCGGGCACTTGGACTATCTGGGTTACCTAGCGGGCACTTGGACTATCAAGGTTAACTAACGGGTAATAGGAAAATCTAGGTTACCTAGCGGGCACTTGGACTATGTAGGTCAACTAGCGGGCCTTGGACTATGTAGGTTAACTAGCGGGCCTTTGGACTATGTAGGTTAACTAGCGGGCACTTGGATTATCTAAGTTACCTAGCGGGCACTTGAACTATGTAGGTTAACTAGTGGGCCCTTAGACTATCTAGGTTAGCTAATGGTCACTTGGACTATGTAGGTTAATTAGCGGGTACGTGGACTATGTAGGTTCCCTAGCGGGCATTTGGACTATATAGATAACCTAGCGGGCACTTGGACATTGTATGTTACCTAGGGTGCACTTGGACTATCTAGGTTACCTAGCGGGCACTTGGATGATACAGGTTCCCTAGCCAGCACTAAGACTATTGGTTCCCTAACGGGCACTTGGACTATATAGGTTCCCTAAAGGGCACTTGGACTATATAGGTTTCTATCGGGCAGTTGGACTATGTAGGTTAACTAGCGGGCACATGGACTATCTAGGTTACCTAGCGGGCACTGAGACAATCTAGGTTACCTAGCGGGCACTTGGACTATGTAGGTTAACTAGAAGGCACGTGGACTATCAAGGTTACCTAGCGGGCTCTTGGACTATGTAGGTTACCAGCGGGCACTTGGACTATCTAGGTAAACGAAAGTGCACTTGGGCTATGTAGGTAACCTAACGGGCACTTGGACTGTCTAGGTTACCTAGCGGGCACTTGGACTATATATGTTAACGAACGGGCACTTGGACTATGTAGGTTAACTAGCGGACACTTGGACTATCTAGATTAGCTAACGGGCAATTGGACTATCAAGGTTACCTAACGGGCACTTGGACTATGTAGGTTACCTAGCGGGCAATTGGACTATCTAGGTTACCTAGCAGGCACTTTGACTATCTTGGTTAACTAAGGGGCACTTGAACTATGTAGGTTGCCAAGCGAGCACTTGGACTATGTAGGTTCCCTAGCGGGCGCTTGGACTATGTAGGTTCCCTAGCGGGTACTTGGACTATCTAGGTTAACTAGCGGGCAATTGGACTGTCTAGGTTACCTAGTGGGCACTTGGACTATGTAGTTTACCTAGCAGGCACTTGGACTATATAGGTTAACTAGCGGGCACTTGGACTATCTAGGTTACCTAGCGGGCACTTGGACTATGTACGTTCCCTAGCGGGCACTTGGGTTATCTACATTACCTAGCGGGCACTTGGACTATGTAGGTTAACGAACGGGCACTTGGACTATGTAGGTAACCTAGAGGTCACTTGGACTGTCTAGGTTACCTAGCGGACACTTGGACTATGTAGGTTAAGTAGCGGGCACGTGGACTATCTAGGTTAACTAGCGGGCACTTGGACTATGTAGGTTCCCTAGGGGGCATTTGGACTATATAGGTTACCTAGCGGGCACTTGGATTATGTAGGTTGCCTAGCGGGCACTTGGACTATGTAGGTTAACTAGTGGGCACTTGGATTATCTAGGTTAACTAACAGGCACTTGAACTATGTATGTTCCAGAGCGGACAATTGGACTATGTAGGTTCCTTAGCGGGCACTTGGACTATCTAGGTTCCCTAAAGGACACTTGGACTATGTAGGTTAACTAGCGGACAATTGGATGATCTAGGTTAACTAGCGGGTACTTGGACTATCTAGGTTAACTAGGGGTTCCTTTGACTACGTAGGTTAACTAGCGGACACTTGCACTATGTAGGTTACCTAGCGGGCACTTGGACTATCTAGGTTAACTAGCAGGCCCTTGGACTATCTAGGTTACCTAGCAGGCACTTGGACTATGTAGGTTAACTAGCGGACACTTGAACGATCTAGGTTAACCAGCGGGCCCTTGCACTATGTAGGTTAACTAGCGGGCCCATGGATTATGTAGGTTTACTAGGGGGCACTTGGACTATCTAGGTTAACTAACGGGCACTTGGACTATGTAGTTTCCCTAGAGGGCATTTGGACTATTTATGTTGCCTAGCAGGCACTTGGACTATGTAGGTTACCTAGCGGGCTCTTGGACTGTCTAGGTTACCTAGCAGGCACTTTGACTATCTAGGTTAACTCACGGGCACGTGGACTATGTAGGGTAACTAGCGGGCACTTGGACTGTCTAGGTCACCTAACGGGCATTTGGATTATCTAGGTTAACGAACGGGCAATAGGACAATCTAGGTTACCTAGCGGGCACTTGGACTATGTAGGTCAACTAGCGGGCCCTTGGACTATGTAGGTTAACTAGCGGGCCTTTGGACTATGTAGGTTAACTAGCGGGCACTTGGATTATCTAAGTTACCTAGCGGGCACTTAAACTATGTAGGTTAACTAGTGGGCCCTTAGACTATCTAGGTTAGCTAATGGTCACTTGGACTATGTAGGTTAATTAGCGGGCACTTGCACTCTCTAGGTTACCTAGCGGACACTTGGACTATCTAGGTTAACTAGCGGGCACTTGGATTATGTAGGTTGCCTAGCGGGCACTTGGACTATGTAGGTTAACTAGCGGGCACTTGGATTATCTAGGTTAACTAACAGGCACTTGAACTATGTATGTTCCAGAGCGGACAATTGGACTATGTAGGTTCCTTAGCGGGCACTTAGACTATCTAGGTTCCCTAAAGGACACTTGGACTATGTAGGTTAACTAGCGGACAATTTGATGATCTAGGTTAACTAGCGGGTACTTGGACTATCTAGGTTAACAAGGGGTTCCTTGGACTACGTAGGTTAACTAGCGGACACTTGCACTCTGTAGGTTACCTAGCGTGCACTTGGACTATCTAGGTTAACTAGCAGGCACTTGGACTATGTAGGTTAACTAGCGGGCCTTTGCACTCTCTAGGTTACCTAGCGGGCACTTGGACTATGTACCTTCCCTAGCGGGCACTTGGACTATCTATGTTAACTTTCGGGCCCTTGGACTATGTAGGTTACCTAGCGGACACCTGCAATATGTAGGTTACCTAGCGGGCACTTGGACTATGTAGGTTAACTAGCGGACACTTGCACGATCAAGGTTAACTAGCGGGCCCTTGCACTATGTAGGTTAACTAGCGGGCCCATGGATTATGTAGATTTACTAGGGGGCACTTGGACTATCTAGGTTAACTAGCGGACACTTGGACTATGTAGTTTCCCTAGCGGACATTTGGACTATTTAGGTTACCTAGCGGGCACTTGGACTATGTAGGTTATCTAGCGGGCACTTGGACTATCTAGGTTACCTAGCAGGCACTTTGACTATCTAGGTTAACTAACGGGCACTTGGACTATGTAGGGTAACTAGCGGGCACTTGGACTGTCTAGGTCACCTAACGGGCACTTGGATTATCTAGGTTAACTAGCAGACACTTGGACTATGTAGTTTCCCTAGCGGACACTTGGACTATGTAGTTTCCCTAGCGGGCATTTGGACTATGTAGGTTCCCTAGCGGTCACGTGGACTATGTAGGCTCCCTAGAAGGCACTTGGACTATGTAGGTTAACTAGCGGGCACTTGGACTAACCAGGTTACCAAGCGGGCACTTGGACTATGTAGGTTACCCAATGGGCACTTGGACTATCTAGGTTAACGAACGGACACTTGGACTATGTAGGTTAGGTATCAGGCACTTGGACTATCTAGGTTACCTAGCAGACACTTGGACTATGTAGGTTACCTAGCGGACACTTGGACGATTTAGGTTAACTAGCGGGCACTTGGACTATCTAGGTTAACTAGCAGGCCCTTGGACTATCTAGGTTTACTAGCGGGCACTTGGATTATCTAGGTTAACTAGCGGGCACTTGGACTATGTAGGTTAACTAGCGGACACTTGCATGATCTAGGTTAACTAGCGGGCTCTTGGACTATGTAGGTTAACTAGCGGGCACTTGCACTCTCTAGGTTACCTAGCGGACACTTGGACTATGTACCTTCCCTAGCGGGCACTTGGACTATCTAGGTTACCTAGCAGGCACTTGGATTATGAAGGATCCCTAGCGGGCAATTGGACTATCTAGGTTACCTAGCTGGCACTTGGACTATGTAGGTTAACTAGCGGACACTTGCATGATCTAGGTTAACTAGCGGGCCCTTGCATTATGTAGGTTAACTAGCTGGCCCATGGATTATGTAGGTTTACTAGGGGGCACTTGGACTATCTAGGTTAACTAGCGGGCACTTGGACTATGTAGTTTCCCTAGCGGGCATTTGGACTATTTAGGTTGCCTAGCAGGCACTTGGACTATGTAGGTTACCTGGTGGGCACTTGGACTATCTAGGTTACCTAGCAGGCACTTTGACTATCTAGGTTAACTAACGGGCACGTGGACTATGTAGGGTAACTAGCGGGCACTTGGACTGTCTAGGTTACCTAACAGACACTTGGACTATCTAGGTCACCTAACGGGCACTTGGATTATCTAGGTTAACGAATGGGCACTTGGACTATGTAGGTTACCTAGCCACCACTTGGACTATCTAGGTTAGCTAAAAGGCACTTGGACTATCTAGGTTCGCTAGCGGGCACTTGTACTATCTAGGTTACCTAGCTGGCACTTGGACTATGTAGGTCAACTAGCGGGCCCTTGGACTATCTAGGTTAGCTAACGAGCACTTGGACTATGTATGTTCCAGAGCGGGCACTTGTATTATGTAGGTTGCCTAGAGGACATTTAGACTATATAGGTTCCCTAACGGGCACTTGGACTATGTAGGTTCCCTAGCTGTCACGTGGACAATGTAGGCTCCCTAGAAGGCACTTGGACTATGTAGGTTAACTAGCGGCCACTTGGACTATGTAGGTTACCCAATGGGCACTTGGACTATCTAGGTTAACCAACGGACACTTGGACTATGTAGGTTAGCTATCAGGCACTTGGACTATCTAGGTTACCTAGCGGACACTTGGACGATTTAGGTTAACTAGCGGGCACTTGGACTATCTAGGTTAACTAGCAGGCCCTTGGACTATCTAGGTTTACTAGCGGGCACTTGGACTATCTAGGTTAACTAACGGGCACTTGGTATGTGCAGGTAACCTAGCGGGCACTTGGACTGTCTATGTTACCTAGCGGGCACTTGGACTTCTAGGTTAACGACGGGGACTTGGACTATGTAGGTTGCTTAGCGGGCACTTGGACTATCTAGGTTAGGTAACGGGCACTTTGAGTATCTAGGTTACCTAGCGGGAACTTGGACAATGTAAGTTACCTAGCGGGCACTTTGACTATCTTGGTTACATAGCGGGCACTTGGACTATGTAGGTTAACTAGCGAGCACTTGGACTCTAGGTTACCTAGCGGGCCCTTTGACTATGTAGTTTCCTTAGCGGGCATTTGGACTATTTAGGTTGCCTAGCGGGCACTTGGACTATGTAGGTTACCTGGCGGGCACTTGGACTATCTAGGTTACCTAGCAGGCACTTTGACTATCTAGGTTAACGAACGGGCACTTGGACTATGTAGGTTACCTAGCCACCACTTGGACTATCTAGGTTAGCTAAAAGGCACTTGGACTATCTAGGTTCCCTAGCGGGCACTTGTACTATCTAGGTTACCTAGCTGGCACTTCGACTATGTAGGTCAACTAGCGGGCACTTGGACTAACCAGGTTACCAAGCGGGCACTTGGACTATGTAGGTTACCCAATGGGCACTTGGACTATCTAGGTTAACGAACGTTCACTTGGACTATGTAGGTTAGGTATCAGGCACTTGGACTATCTAGGTTACCTAGCAGGCACTTGGACTATGTAGGTTACCTAGCGGACACTTGGACGATTTAAGTTAACTAGCGGGCACTTGGACTATCTAGGTTAACTAGCAGGCCCTTGGACTATCTAGGTTTACTAGCGGGCACTTGGACTATCTAGGTTAACTAGCGGGCACTTGGACTATGTAGGTTAACTAGCGGGCACTTGCACTCTCTAGGTTACCTAGAGGACACTTGGACTATGTACCTTCCCTAGCAGGCACTTGGACTATCTAGGTTACCTAGCAGGCACTTGGATTATGAAGGATCCCTAGCGGGCAATTGGACTATCTAGGTTACCTAGCTGGCACTTGGACTATGTAGGTTAACTAGCGGACACTTGCACGATCTAGGTTAACTAGCGGGCCCTTGCACTATGTAGGTTAACTAGCTGGCCCATGGATTATGTAGATTTACTAGGGGGCACTTGGACTATCTAGGTTAACTAGCGGGCACTTGGACTATGTAGTTTCCCTAGCGGGCATTTGGACTATTTAGGTTGCCTAGCGGGCACTTGGACTATGTAGGTTACCTGGAGGGCACTTGGACTATCTAGGTTACCTAGCAGGCACTTTGACTATCTAGGTTAACTAACGGGCACGTGGACTATGTAGGGTAACTAGCGGGCACTTGGACTGTCTAGGTCACCTAACGGGCACTTGGATTATCTAGGTTAACGAACGGGCACTTGGACTATGTAGGTTACCTAGCCACCACTTGGACTATCTAGGTTAGCTAAAAGGCACTTGGACTATCTAGGTTCCCTAGCGGGCACTTGTACTATCTAGGTTACCTAGCTGGCACTTGGACTATGTAGGTCAACTAGCGGGCCCTTGGACTATCTAGGTTAGCTAACGGGCACTTGGACTATGTATGTTCCAGAGCGGGCATTTTGATTATGTAGGTTGCCTAGAGGACATTTAGACTATATAGGTTCCCTAACGGGCACTTGGACTATGTAGGTTCCCTAGCGGTCACGTGGACAATGTAGGCTCCCTAGAAGGCACTTGGACTATGTAGGTTAACTAGCGGCCACTTGGACTATGTAGGTTACCCAATGGGCACTTGGACTATCTAGGTTAACGAACGGACACTTGGACTATGTAGGTTAGCTATCAGGCACTTGGACTATCTAGGTTACCTAGCGGACACTTGGACGATTTAGGTTAACTAGCGGGCACTTGGACTATCTAGGTTAACTAGCAGGCCCTTGGACTATCTAGGTTTACTAGCGGGCACTTGGACTATCTAGGTTAACTAACGGGCAGTTGGTATGTGCAGGTAACCTAGCGGGCACTTGGACTGTCTATGTTACCTAGCGGGCACTTGGACTTCTAGGTTAACGACGGGGACTTGGACTATGTAGGTTGCTTAGCGGGCACTTGGACTATCTAGGTTAGGTAACGGGCACTTTGAGTATCTAGGTTACCTAGCGGGAACTTGGACAATGTAAGTTACCTAGCGGGCACTTTGACTATCTAGGTTACATAGCGGGCACTTGGACTATGTAGGTTAACTAGCGAGCACTTGGATTCGAGGTTACTTAGCGGGCCCTTTGACTATGTAGGTTTCCTAGCGGGTACTTGGACTATCTCGGTTAACGAACGGGCACTTGGATTATGTAGGTAACCTAGCGGGCACTTGGACAGTCTAGGTTGCCTAGCGTGAACTTGCACTATCTAGGTTAATGAACGGGCACTTGGACTATATAGGTTACCTAGCGGGCACTTGGACTATGTAGGATCCCTATCGGACATTTGAACTACTTACGCTACCTAGCGGGCACTTGGACTATCTAGGTTAACTAGCGGGCACTTGGACTATCTATGTCAACTAGCGGGCCCTTGTACTATGTAGGTTAACTAGCGAGCACTTGGACTATCTAGGTTAACTAGCGGAACTTGGACTACGTAGGTTAACTAGCGGGCACTTGGATGATCAATGTTAACTAGCGGGGCCCTTGGACTATCTAGGTTAGCTAACGGGCACTTGGACTAAGTACGTCCCCTCGTGGGCACTTGGACACTCTAGGTTAAATAACGGGCACTAGGACTATCTAGGTTAACGAGCGGGCACTTGGACTATCTAAGTTACCTAGCTGGCACTTGGACTATGAAGGTTCCCTAGCGGGCACTTGGATTATCTAGGTTACCTAGCGGGCACTTGGACTATGTAGATCAACTAGCGGGCCCTTGGACTATCTAGGTTAGCTAACTGGCACTTGGACTATGTAGGTTAACTAGCGGACACTTGGACTATGTAGGTTAACTAACGGGCACTTGGACTATGCAGGTAACCTAGCGGGCACTTGGACTGTCTAGGTTACCTAGCGGGCACTTGGACTTCTATGTTAACGAACGGGCACTCGGACTATGTAGGTTGCCCAGCGGGCAATTGGACGATCTAGGATAGGTAACGGGCCCTTGACTATCTAGGTTACCTAGCGGGAACTTGGACTTTGTAGGTTACCTAAGGGCACTTGGACAATGTAGGTAACCTAGCGGGCACTTGGACAGTCTAGGTTACCTAGCGTGCACTTGGACTATCTAGGTTAACGAACGGGCACTTGGACTATATAGGTTACCTAGCGGGCACTTGGACTATGTAGGATCCCTATCGGACATTTGGACTACTTAGGCCACCTAGCGGGCACTTGGACTATCTAGGTTAACTAGCGGGCACTTGGACTATCTAGGTCAACTAGCGGACACTTGGACAATCTAGGTTAACTAGCGGGCACGTGGACTATCTAGGTTAACAAGGGGCTTCTTGGACTATGTAGGTTAACTAGCGGGCACTTGGACTATCTAGGTTACCTAGCGGGCACTTGGTCTATGTACATACCCTAGCGGGCACTTGGACTATCTGGGTTACCTAGCGGGCACTTGGACTATCTAGGTTAACTAACGGGCAATAGGACAATCTAGGTTACCTAGCGGGCACTTGGACTATGTAGGTCAACTAGTGGGCCCTTGGACTATGTAGGTTAACTAGCGGGCCTTTGGACTATGTAGGTTAACTAGCGGGCACTTGGATTATCTAAGTTACCTAGCGGGCACTTGAACTATGTAGGTTAACTAGTGGGCCCTTAGACTATCTAGGTTAGCTAATGGTCACTTGGACTATGTAGGTTAATTAGCGGGTACGTGGACTATGTAGGTTTCCTAGCGGGCATTTGGACTATATAGATAACCTAGCGGGCACTTGGACTTTGTAGGTTACCTAGCGGGCACTTGGACTATCTAGGTTACCTAGCGGGCACTTGGATGATACAGGTTCCCTAGCCAGCACTAAGACTATTGGTTCCCTAACGGGCACTTGGACTATGTAGGTTCCCTAAAGGGCACTTGGACAATATAGGTTTCTATCGGGCACTTGGACTATGTAGGTTAACTAGCGAGCACATGGACGATCTTGGTTACCTAGCGGGCACTGAGACTATCTAGGTTACCTAGCGGGCACTTGGACTATGTAGGTTAACTAGAACGCACTTGGACTATCAAGGTTACCTAGCGGGCTCTTGGACTATGTAGGTGACCAGCGGGCACTTGGACTATCTAGGTAAACGAAAGTGCACTTGGGCTATGTAGGTAACCTAACGGGCACCTGGACTGTCTAGGTTACCTAGCGGGCACTTGGACTATCTAGGTTAACGAACGGGCACTTGGACTATGTAGGTTAACTTGCGGACACTTGGACTATCTAGATTAGCTAACGGGCAATTGGACTATCAATGTTACCTAACGGGCACATGGACTATGTATGTTACCTAGCGGGCAATTGGACTATCTAGGTTACCTAGCAGGCACTTTGACTATCTTGGTTAACTAAGGGGCACTTGAACTATGTAGGTTGCCAAGCGAGCACTTGGACTATGTAGGTTCCCTAGCGGGCGCTTGGACTATGTAGGTTCCCTAGCGGGTACTTGGACTGTCTAGGTTAACTAGCGGGCAATTGGACTGTCTAGGTTACCTAGTGGGCACTTGGACTATGTAGTTTACCTAGCAGGCACTTGGACTATGTAGGTTAACTAGCGGGCACTTGGACTATCTAGGTTACCTAGCGGGCACTTGGACTATGTACGTTCCCTAGCGGGACCTTGGGCTATCTACGTTACCTAGCGGGCACTTGGACTATGTAGGTTAACGAACGGGCACTTGGACTATGTAGGTAACCTAGTGGTCACTTGGACTGTCTAGGTTACCTAGCGGACACTTGAACTATGTAGGTTAACTAGCGGGCACTTGGACTCTCTAGGTTAACTAGCGAGCACTTGGACTATGTAGGTTCCCTAGCGGGCATTTGGACTATATAGGTTACCTAGCGGGCACTTGGATTATGTAAGTTGTCTAGCGGGCACTTGGACTATGTAGGTTAACTAGCGGGCACTTGGATTATCTAGGTTAACTAACTGGCACTTGAACTATGTATGTTCCAGAGCGGACAATTGGACTATGTAGGTTCCTTAGCGGGCACTTGGACTATCTAGGTTCCCTAAAGGACACTTGGACTATGTAGGTTAACTATCGGACAATTGGATGATCTAGGTTAACTAGCGGGTACTTGGACTATCTAGGTTAACTTGGGGTTCCTTGGACTACGTAGGTTAACTAGCAGACACTAGCACTATGTAGGTTACCTAGCGTGCACTTGGACTATCTAGGTTAATTAGCAGGCCCTTGGACTATCTAGGTTACCTAGCAGGCACTTGGACTATGTAGGTTAACTAGCGGGCATTTGCACTCTCTAGGTTACCTAGCGGGCTCTTGGACTATGTACATTACAAGGCGGGCACTTGGACTATCTATGTTAACTAGCGGGCACTTGGACTATGTAGGTTACCTAGCGGACACCTGCACTATGTAGGTTACCTAGCGGGCACTTGGACTATGTAGGTTAACTAGCGGACACTTGCACGATCTAGGTTAACTAGCGGGCCCTTGGACTATCTAGGTTGACTAGCGGGCACTTGGACTATCTAAGTTAACTAACGGGCACTTGGACTATCTAGGTTAACGAACGGGCACTTGATATGTGCAGGTAACCTAGCGGGCACTTGGACTGTCTAGGTTACCTAGCGGGCACTTGGATTATCTAGGTTACCTAGCGGGCACTTGGACTATGTAGGTCAACTAGCGGGCCCTTGGACTATCTAGGTTAGCTAATTGGCATTGGACTATGTAGGTTAACAAGCGGACACTTGGAGTATGTAGGTAACCTAACGGGCACTTGGACTATGCAGGTAACCTAGCGGGCACTTGGACTGTCTAGGTTACCTAGCGGGCACTTGGACTTATATGTTAACGAACGGGCACTCGGACTATGTAGGTTGCCCAGCGGGCAATTGGACTATCTAGGTTACCTAGCAGGCACTTTGACTATCTAGGTTAACTAACGGGCACTTGGACTATGTAGGGTAACTAGCGGGCACTTGGACTGTCTAGGTTACCTAACGGGCACTTGGATTATCTAGGTTAACGAACGGGCACTTGGACTATGTAGGTTACCTAGCCACCACTTGGACTATCTAGGTTAGCTAAAAGGCAATTGGACTATCTAGGTCCCCTAGCGGGCACTTGTACTATCTAGGTTACCTAGCTGGAACTTGGACTATGTAGGTCAACTAGCGGGCCCTTGGAATATCTAGGTTAGCTAATGGGCACTTGGACTATGTATGTTCCAGAGCGGGCACTTGGATTATGTAAGTTGCCTAGCGGACATTTAGACTATGTAGGTTTCCTTGCGGGCATTTGGACTATGTAGGTTACCTAGCGGGCACTTGGACTATGTAGGTTCCCTAACGGGCACTTGGACTATGTAGGTTCCCTAGCGGTCACGTGGACTATGTAGGCTCCCTAGAGGGCACTTGGACTATGTAGGTTAACTAGCGGGCACTTGGACTATGTATGTTACCCAATGGGCACTTGGACTATCTAGGTTAACGAACGGACACTTGGACTATTTAGGTTAGCTATCAGGCACTTGGACTATCTAGGTTACCTAGCGGACACTTGGACGATTTAGGTTAACTAGCGGGCACTTGGACTATCTACGTTAACTAGCAGGCCCTTGGACTATCTAGGTTTACTAGCGGGCACTTGGACTATCTAGGTTAACTAACGGGCACTTGGACTATCTAGGTTAACGAACGGGCACTTGGTATGTGCAGGTAACCTAGCGGGTACTTGGACTGTCTAGGTTACATATCGGGCACTTGGATTTCTAGGTTAACGACGGGCACTTGGACTATGTAGGTTGCTTAGCGGGCACTTGGACTATCTAGGTTAGGTAACGGGCACTTTGAGTATCTAGGTTATCTAGCGGGAACTTGGACAATGTAAGTTACCTAGCGGGCACTTTGACTATCTAGGTTACATAGCGGGCACTTGGACTATGTAGGTTAACTAGCGAGCACTTGGATTCTAGGTTACCGAGCGGGGCCTTTGACTATGTAGGTTTCCTAGCGGGTCCTTGGACTATCTAGGTTAACGAACGGGCACTTGGACTATGTAGGTAACCTAGCGGGCACTTGGACAGTCTAGGTTACCTAGCGTGCACTTGGACTATCTAGGTTAACGAACGGGCACTTGGACTATATATGTTACCTAGCGGGCACTTGGACTATGTAGGATCCCTATCGGACATTTGGACTACTTAGGCCACCTAGCGGGCACTTGGACTATCTAGGTTAACTAACGGGCACTTGGACTATCTAGGTCAACTAGCGGGCCCTTGTACTATGTAGGTTAACTAGCGAGCACTTGGACTATCTAGGTTAACTAGCGGACCTTGGACTACGTAGGTTAACTAGCGGGCACTTGGATGATCAATGTTAACTAGCGTGGCCCTTGGACTATCTAGGTTAGCTAACGGGCACTTGGACTAAGTACGTCCCCTCGTGGGCACTTGGACACTCTAGGTTAACTAACGGGCACTAGGACTATCTAGGTTAACGAGCGGGCACTTGGACTATCTAAGTTACCTAGCTGGCACTAGGACTATGAAGGTTCCCTAGCGGGCACTTGGATTATCTAGGTTACCTAGCGGGCACTTGGACTATGTAGGTCAACTAGCGGGCCCTTGGACTACCTAGGATAGCTAACTGGCACTTGGACTATGTAGGTTAACTAGCGGGCACTTGGGCTATGCAGGTAACCTAGCGCGCACTTGGACTGTCTAGGTTACCCTGCGGGCACTTGGAATTCTATGTTAACGAACGGGCACTCGGACTATGTAGGTTGCCCAGCGGGCAATTGGACAATCTAGGATAGGTAACGGGCCCTTGACTATCTAGGTTACCTTGCGGGAACTTGGACTATGTAGGTCACCTAAGGGCACTTGGACTATGTAGGTTAACTAGCGGACACTTGGACAATCTAAGTTAACTAGCGGGCACGTGGACTATCTTGGTTAACTAAGGGGCCCTTCGACTATGTAGGTTAACTAGAGGGCACTTGGATTATCTAAGTTACCTAGCGGACACTTGAACTATGTAGGTTAACTAGTGGGCCCTTAGACTATCTAGATTAGCTAATGGTCACTTGGACTATGTAGGTAAATTAGCGGGTACGTGGACTATGTAGTTTCCCTAGCGGGCATTTGGACTATATAGATAACCTAGCGGGCACTTGGACTTTGTAGGTTACCTAGCGGGCACTTGGACTATCTAGGTTACCTAGCGTGCACTTGGATGATACAGGTTCCCTAGCCAGCACTAAGACTATTGGTTCCCTAACGGGCACTTGGACTATGTAGTTTCCCTAAAGGGCACTTGGACTATATAGGTTTCTATCGGGCACTTGGACTATGTAGGTTAACTAGCGGGCACATGGACTATCTAGGTTACCTAGCTGGCACTGAGACTATCTAGGTTACCTAGCGGGCACTTCGACTATGTAGGTTAACTAGAAGGCTATTGGACTATGTAGGTTACCAGAGGTAACTTGGACAATCTATGTAAACGAAAGTGCACTTGGGCTATGTAGGTAACCTAACGGGCAATTGGACTGTCTAGGTTACCTTGCGGGCACTTGGACTATCTAGGTTAACGAACGGGCACTTGGACTATGTAGGTTAACTACCGGACACTTAGACTATCTAGATTAGCTAACGGGCAATTGGACTATCAAGGTTACCTAACGGGCACTTGGACTATGTATGTTACCTAGCGGGCAATTGGACTATCTAGGTTACCTAGCAGGCACTTTGACTATCTTGGTTAACTAAGGGGCACTTGAACTATGTAGGTTGCCAAGCGAGCACTTGGACTATGTAGGTTCCCTAGCGGGCGCTTGGACTATGTAGGTTCCCTAGCAGGTACTTGGACTGTCTACGTTAACTAGCGGGCAATTGGACTGTCTAGGTTACCTAGTGGGCACTTGGACTATGTAGTTTACCTAGCAGGCACTTGGAATATGTAGGTTAACTAGCGGGCACTTGGACTATCTAGGTTACCTAGCGGGCACTTGGACTATGTACGTTCCTTAGCGGGCACTTGGGCTATCTACGTTACCTAGTGGGCACTTGGACTATGTAGGTTAACGAACGGGCACTTGGACTATGTAGGTAACCTAGTGGTCACTTGGACTGTCTAGGTTACCTAGCGGACACTTGGACTATGTAGGTTAACTAGCGTGCACTAGGACTATCTAGGTTACCTAGCGGGCACTTGGATTATATAGGTTGCCTAGCGGGCACTTGGACTATGTAGGTTAACTAGCGGGCACTTGGATTAACTAGGTTAACTAACAGGCACTTGAACTATGTATGTTCCAGAGCGGACAATTGGACTATGTAGGTTCCTTAGTGGGCACTTGGATTATCTAGGTTCCCTAAAGGACACTTGGACTATGTAGGTTAACTAGCGAACAATTGGATGATCTAGGTTAACTAGCGGGTACTTGGACTATCTAGGTTAACTAGGGGTTCCTTGGACTACGTAGGTTAACTAGCGGACACTTGCACAATGTAGGTTACCTAGCGGGCACTTGGACTATCTAGGTTAACTAGCAGGCCCTTGGCTATCTAGGTTACCTAGCAGGCACTTGGACTATGTAGGTTAACTATCGGGCATTTGCACTCTCTAGGTTACCTAGCGGGCAGTTGGACTATGTACCTTCCCTAGCGGGCACTTGGACTTTCTATGTTAACTAACGGGCACTTGGACTATGTAGGTTACCTAGCGGACACCTGCACTATGTAGGTTACCTAGCGGGCACTTGGACTATCTAGGTTAACTAGCGGGCCCTTGCACTATGTAGGTTAACTAGCGGGCCCATGGATTATGTAGGTTTACTAGGGGGCACTTGGAGTATCTAGGTTAACTAGCGGGCACTTGGACTATCTAGGTTACCTAGCAGGCACTTTGACGATCTAGGTTAACTAACGGGCACTTGGACTATGTAGGGCAACTAGCGGGCACTTGGACTGTCTAGGTTACCTAACGGGCACTTGGATTATCTAGGTTAACGAACGGGCACTTGGACTATGTAGGTTACCTAGCCACCACTTGGACTATCTAGGTTACCTAACAGGCACTTGGACTATCTAGGTTCCCTAGCGGGCACTTGTACTATCTACGTTACCTAGCTGGCACTTGGACTATGTAGGTCAACTAGCGGGCCCTTGGACTATCTAGGTTATCTAACGGGCACTTGGACTATGTATGTTCCAGAGTGGGCACTTGGATTATGTAGGTTGCCTAGTGGACATTTAGACTATGTAGGTTTCCTTGCGGGCATTTGGACTATGTAGGTTACCTAGCGGGCACTTGGACTATGTAGGTTCCCTAGCGGTCACGTGGACTATGTAGGCTCCCTAGAAGGCACTTGGACTATGTAGGTTAACTAGCGAGCACTTGGACTAACCAGGTTACCAGGCGGGCACTTGGACTATGTAGGTTACTCAATGGGCACTTGGACTATCTAGGTTAACGAACGGACACTTGGACTATGTAGGTTAGGTATCAGGCACTTGAACTATCTAGGTTACCTAGCAGGCACTTGGACTATGTAAGTTACCTAGCGGACACTTGGATGATTTAGGTTAACTAGCGGGCACTTGGACTATCTAGGTTAACTAGCAGGCCCTTGGACTATCTAGCTTTACTAGCGGGCACTTGGACTATCTAGGTTAACTAGCGGGCACTTGGACTATGTAGGTTAACTAGTGGGCACTTCAACTCTCTAGGTAACCTAGCGGACACTTGGACTATGTACCTTCCCTAGCAGGCACTTGGACTATCTAGGTTACCTAGCAGGCACTTGGATTATGAAGGATCCCTAGCGGGCAATTGGACTATCTAGGTTACCTAGCTGGCACTTGGACTATGTAGGTTAACTAGCGGACACTTGCACGATCTAGGTTAACTAGCGGGCACTTGCACTATGTAGGTTAACTAGCGGGCCCATGGATTATGTAGGTTTACTAGGGGGCACTTGGAACATCTAGGTTAACTAGCGGGCACTTGGACTATGTAGTTTCCCTAGCGGGCATTTGGACTATTTAGGTTGCCTAGCGGGCACTTGGACTATGTAGGTTACCTAGCAGGCACTTTAACTATCTAGGTTAACTAACGGGCACTTGGACTATGTAGGGTAACTAGCGGGCTCTTGGACTGTCTAGGTTACCTAACGGGCACTTGGATTATCTAGGTTAACGAACGGGCACTTGGACTATGTAGGTTACCTAGCCACCACTTGGACTATCTAGGTTCCCTAAGGGGCACTTGGACTATCTAGGTTACCTAGCTGGCACTTGGACTATGTAGGTCAACTAGCGGGCCCTTGGACTATCTAGGTTAGCTAACGGGCACTTGTACTATGTATGTTCCAGAGCGGGCACTTGGATTATGTAGGTTGCCTAGCGGACATTTAGACTATGTAGGTTTCCTTGCGGGCATTTGGACTATGTAGGTTACCTAGCGGGCACTTGGACTATGTAGGTTCCCTAACGGGCACTTTGAGTATGTAGGTTCCCTAGCGGTCACGTGGACTATGTAGGCTCCCTAGAAGGCACTTGGACTATGTAGGTTAACTAGCGGGCACTTGGACTATGTAGGTTACCCAATGGGCACTTGGACTATCTAGGTTAACGAACGGACACTTGGACTGTGTAGGTTAGGTATCAGGCACTTGAACTATCTAGGTTACCTAGCAGGCACTTGGACTATGTAGGTTACCTAGCGGACACTTGGATGATTTAGGTTAACTAGCGGGCACTTGGACTATCTAGGTTAACTAGCAGGCCCTTGGACTATCTAGCTTTACTAGCGGGCACTTGGACTATCTAGGTTAACTAGCGGGCACTTGGACTATGTAGGTTAACTAGCGGGCACTTGAACTCTCTAGGTTACCTAGCGGACACTTGGACTATGTACCTTCCCTAGCGGGCACTTGGACTATCTAGGTTACCTAGCAGGCACTTGGATTATGAAGGATCCCTAGCGGGCAATTGGACTATCTAGGTTACCTAGCTGGCACTTGGACTATGTAGGTTAACTAGCGGACACTTGCACGATCTAGGTTAACTAGCGGGACCTTGCACTATGTAGGATAACTAGCGGGCCCATGGATTATGTAGGTTTACTAGGGGGCACTTGGAACATCTAGGTTAACTAGCGGCCACTTGGACTATGTAGTTTCCCTAGCGGGCATTTGGACTATTTAGGTTGCCTAGCGGGCACTTGGACTATGTAGGTTACCTAGCAGGCACTTTAACTATCTAGGTTAACTAACGGGCACTTGGACTATATAGGGTAACTAGCGGGCACTTGGACTGTCTAGGTTACCTAACGGGCACTTGGATTATCTAGGTTAACGAACGGGCACTTGGACTATGTAGGTTACCTAGCCACCAATGGACTATCTAGGTTCCCTAAGGGGCACTTGGACTATCTAGGTTACCTAGCTGGCACTTGGACTATGTAGGTCAAGTAGCGGGCCCTTGGACTATCTAGGTTAGCTAACGGGCACTTGGACTATGTATGTTCCAGAGCGGGCACTTGGATTATGTAGGTTGCCTAGCGGACATTTAGACTATGTAGGTTTCCTTGCGGGCATTTGCACTATGTAGGTTACCTAGCGGGCACTTGGACTATGTAGGTTCCCTAACGGGCACTTTGAGTATGTAGGTTCCCTAGCGGTCACGTGGACTATGTAGGCTCCCTAGAAGGCACTTGGACTATGTAGGTTAACTAGCGGGCACTTGGACTATGTAGGTTACCGAATGGGCACTTGGACTATCTAGGTTAATGAACGGACACTTGGACTATGTAGGTTAGGTATCAGGCACTTGAACTATCTAGGTTACCTAGCAGGCACTTGGACTATGTAGGTTACCTAGCGGACACTTGGATGATTTAGGTTAACTAGCGGGCACTTGGACTATCTAGGTGAACTAGCAGGCCCTTGGACTATCTAGCTTTACTAGTGGGCACTTGGACTATCTAGGTTAACTAGCGGGCACTTGGACTATGTAGGTTAACTAGCGGGCACTTGAACTCTCTAGGTTACCTAGCGGACACTTGGACTATGTACCTTCCCTAGCGGGCACTTGGACTATCTAGGTTACCTAGCAGGCACTTGGATTATGAAGGATCCCTAGCGGGCAATTGGACTATCTAGGTTACCTAGCTGGCACTTGGACTATGTAGGTTAACTAGCGGACACTTGCACGATCTAGGTTAACTAGCGGGACCTTGCACTATGTAGGATAACTAGCGGGCCCATGGATTATGTAGGTTTACTAGGGGGCACTTGGAACATCTAGGTTAACTAGCGGCCACTTGGACTATGTAGTTTCCCTAGCGGGCATTTGGACTATTTAGGTTGCCTAGCGGGCACTTGGACTATGTAGGTTACCTAGCAGGCACTTTAACTATCTAGGTTAACTAACGGGCACTTGGACTATATAGGGTAACTAGCGGGCACTTGGACTGTCTAGGTTACCTAACGGGCACTTGGATTATCTAGGTTAACGAACGGGCACTTGGACTATGTAGGTTACCTAGCCACCAATGGACTATCTAGGTTCCCTAAGGGGCACTTGGACTATCTAGGTTACCTAGCTGGCACTTGGACTATGTAGGTCAAGTAGCGGGCCCTTGGACTATCTAGGTTAGCTAACGGGCACTTGGACTATGTATGTTCCAGAGCGGGCACTTGGATTATGTAGGTTGCCTAGCGGACATTTAGACTATGTAGGTTTCCTTGCGGGCATTTGCACTATGTAGGTTACCTAGCGGGCACTTGGACTATGTAGGTTCCCTAACGGGCACTTTGAGTATGTAGGTTCCCTAGCGGTCACGTGGACTATGTAGGCTCCCTAGAAGGCACTTGGACTATGTAGGTTAACTAGCGGGCACTTGGACTATGTAGGTTACCCAATGGGCACTTGGACTATCTAGGTTAATGAACGGACACTTGGACTATGTAGGTTAGGTATCAGGCACTTGAACTATCTAGGTTACCTAGCAGGCACTTGGACTATGTAGGTTACCTAGCGGACACTTGGATGATTTAGGTTAACTAGCGGGCACTTGGACTATCTAGGTGAACTAGCAGGCCCTTGGACTATCTAGCTTTATTAGTG
Source organism: Tenrec ecaudatus (assembly GCF_050624435.1). Taxonomy (NCBI): domain Eukaryota; kingdom Metazoa; phylum Chordata; class Mammalia; order Afrosoricida; family Tenrecidae; genus Tenrec; species Tenrec ecaudatus. The sequence continues at coordinate 1,690,638 of NW_027457550.1, read as the reverse complement.
GGCACTTGGACTATCTAGGTTAACTAGCGGGCACTTGGACTATGTAGGTTAACTAGCGGGCACTTGAACTCTCTAGGTTACCTAGCGGACACTTGGACTATGTAACTTCCCTAGCGGGCACTTGGACTATCTAGGTTACCTAGCAGGCACTTGGACTATATAGGTTAACGAACGGGCACTTGGACTATGTAGGTAACCTAGTGGTCACTTGGACTATGTAGGTTATCTAGCGGACACTTGGACTATCTAGGTTACCTAGCTGGCACTTGGACTATGTAGGTCAACTAGCGGGCCCTTGGACTATCTAGGTTAGCTAACGGGCACTTGGACTATGTATGTTCCAGAGTGGGCACTTGGATTATGTAGGTTGCCTAGCGGACATTTAGACTATGTAGGTTTCCTTGCGGGCATTTGGACTATGTAGGTTCCCTAACGGGCACTTTGAGTATGTAGGTTCCTTAGCGGTCACGTGGACTATGTAGGCTCCCTAGAAGGCACTTGGACTATGTAGGTTAACTAGCGGGCACTTGGACTATGTAGGTTACCCAATGGGCACTTGGACTATCTAGGTTAACGAACGGACACTTGGATGATACTGGTTCCCTAGCCAGCACTAAGACTATTGGTTCCCTAACGGGCACTTGGACTATGTAGTTTCCCTAAAGGGCATTTGGACTATATAGGTTTCTATCGGGCACTTGGACTATGTAGGTTAACTAGCGGGCACATGGACTATCTAGGTTACCTAGCGGGCACTGAGCCTATCTAGGTTAACTAGCGGGCACTTCGACTATGTAGGTTAACTAGAAGGCTCTTGGACTATGTAGGTTACCAGCGGGCACTTGGACTATCTAGGTAAACGAAAGTGCACTTGGGCTATGTAGGTAACCTAACGGGCACTTGGACTGTCTAGGTTACCTAGCGGGCACTTGGACTATCTAGGTTAACGAACGGGCACTTGGACTATGTAGGTTAACTAGCGGACACTTGGACTATCTAGATTAGCTAACGGGCAATTGGACTATCAAGGTTACCTAACGGGCACTTGGACTATGTATGTTACCTAGCGGGCAATTGGACTATCTAGGTTACCTAGCAGGCACTTTGACTATCTTGGTTAACTAAGGGGCACTTGAACTATGTAGGTTGCCAAGCGAGCACTTGGACTATGTAGGTTCCCTAGCGGGCGCTTGGACTATGTAGGTTCCCTATCGGGTACTTGGACTGTCTAGGTTAACTAGCGGGCAATTGGACTGTCTAGGTTACCTAGTGGGCACTTGGACTATGTAGTTTACCTAGCAGGCACTTGGACTATGTAGGTTAACTACCGGGCACTTGGACTATCTAGGTTACCTAGCGGGCACTTGGACTTTGTACGTTCCTTAGCGGGCACTTGGGCTATCTACGTTACCTAGCGGGGACTTGGACTATGCAGGTTAACGAACGGGCACTTGGACTATGTAGGTAACCTAGTGGTCACTTGGACTGTCTAGGTTACCTAGCGGACACTTGGACTACGTAGGTTAACTAGCGTGCACTAGGACTATCTAGGTTACCTAGCGGGCACTTGGATTATGTAGGTTGCCTAGCGGGCACTTGGACTATGTAGGTTAACTAGCGGGCACTTGGATTATCTAGGTTAACTAACAGGCACTTGAACTATGTATGTTCCAGAGCGGACAATTGGACTATGTAGGTTCCTTAGCGGGCACTTGGATTATCTAGGTTCCCTAAAGGACACTTGGACTATGTAGGTTAACTAGCGGACAATTGGATGATCTAGGTTAACCAGCGGGTACTTGGACTATCTAGGTTAACTAGGGGTTCCTTGTACTACGTGGGTTAACTAGCGGACACTTGCACAATGTAGGTTACCTAGCGGTCACTTGGACTATCTAGGTTAACTAGCAGGCCCTTGGTTATCTAGGTTACCTAGCAGGCACTTGGACTATGTAGGTTAACTATCGGGCATTTGCACTCTCTAGGTTACCTAGCGGGCAGTTGGACTATGTACCTTCCCTAGCGGGCACTTGGACTATCTATGTTAACTAGCGGGCACTTGGACTATGTAGGTTACCTAGCGGACACCTGCACTATGTAGGTTACCTAGCGGGCACTTGGACTATCTAGGTTAACTAGCGGGCCCTTGGATTATGTAGGTTTACTAGGGGGCACTTGGACAATCTAGGTTAACTAGCGGGCACTTGGACTATGTAGTTTCCCTAGCGGACATTTGGACTATTTAGGTTCCCTAGCGGGCACTTGGACTATGTAGGTTATCTAGCGGGCACTTGGACTATCTAGGTTACCTAGCAGGCACTTTGACTATCTAGGTTAACTAACGGGCACTTGGACTATGTAGGGTAACCAGCGGGCACTTGGACTGTCTAGGTTACCTAACGGGCACTTGGATTATCTAGGTTAACGAACGGGCACTTGGACTATGTAGGTTACCTAGCCACCACTTGGACTATCTAGGTTACCTAACAGGCACTTGGACTATCTAGGTTCCCTAGCGGGCACTTGTACTATCTAGGTTACCTAGCTGGCACTTGGACTATGTAGGTCAACTAGCGGGCCCTTGGACTATCTAGGTTAGCTAACGGGCACTTGGACTATGTATGTTCCAGAGTGGGCACTTGGATTATGTAGGTTGCCTAGCGGACATTTAGACTATGTAGGTTTCCTTGCGGGCATTTGGACTATGTAGGTTCCCTAACGGGCACTTTGAGTATGTAGGTTCCTTAGCGGTCACGTGGACTATGTAGGCTCCCTAGAAGGCACTTGGACTATGTAGGTTAACTAGCGGGCACTTGGACTATGTAGGTTACCCAATGGGCACTTGGACTATCTAGGTTAACGAACGGACACTTGGATGATACTGGTTCCCTAGCCAGCACTAAGACTATTGGTTCCCTAACGGGCACTTGGACTATGTAGTTTCCCTAAAGGGCATTTGGACTATATAGGTTTCTATCGGGCACTTGGACTATGTAGGTTAACTAGCGGGCACATGGACTATCTAGGTTACCTAGCGGGCACTGAGCCTATCTAGGTTAACTAGCGGGCACTTCGACTATGTAGGTTAACTAGAAGGCTCTTGGACTATGTAGGTTACCAGCGGGCACTTGGACTATCTAGGTAAACGAAAGTGCACTTGGGCTATGTAGGTAACCTAACGGGCACTTGGACTGTCTAGGTTACCTAGCGGGCACTTGGACTATCTAGGTTAACGAACGGGCACTTGGACTATGTAGGTTAACTAGCGGACACTTGGACTATCTAGATTAGCTAACGGGCAATTGGACTATCAAGGTTACCTAACGGGCACTTGGACTATGTATGTTACCTAGCGGGCAATTGGACTATCTAGGTTACCTAGCAGGCACTTTGACTATCTTGGTTAACTAAGGGGCACTTGAACTATGTAGGTTGCCAAGCGAGCACTTGGACTATGTAGGTTCCCTAGCGGGCGCTTGGACTATGTAGGTTCCCTATCGGGTACTTGGACTGTCTAGGTTAACTAGCGGGCAATTGGACTGTCTAGGTTACCTAGTGGGCACTTGGACTATGTAGTTTACCTAGCAGGCACTTGGACTATGTAGGTTAACTACCGGGCACTTGGACTATCTAGGTTACCTAGCGGGCACTTGGACTTTGTACGTTCCTTAGCGGGCACTTGGGCTATCTACGTTACCTAGCGGGGACTTGGACTATGCAGGTTAACGAACGGGCACTTGGACTATGTAGGTAACCTAGTGGTCACTTGGACTGTCTAGGTTACCTAGCGGACACTTGGACTACGTAGGTTAACTAGCGTGCACTAGGACTATCTAGGTTACCTAGCGGGCACTTGGATTATGTAGGTTGCCTAGCGGGCACTTGGACTATGTAGGTTAACTAGCGGGCACTTGGATTATCTAGGTTAACTAACAGGCACTTGAACTATGTATGTTCCAGAGCGGACAATTGGACTATGTAGGTTCCTTAGCGGGCACTTGGATTATCTAGGTTCCCTAAAGGACACTTGGACTATGTAGGTTAACTAGCGGACAATTGGATGATCTAGGTTAACCAGCGGGTACTTGGACTATCTAGGTTAACTAGGGGTTCCTTGTACTACGTGGGTTAACTAGCGGACACTTGCACAATGTAGGTTACCTAGCGGTCACTTGGACTATCTAGGTTAACTAGCAGGCCCTTGGTTATCTAGGTTACCTAGCAGGCACTTGGACTATGTAGGTTAACTATCGGGCATTTGCACTCTCTAGGTTACCTAGCGGGCAGTTGGACTATGTACCTTCCCTAGCGGGCACTTGGACTATCTATGTTAACTAGCGGGCACTTGGACTATGTAGGTTACCTAGCGGACACCTGCACTATGTAGGTTACCTAGCGGGCACTTGGACTATCTAGGTTAACTAGCGGGCCCTTGGATTATGTAGGTTTACTAGGGGGCACTTGGACAATCTAGGTTAACTAGCGGGCACTTGGACTATGTAGTTTCCCTAGCGGACATTTGGACTATTTAGGTTCCCTAGCGGGCACTTGGACTATGTAGGTTATCTAGCGGGCACTTGGACTATCTAGGTTACCTAGCAGGCACTTTGACTATCTAGGTTAACTAACGGGCACTTGGACTATGTAGGGTAACCAGCGGGCACTTGGACTGTCTAGGTTACCTAACGGGCACTTGGATTATCTAGGTTAACGAACGGGCACTTGGACTATGTAGGTTACCTAGCCACCACTTGGACTATCTAGGTTACCTAACAGGCACTTGGACTATCTAGGTTCCCTAGCGGGCACTTGTACTATCTAGGTTACCTAGCTGGCACTTGGACTATGTAGGTCAACTAGCGGGCCCTTGGACTATCTAGGTTAGCTAACGGGCACTTGGACTATGTATGTTCCAGAGTGGGCACTTGGATTATGTAGGTTGCCTAGCGGACATTTAGACTATGTAGGTTTCCTTGCGGGCATTTGGACTATGTAGGTTACCTAGCGGGCACTTGGACTATGTAGGTTCCCTAGCGGTCACGTGGACTATGTAGGCTCCCTAGAAGGCACTTGGACTATGTAGGTTAACTAGCGGGCATTTGGACTAACCAGGTTACCAGGCGGGCACTTGGACTATATAAGTTACTCAATGGGCACTTGGACTATCTAGGTTAACGAACGGACACTTGGACTATGTAGGTTAGGTATCAGGCACTTGAACTATCTAGGTTACCTAGCAGGCTCTTGGACTATGTAGGTTACCTAGCGGACACTTGGACGATTTAGGTTAACTAGCGGGCACTTGGACTATCTAGGTTACCTAGCAGGCCCTTGGACTATCTAGCTTTACTAGCGGGCACTTGGACTATCTAGGTTAACTAGCGGGCACTTGGACTATGTAGGTTAACTAGCGGGCACTTGAACTCTCTAGGTTACCTAGCGGACACTTGGACTATGTACCTTCCCTAGCGGGCACTTCGACTATCTAGGTTACCTAGCAGGCACTTGGATTATGAAGGATCCCTAGCTTGCAATTGGACTATCTAGGTTACCTAGCTGGCACTTGGACTATGTAGGTTAACTAGCGGACACTTGCACGATCTAGGTTAACTAGCGGGCCCTTGCACTATGTAGGTTAACTAGCGGGCCCATGGATTATTTAGGTTTACTATGGGGCACTTGGAACATCTACGTTAACTAGCGGGCACTTGGATTATGTAGTTTCCCTAGCGGGCATTTGGACTATTTAGGTTGCCTAGCGGGCACTTGGACTATGTAAGTTATCTAGCGGGCACTTGGACTATCTAGGTTACCTAGCAGGCACTTTGACTATCTAGGTTAACTAACGGGCATTTGGACTATGTAGGGCATCTAGCGGGCACTTGGACTGTCTAGGTTACCTAACGGTCACTTGGATTATCTAGGTTAACGAACGGGCACTTGGACTATGTAGGTTACCTAGCCACCACTTGGACTATCTAGGTTAGCTAACAGGCACTTGGACTATCTAGGTTCCCTAGCGGGCACTTGTACTATCTAGGTTACCTAGCTGGCACTTGGACTATGTAGGTCAACTAGCGGGCCCTTGGACTATCTAGGTTAGCTAACGGGCACTTGGACTATGTATGTTCCAGAGTGGGCACTTGGATTATGTAGGTTGCCTAGCGGACATTTAGACTATGTAGGTTTCCTTGCGGGCATTTGGACTATGTAGGTTACCAGCGGGCACTTGGACAATCTAGTTTAACGAACGTGCACTTGGACTATGTAGGTAACCTAGCGGGCACTTGGACTGTCTAGGTTACCTAGCGGGCACTTGGACTTTCTAGGTTAACGAACGGGCACTTGGACTAGGTAGGTTAACTAGCGGGCACTTGGACTATCTAGGTTACCTACGGGCACTTGGAATATGTACCTTCCCTAGCGGGCACTTGGGCTATCTACGTTACCTAGCAGGCACTTGGACTATATAGGTTAACGAACGGGCACTTGGACTATGTAGGTAACCTAGTGGTCACTTGGACTATGTAGGTTATCTAGCGGACACTTGGACTATCTAGGTTACCTAGCTGGCACTTGGACTATGTAGGTCAACTAGCGGGCCCTTGGACTATCTAGGTTAGCTAACGGGCACTTGGACTATGTATGTTCTAGAGTGGGCACTTGTATTATGTAGGTTGCCTAGCGGACATTTAGACTATGTAGGTTTCCTTGCGGGCATTTGGACTATGTAGGTTACCAGCGGGCACTTGGACAATCTAGGTTAACGAACGTGCACTTGGACTATGTAGGTAACCTAGCGGGCACTTGGACTGTCTAGGTTACCTAGCGGGCACTTGGACTTTCTAGGTTAACGAACGGGCACTTGCACTATGTAGGTTAAGTAGCGGACACTTCGACTATCTAGGTTAGCTAACGGGCAATTGGACTATCTAGGTTACCTAGCAGGCACTTGGACTATGTAGGTTCCCTAGCGGGCACTTGGACTATATAGGTTACCTAGCAGGCACTTTGACTATCTAGGTTAACTAACGGGCACTTGGACTATGTAGGTTGCCTAGCGAGCACTTGGAGTATGTAGGTTCCCTAGCGGGCATTTGGACTATGTAGGTTCCCTATCGGGTACTTGGACTGTCTAGGTTAACTAGCGGGCAATTGGACTGTCTAGGTTACCTAGTGGGCACTTGGAGTAGGTTACCTAGTGGGCACTTGGAGTATGTACGTTCCCTAGCGGGCACTTGGGTTTTCTACGTTACCTAGCGGGCACTTGGACTATGTAGGTTAACGAACAGGCACTTGGATTATGTAGTTTACCTAGCAGGTACTTGGACTATGTAGGTTAACTAGCGGGCACTTGGACTATCTAGGTTACCTACGGGCACTTGGAATATGTACCTTCCCTAGCGGGCACTTGGGCTATCTACGTTACCTAGCGGGCACTTGGACTATATAGGTTAACGAACGGGCACTTGGACTATGTAGGTAACCTAGTGGTCACTTGGACTATGTAGGTTATCTAGCGGACACTTGGACTATCTAGGTTACCTAGCAGGCACTTTGACTATCTAGGTTAACTAACGGGCACTTGGACTATGTAGGGTAACTAGCGGGCACTTGGACTGTCTAGGTTACCTAACGGGCACTTGGATTATCTAGGTTAACGAACGTGCACTTGGACTATGTAGGTAACCCAGCGGGCACTTGGACTGTCTAGGTTACCTAGCGGGCACTTGGACTATCTAGGTTAACGAACGGGCACTTGGACTATGTAGGTTACCTTGCGGACACTTCGACTATCTAGGTTAGCTAACGGGCAATTGGACAATCTAGGTTAACTAACGGGCACTTGGACTATGTAGGTTGCCTAGCGAGCACTTGGACTATGTAGGTTCCCTAGAGGGCACTTGGACTATGTAGGTTCCCTATCGGGTACTTGGACTGTCTAGGTTAACTAGGGGGCAATTGGACTGTCTAGGTTACCTAGTGGGCACTTGGGATATCTACGTTACCTAGCGGGCACTTGGACAATGTAAGTTAACGAACGGCCACTTGGACTATGTAGGTTAACTATCGGACACTTGGACTATCTAGGATAGCTAACGGGCAATTGGACTATCAAAGTTACATAACGGGCACTTGGACTATGAAGGTTACCTAGCGGGTACTTGGACTATCTAGGTTACCTAGCAGGCACTTTGACTATCTAGGTTAACTAACGGGCACTTGGACTATGTAGGTTGCCTAGCGAGCACCTGGACTATGTAGGTTCCCTAGCGGGCGCTTGGACTATGTAGATTCCCTAGCGGTACTTGGACTGTCTAGGTTACCTAACGGGCACTTGGATTATCTAGGTTAACGAACGGGCACTTGGACTATGTATGTTCTAGAGTGGGCACTTGTATTATGTAGGTTGCCTAGCGGACATTTAGACTATGTAGGTTTCCTTGCGGGCATTTGGACTATGTAGGTTACCAGCGGGCACTTGGACAATCTAGGTTAACGAACGTGCACTTGGACTATGTAGGTAACCTAGCGGGCACTTGGACTGTCTAGGTTACCTAGCGGGCACTTGGACTTTCTAGGTTAACGAACGGGCACTTGCACTATGTAGGTTAACTAGCGGACACTTCGACTATCTAGGTTAGCTAACGGGCAATTGGACTATCTAGGTTACCTAGCAGGCACTTGGACTATGTAGGTTCCCTAGCGGGCACTTGGACTATATAGGTTACCTAGCAGGCACTTTGACTATCTAGGTTAACTAACGGGCACTTGGACTATGTAGGTTGCCTAGCGAGCACTTGGAGTATGTAGGTTCCCTAGCGGGCATTTGGACTATGTAGGTTCCCTATCGGGTACTTGGACTGTCTAGGTTAACTAGCGGGCAATTGGACTGTCTAGGTTACCTAGTGGGCACTTGGAGTAGGTTACCTAGTGGGCACTTGGAGTATGTACGTTCCCTAGCGGGCACTTGGGTTTTCTACGTTACCTAGCGGGCACTTGGACTATGTAGGTTAACGAACAGGCACTTGGATTATGTAGTTTACCTAGCAGGTACTTGGACTATGTAGGTTAACTAGCGGGCACTTGGACTATCTAGGTTACCTACGGGCACTTGGAATATGTACCTTCCCTAGCGGGCACTTGGGCTATCTACGTTACCTAGCGGGCACTTGGACTATATAGGTTAACGAACGGGCACTTGGACTATGTAGGTAACCTAGTGGTCACTTGGACTATGTAGGTTATCTAGCGGACACTTGGACTATCTAGGTTACCTAGCAGGCACTTTGACTATCTAGGTTAACTAACGGGCACTTGGACTATGTAGGGTAACTAGGGGGAACTTGGACTGTCTAGGTTACCTAACGGGCACTTGGATTATCTAGGTTAACGAACGTGCACTTGGACTATGTAGGTAACCCAGCGGGCACTTGGACTGTCTAGGTTACCTAGCGGGCACTTGGACTATCTAGGTTAACGAACGGGCACTTGGACTATGTAGGTTACCTTGCGGACACTTCGACTATCTAGGTTAGCTAACGGGCAATTGGACAATCTAGGTTAACTAACGGGCACTTGGACTATGTAGGTTGCCTAGCGAGCACTTGGACTATGTAGGTTCCCTAGAGGGCACTTGGACTATGTAGGTTCCCTATCGGGTACTTGGACTGTCTAGGTTAACTAGGGGGCAATTGGACTGTCTAGGTTACCTAGTGGGCACTTGGGATATCTACGTTACCTAGCGGGCACTTGGACAATGTAAGTTAACGAACGGCCACTTGGACTATGTAGGTTAACTAGCGGACACTTGGACTATCTAGGATAGCTAACGGGCAATTGGACTATCAAGGTTACCTAACGGGCACTTGGACTATGAAGGTTACCTAGCGGGTACTTGGACTATCTAGGTTACCTAGCAGGCACTTTGACTATCTAGGTTAACTAACGGGCACTTGGACTATGTAGGTTGCCTAGCGAGCACCTGGACTATGTAGGTTCCCTAGCGGGCGCTTGGACTATGTAGATTCCCTAGCGGTACTTGGACTGTCTAGGTTACCTAACGGGCACTTGGATTATCTAGGTTAACGAACGGGCACTTGGACTATGTAGGTTACCTAGCCACCACTTGGACTATCTAGGTTCCCTAGCGGGCACTTGTACTATCTAGGTTACCTAGCTGGCACTTGGACTATGTAGGTCAACTAGCGGGCCCTTGGACCAACTAGGTTAGCTAACGGGCACTTGGACTATGTATGTTCCAGAGCGGGCACTTGGATTATGTAGGTTGCCTAGCGGACATTTAGACTATGTAGGTTTCCTTGCGGGCATTTGGACTATGTAGGTTACCTAGCGGGCACTTGGACTATGTAGGTTCCCTAAAGGGCACTTTGAGTATGTAGGTTCCCTCGCGGTCACGTGGACTATGTAGGCTCCCTAGAAGGCACTTGGACTATGTAGGTTAACTAGCGGGCACTTGGACTATGTAGGTTACCCAATGGGCACTTGGACTATCTAGGTTAACGAACGGACACTTGGACTATGTAGGTTAGCTATCAGGCACTTGGACTATCTAGGTTACCTAGCGCACACGTGGACGATTTAGGTTAACTAGCGGGCACTTGAACTATCTAGGTTAACTAGCAGGCCCTTGGACTATCTAGGTTTACTAGCGGGCACTTGGACTATCTAGGTTAACTAACGGGCACTTGGACTATGTAGTTTCCCTAGCGGGCATTTGGATTATTTAGGTTACCTAGTGGGCACTTGGACTATGTAGGTTATCTAGCGGGCACTTGGACTACGTAGGTTAACTAGAAGGCACTTGGACTATCAAGGTTACCTAGCGGCCCTTGGACTATGTAGGTTACCAGCGGGCACTTGGACTATCTAGGTTAACGAACGTGCACTTGGACTATGTAGGTAACCTAGCGGGCACTTGGACTGTCTAGGTTACCTAGCGGGCATTTGGACTATCTAGGTTAACGAACGGGCACTTGGACTATGTAGGTTAACTAGCGGACACTTCGACTATCTAGGTTAGCTAACGGGCAATTGGACAATCTAGGTTAACTAACGGTCTATTGGACTATGTAGGTTGCCTAGCGATCACTTGGACTATGTAGGTTCCCTAGTGGGCACTTGGACTATGTAGGTTCCCTATAGGGTACTTGGACTGTCTAGGTTAACTAGGGGGCAATTGGACTGTCTAGGTTACCTAGTGGGCACTTGGACTATGTACGTTCCCTAGCGGGCACTTGGGTTATCTACGTTACCTAGCGGGCACTTGGACAATGTAAGTTAACGAACGGGCACTTGGACTATGTAGGTTAACTAGCGGACACTTGGACTATCTAGGATTGTTAACGGGCAATTGGACTATCAAGGTTACCTAACGGGCACTTGGACTATATAGGTTACCTAGCGGGCACTTGGACTATCTAGGTTACCTAGCAGGCACTTTGACTATCTAGGTTAACTAACTGGCACGTGGACTATGTAGGTTGCCTAGCGAGCACCTGGACTATGTAGGTTCCCTAGCGGGCGCTTGGACTATGTAGATTACCTAGCGGTACTTGGACTGTCTAAGTTAACTAGCGGCAATTGGACTGTCTAGGTTACCTAGTGGGCACTTGGACTATGTAGTTTACCTAGCAGGAACTTGGACTATGTAGGTTTACTAGCAGTCATTTAGAATATCTAGGTTACCTAGCGGGCACTTGGACTATGTACGGTCCCTAGCAGGCACGTGGGCTATCTACGTTACCTAGCGGGCACTTGGGCTATGTAGGTTAACGAATGGGCACTTGGACTATGTAGGTAACCTAGTGGTCACTTGGACTGTCTAGGTTACCTAGCGGGCACTTGGACTATGTAGGTTAACTAGCGGGCACTTGGACTATCTAGGTTAACGAGCGGGCACTTGGACTATCTAGGTTAACTAGCGGGCACTTGGACTATCTAGGTTAACTAGCGGGCCCTTGCACTATGTAGGTTAACTAGCGGGCCCATGGATTATGTAGGGTTACTAGGGGGCACTTGGACTATCTAGGTTAACTAGCGGGCACTTGGACTATGTAGTTTCCCTAGCGGACATTTGGACTATTTAGGTTACCTAGCGGGCACTTGGACTATGTAGGTTATCTAGCGGGCACTTGGACTATCTAGGTTACCTAGCAGGCACTTTGACTATCTAGGTTAACTAACGGGCAATTGGACTATGTAGGGCAACTAGCGGGAACTTGGACTGTCTAGGTTACCTAACGGTCACTTGGATTATCTAGGTTAACGAACGGGCACTTGGACTATGTAGGTTACCTAGCCACCACTTGGATTATCTAGGTTAGCTAACAGGCACTTGGACTATCTAGGTTCCCTAGCGGGCACTTGTACTATCTAGGTTAACTAGCTGGCACTTGGACTATGTAGGTCAACTAGCGGGCCCTTGGACTATCTAGGTTAGCTAACGGGCACTTGGACTATGTATGTTCCAGAGTGGGCACTTGTATTATGTAGGTTGCCTAGCGGACATTTAGACTATGTAGGTTTCCTTGCGGGCATTTGGACTATGTAGGTTACAAGCGGGCACTTGGACAATCTAGGTTAACGAACGTGCACTTGGACTATGTAGGTAACCTAACGGGCACTTGGACTGTCTAGGTTACCTAGCGGGCACTTGGACTTTCTAAGTTAACGAACGGGCACTTGGACTATGTAGGTTAACTAGCGGACACTTCGACTATCTAGGTTAGCTAACGGGCAATTGGACTATCTAGGTTACCTAGCGGGCACTTGGACTATGTAGGTTCCCTAGCGGGCACTTGGACTATTTAGGTTACCTAGCAGGCACTTTGACTATCTAGGTTAACTAACGGGCACTTGGACTATGTAGGTTGCCTAGCGAGCACTTGGAGTATGTAGGTTCCCTAGCGGGCAATTGGACTATGTAGGTTCCCTATCGGGTACTTGGACTGTCTAGGTTAACTAGCGGGCAATTGGACTGTCTAGGTTACCTAGTGGGCACTTGGAGTATGTACGTTCCCTAGCGGGCACTTGGGCTTTCTACGTTACCTAGCGGGCACTTGGACTATGTAGGTTAACGAACGGGCACTTGGACTATGTAGGTTAACGACCAGGCACTTGGATGATGTAGTTTACCTAGCAGGTACTTGGACTAGGTAGGTTTACTAGCGGGCACTTGGACTATCTAGGTTACCTACGGGCACTTGGAATATGTACCTTCCCTAGCGGGCACTTGGGCTATCTACGTTACCTAGCAGGCACTTGGACTATATAGGTTAACGAACGGGCACTTGGACTATGTAGGTAACCTAGTGGTCACTTGGACTATGTAGGTTATCTAGCGGACACTTGGACTATCTAGGTTACCTAGCTGGCACTTGGACTATGTAGGTCAACTAGCGGGCCCTTGGACTATCTAGGTTAGCTAACGGGCACTTGGACTATGTATGTTCCAGAGTGGGCACTTGTATTATGTAGGTTGCCTAGCGGACATTTAGACTATGTAGGTTTCCTTGCGGGCATTTGGACTATGTAGGTTACCAGCGGGCACTTGGACAATCTAGGTTAACGAACGTGCACTTGGACTATGTAGGTAACCTAGCGGGCACTTGGACTGTCTAGGTTACCTAGCGGGCACTTGGACTTTCTAGGTTAACGAACGGGCACTTGCACTATGTAGGTTAACTAGCGGACACTTCGACTATCTAGGTTAGCTAACGGGCAATTGGACTATCTAGGTTACCTAGCAGGCACTTGGACTATGTAGGTTACCTAGCCACTACTTGGACTATCTAGGTTAGCTAACAGGCACTTGGACTATCTAGGTTCCCTAGCGGGCACTTGTACTATCTAGGTTACCTAGCTGGCACTTGGACTATGTAGGTCAACTAGCGGGCCCTTGGACTATCTAGGTTAGCTAACGGGCACTTGGACTATGTATGTTCCAGAGTGGGCACTTGTATTATGTAGGTTGCCTAGCGGACATTTAGACTATGTAGGTTTCCTTGCGGGCATTTGGACTATGTAGGTAACCTAGCGGGCACTTGGACTGTCTAGGTAACCTAGCGGGCACTTGGACTTTCTAGGTTAACGAACGGGCACTTGCACTATGTAGGTTAACTAGCGGACACTTCGACTATCTAGGTTAGCTAACGGGCAATTGGACTATCTAGGTTACCTAACAGGCACTTGGACTATGTAGGTTCCCTAGCGGGCACTTGGACTATATAGGTTACCTAGCAGGCACTTTGACTATCTAGGTTAACTAACGGGCACTTGGACTATGTAGGTTGCCTAGCGAGCACTTGGAGTATGTAGGTGCCCTAGCGGGCAATTGGACTATGTAGGTTCCCTATCGGGTACTTGGACTGTCTAGGTTAACTAGCGGGCAATTGGACTGTCTAGGTTACCTAGTGGGCACTTGGAGTATGTACGTTCCCTAGCGGGCACTTGGGTTTTCTACGTTACCTAGCGGGCACTTGGACTATGTAGGTTACCAGCGGGCACTTGGACTATGTAGGTTAACGAACAGGCACTTGGATTATGTAGGTAACCTAGTGGTCACTTGGACTATGTAGGTTATCTAGCGGACACTTGGACTATCTAGGTTACCTAGCAGGCACTTTGACTATCTAGGTTAACTAACGGGCACTTGGACTATGTAGGGTAACTAGCGGGCACTTGGACTGTCTAGGTTACCTAACGGGCACTTGGATTATCTAGGTTAACGAACGTGCACTTGGACTATGTAGGTAACCCAGCGGGCACTTGGACTGTCTAGGTTACCTAGCGGGCACTTGGACTATCTAGGTTAACGAACGGGCACTTGGACTATGTAGGTTAACTTGCGGACACTTCGACTATCTAGGTTAGCTAACGGGCAATTGGACAATCTAGGTTAACTAACGGGCACTTGGACTATGTAGGTTGCCTAGCGAGCACTTGGACTATGTAGGTTCCCTAGAGGGCACTTGGACTATCTAGGTTAACTAACGGGCACTTGGACTATGTAGGTTGCCTAGCGAGCACTTGGAGTATGTAGGTTCCCTAGCGGGCAATTGGACTATGTAGGTTCCCTATCGGGTACTTGGACTGTCTAGGTTAACTAGGGGGCAATTGGACTGTCTAGGTTACCTAGTGAGCACTTGGGATATCTACGTTACCTAGCGGGCACTTGGACAATGTAAGTTAACGAACGGCCACTTGGACTATGTAGGTTAACTAGCGGACACTTGGACTATCTAGGATAGCTAACGGGCAATTGGACTATCAAGGTTACCTAACGGGCACTTGGACTATGAAGGTTACCTAGCGGGTACTTGGATTATCTAGGTTACCTAGCAGGCACTTTGACTATCTAGGTTAACTAACGGGCACTTGGACTATGTAGGTTGCCTAGCGAGCACCTGGACTATGTAGGTTCCCTAGCGGGCGCTTGGACTATATAGATTCCCTAGCGGTACTTGGACTGTCTAGGTTAACTAGCGGGCAATTGGACTGTCTAGGTTACCTAGGGGCACTTGGACTATGTAGTTTACCTAGCAGGAACTTGGACTATGTAGGTTTACTACCAGGCAATTAGACTATCCAGGTTACCTAGCGGGCACTTGGACTATGTACGTTCCCTAGCGGGCACTTGGGCTATCTACGTTACCTAGCGGGCACTTGGACTATGTAGGTTAACGAATGGGCACTTGGACTATGTAGGTAACCTAGTGGTCACTTGGACTGTCTAGGTTACCTAGCGGGCACTTGGACTATGTAGGTTAACTAGCGGGCACTTGGACTATCTAGGTTAACTAGCGGGCACTTGGACTATCTAGGTTAACTAGCGGGCACTTGGACTATCTAGGTTAACTATCGGGCCCTTGCACTATGTAGGTTAACTAGCGGGCCCATGATTTATGTAGGTTTACTAGGGGGCACTTGGACTATCTAGGTTAACTAGCGGGCACTTGGACTATGTAGTTTCCATAGCGGACATTTGGACTATTTAGGTTACCTAGCGGGCACTTGGACTATGTAGGTTATCTAGCGGGCACTTGTACTATCTAGGTTACCTAGCAGGCACTTTGACTATCTAGGTTAACTAACGGGCATTTGGACTATGTAGGGCAACTAGCGGGCACTTGGACTGTCTAGGTTACCTAACGGTCACTTGGATTATCTAGGTTAACGAACGGGCACTTGGACTATGTAGGTTACCTAGCCACTACTTGGACTATCTAGGTTAGCTAACAGGCACTTGGACTATCTAGGTTCCCTAGAGGGCACTTGTACTATCTAGGTTACCTAGCTGGCACTTGGACTATGTAGGTCAACTAGCGGGCCCTTGGACTATCTAGGTTAGCTAACGGGCACTTGGACTATGTATGTTCCAGAGTGGGCACTTGGATTATGTAGGTTGCCTAGCGGACATTTAGACTATGTAGGTTTCCTTGCGGGCATTTGGACTATGTAGGTTACCAGCGGGCACTTGGACAATCTAGGTTAACGAACGTGCACTTGGACTATGTAGGTAACCTAGCGGGCACTTGGACTGTCTAGGTTACCTAGCGGGCACTTGGACTATCTAGGTTAACGAACGGGCACTTGGACTATGTAGGTTAACTTGCGGACACTTCGACTATCTAGGTTAGCTAACGGGCAATTGGACAATCTAGGTTAACTAACGGGCACTTGGACTATGTAGGTTGCCTAGCGAGCACTTGGACTATGTAGGTTCCCTAGAGGGCACTTGGACTATGTAGGTTCCCTATCGGGTACTTGGACTGTCTAGGTTAACTAGGGGGCAATTGGACTGTCTAGGTTACCTAGTGGGCACTTGGGATATCTACGTTACCTAGCGGGCACTTGGACAATGTAAGTTAACGAACGGCCACTTGGACTATGTAGGTTAACTAGCGGACACTTGGACTATCTAGGATAGCTAACGGGCAATTGGACTATCAAGGTTACCTAACGGGCACTTGGACTATGAGGTTACCTAGCGGGTACTTGGACTATCTAGGTTACCTAGCAGGCACTTTGACTATCTAGGTTAACTAACGGGCACTTGGACTATGTAGGTTGCCTAGCGAGCACCTGGACTATGTAGGTTCCCTAGCGGGCGCTTGGACTATGTAGATTCCCTAGCGGTACTTGGACTGTCTAGGTTACCTAACGGGCACTTGGATTATCTAGGTTAACGAACGGGCACTTGGACTATGTAGGTTACCTAGCCACCACTTGGACTATCTAGGTTCCCTAGCGGGCACTTGTACTATCTAGGTTACCTAGCTGGCACTTGGACTATGTAGGTCAACTAGCGGGCCCTTGGACTATCAAGGTTAGCTAACGGGCACTTGGACTATGTATGTTCCAGAGCGGGCACTTGGATTATGTAGGTTGCCTAGCGGACATTTAGACTATGTAGGTTTCCTTGCGGGCATTTGGACTATGTAGGTTACCTAGCGGGCACTTGGACTATGTAGGTTCCCTAAAGGGCACTTTGAGTATGTAGGTTCCCTCGCGGTCACGTGGACTATGTAGGCTCCCTAGAAGGCACTTGGACTATGTAGGTTAACTAGCGGGCACTTGGACTATGTAGGTTACCCAATGGGCACTTGGACTATCTAGGTTAACGAACGGACACTTGGACTATGTAGGTTAGCTATCAGGCACTTGGACTATCTAGGTTACCTAGCGCACACGTGGACGATTTAGGTTAACTAGCGGGCACTTGAACTATCTAGGTTAACTAGCAGGCCCTTGGACTATCTAGGTTTACTAGCGGGCACTTGGACTATCTAGGTTAACTAACGGGCACTTGGACTATGTAGTTTCCCTAGCGGGCATTTGGATTATTTAGGTTACCTAGTGGGCACTTGGACTATGTAGGTTATCTAGCGGGCACTTGGACTACGTAGGTTAACTAGAAGGCACTTGGACTATCAAGGTTACCTAGCGGCCCTTGGACTATGTAGGTTACCAGCGGGCACTTGGACTATCTAGGTTAACGAACGTGCACTTGGACTATGTAGGTAACCTAGCGGGCACTTGGACTGTCTAGGTTACCTAGCGGGCACTTGGACTATCTAGGTTAACGAACGGGCACTTGGACTATGTAGGTTACCTTGCGGACACTTCGACTATCTAGGTTAGCTAACGGGCAATTGGACAATCTAGGTTAACTAACGGGCACTTGGACTATGTAGGTTGCCTAGCGAGCACTTGGACTATGTAGGTTCCCTAGAGGGCACTTGGACT
Source organism: Tenrec ecaudatus (assembly GCF_050624435.1). Classification (NCBI taxonomy): domain Eukaryota; kingdom Metazoa; phylum Chordata; class Mammalia; order Afrosoricida; family Tenrecidae; genus Tenrec; species Tenrec ecaudatus. The sequence goes on along the minus strand of NW_027457550.1, from coordinate 1,672,368 downwards.
ATGTAGGTTCCCTATAGGGTACTTGGACTGTCTAGGTTAACTAGGGGGCAATTGGACTGTCTAGGTTACCTAGTGGGCACTTGGGATATCTACGTTACCTAGCGGGCACTTGGACAATGTAAGTTAACGAACGGCCACTTGGACTATGTAGGTTAACTAGCGGACACTTGGACTATCTAGGATAGCTAACGGGCAATTGGACTATCAAGGTTACCTAACGGGCACTTGGACTATGAAGGTTACCTAGCGGGTACTTGGACTATCTAGGTTACCTAGCAGGCACTTTGACTATCTAGGTTAACTAACGGGCACTTGGACTATGTAGGTTGCCTAGCGAGCACCTGGACTATGTAGGTTCCCTAGCGGGCGCTTGGACTATGTAGATTACCTAGCGGTACTTGGACTGTCTAGGTTACCTAACGGGCACTTGGATTATCTAGGTTAACGAACGGGCACTTGGACTATGTAGGTTACCTAGCCACCACTTGGACTATCTAGGTTCCCTAGCGGGCACTTGTACTATCTAGGTTACCTAGCTGGCACTTGGACTATGTAGGTCAACTAGCGGGCCCTTGGACTATCTAGGTTAGCTAACGGGCACTTGGACTATGTATGTTCCAGAGCGGGCACTTGGATTATGTAGGTTGCCTAGCGGACATTTAGACTATGTAGGTTTCCTTGCGGGCATTTGGACTATGTAGTTACCTAGCGGGCACTTGGACTATGTAGGTTCCCTAAAGGGCACTTTGAGTATGTAGGTTCCCTCGCGGTCACGTGGACTATGTAGGCTCCCTAGAAGGCACTTGGACTATGTAGGTTAACTAGCGGGCACTTGGACTATGTAGGTTACCCAATGGGCACTTGGAATATCTAGGTTAACGAACGGACACTTGGACTATGTAGGTTAGCTATCAGGCACTTGGACTATCTAGGTTACCTAGCGCACACGTGGACGATTTAGGTTAACTAGCGGGCACTTGAACTATCTAGGTTAACTAGCAGGCCCTTGGACTATCTAGGTTTACTAGCAGGCACTTGGACTATCTAGGTTAACTAACGGGCACTTGGACTATGTAGTTTCCCTAGCGGGCATTTGGATTATTTAGGTTACCTAGTGGGCACTTGGACTATGTAGGTTATCTAGCGGGCACTTGGACTATGTAGGTTAACTAGAAGGCACTTGGACTATCAAGGTTACCTAGCGGCCCTTGGACTATGTAGGTTACCAGCGGGCACTTGGACTATCTAGGTTAACGAACGTGCACTTGGACTATGTAGGTAACCTAGCGGGCACTTGGACTGTCTAGGTTACCTAGCGGGCACTTGGACTATCTAGGTTAACGAACGGGCACTTGGACTATGTAGGTTAACTAGCGGACACTTCGACTATCTAGGTTAGCTAACGGGCAATTGGACAATCTAGGTTAACTAACGGTCTATTGGACTCTGTAGGTTGCCTAGCGATCACTTGGACTATGTAGGTTCCCTAGTGGGCACTTGGACTATGTAGGTTCCCTATAGGGTACTTGGACTGTCTAGGTTAACTAGGGGGCAATTGGACTGTCTAGGTTACCTAGTGGGCACTTGGACTATGTACGTTCCCTAGCGGGCACTTGGGTTATCTACGTTACCTAGCGGGCACTTGGACAATGTAAGTTAACGAACGGGCACTTGGACTATGTAGGTTAACTAGCGGACACTTGGACTATCTAGGATAGCTAACGGGCAATTGGACTATCAAGGTTACCTAACGGGCACTTGGACTATATATGTTACCTAGCGGGCACTTGGACTATCTAGGTTACCTAGCAGGCACTTTGACTATCTAGGTTAACTAACTGGCACGTGGACTATGTAGGTTGCCTAGCTAGCACCTGGACTATGTAGGTTCCCTAGCGGGCGCTTGGACTATGTAGATTACCTAGCGGTACTTGGACTGTCTAAGTTAACTAGCGGGCAATTGGACTGTCTAGGTTACCTAGTGGGCACTTGGACTATGTAGTTTACCTAGCAGGAACTTGGACTATGTAAGTTTACTAGCAGGCATTTAGACTATCTAGGTTACCTAGCGGGCACTTGGACTATGTACGTTCCCTAGCAGGCACGTGGGCTATCTACGTTACCTAGCGGGCACTTGGGCTATGTAGGTTAACGAATGGGCACTTGGACTATGTAGGTAACCTAGTGGTCACTTGGACTGTCTAGGTTACCTAGCGGGCCCTTGGACTATGTAGGTTAACTAGCGGGCACTTGGACTATCTAGGTTAACTAGCGGGCACTTGGACTATCTAGGTTAACTAGCGGGCACTTGGACTATCTAGGTTAACTAGCGGGCCCTTGCACTATGTAGGTTAACTAGCGGGCCCATGGATTATGTAGGGTTACTAGGGGGCACTTGGACTATCTAGGTTAACTAGCGGGTACTTGGACTATGTAGTTTCCCTAGCGGACATTTGGACTATTTAGGTTACCTAGCGGGCACTTGGACTATGTAGGTTATCTAGCGGGCACTTGGACTATCTAGGTTACCTAGCAGGCACTTTGACTATCTAGGTTAACTAACGGGCATTTGGACTATGTAGGGCAACTAGCGGGCACTTGGACTGTCTAGGTTACCTAACGGTCACTTGGATTATCTAGGTTAACGATCGGGCACTTGGACTATGTAGGTTACCTAGCCACTACTTGGACTATCTAGGTTAGCTAACAGGCACTTGGACTATCTAGGTTCCCTAGCGGGCACTTGTACTATCTAGGTTACCTAGCTGGCACTTGGACTATGTAGGTCAACTAGCGGGCCTTTGGACTATCTAGGTTAGCTAACGGGCACTTGGACTATGTATGTTCCAGAGTGGGCACTTGTATTATGTAGGTTGCCTAGCGGACATGTAGACTATGTAGGTTTCCTTGCGGGCATTTGGACTATGTAGGTTACCAGCGGGCACTTGGACAATCTAGGTTAACGAACGTGCACTTGGACTATGTAGGTAACCTAGCGGGCACTTGGACTGTCTAGGTTACCTAGCGGGCACTAGGACTCTCTAGGTTAACGAACGGGCACTTGGACTATGTAGGTTAACTAGCGGACACTTCGACTATCTAGGTTAGCTAACGGGCAATTGGACTATCTAGGTTACCTAGCGGGCACTTGGACTATGTAGGTTCCCTAGCGGGCACTTGGACTATTTAGGTTACCTAGCAGGCACTTTGACTATCTAGGTTAACTAACGGGCACTTGGACTATGTAGGTTGCCTAGCGAGCACTTGGAGTATGTAGGTTCCCTAGCGGGCAATTGGACTATGTAGGTTCCCTATCGGGTACTTGGACTGTCTAGGTTAACTAGCGGGCAATTGGACTGTCTAGGTTACCTAGTGGGCACTTGGAGTATGTACGTTCCCTAGCGGGCACTTGGGCTTTCTACGTTACCTAGCGGGCACTTGGACTATGTAGGTTAACGAACGGGCACTTGGACTATGTAGGTTAACGAACAGGCACTTGGATTATGTAGTTTACCTAGCAGGTACTTGGACTAGGTAGGTTAACTAGCGGGCACTTGGACTATCTAGGTTACCTACGGGCACTTGGAATATGTACCTTCCCTAGCGGGCACTTGGGCTATCTACGTTACCTAGCAGGCACTTGGACTATATAGGTTAACGAACGGGCACTTGGACTATGTAGGTAACCTAGTGGTCACTTGGACTATGTAGGTTATCTAGCGGACACTTGGACTATCTAGGTTACCTAGCTGGCACTTTGACTATGTAGGTCAACTAGCGGGCCCTTGGACTATCTAGGTTAGCTAACGGGCACTTGGACTATGTATGTTCCAGAGTGGGCACTTGTATTATGTAGGTTGCCTAGCGGACATTTAGACTATGTAGGTTTCCTTGCGGGCATTTGGACTATGTAGGTTACCAGCGGGCACTTGGACAATCTAGGTTAACGAACGTGCACTTGGACTATGTAGGTAACCTAGCGGGCACTTGGACTGTCTAGGTTACCTAGCGGGCACTTGGACTTTCTAGGTTAACGAACGGGCACTTGCACTATGTAGGTTAACTAGCGGACACTTCGACTATCTAGGTTAGCTAACGGGCAATTGGACTATCTAGGTTACCTAGCAGGCACTTGGACTATGTAGGTTCCCTAGCGGGCACTTGGACTATATAGGTTACCTAGCAGGCACTTTGACTATCTAGGTTAACTAACGGGCACTTGGACTATGTAGGTTGCCTAGCGAGCACTTGGAGTATGTAGGTGCCCTAGCGGGCAATTGGACTATGTAGGTTCCCTATCGGGTACTTGGACTGTCTAGGTTAACTAGCGGGCAATTGGACTGTCTAGGTTACCTAGTGGGCACTTGGAGTATGTACGTTCCCTAGCGGGCACTTGGGTTTTCTACGTTACCTAGCGGGCACTTGGACTATGTAGGTTAACGAACGGGCACTTTGACTATGTAGGTTAACGAACAGGCACTTGGATTATGTAGTTTACCTAGCAGGTACTTGGACTAGGTAGGTTAACTAGCGGGCACTTGGACTATCTAGGTTACCTACGGGCACTTGGAATATGTACCTTCCCTAGCGGGCACTTGTGCTATCTACGTTACCTAGCAGGCACTTGGACTATATAGGTTAACGAACGGGCACTTGGACTATGTAGGTAAACTAGTGGTCACTTGGACTATGTAGGTTATCTAGCGGACACTTGGACTATCTAGGTTACCTAGCTGGCACTTTGACTATGTAGGTCAACTAGCGGGCCCTTGGACTATCTAGGTTAGCTAACGGGCACTTGGACTATGTATGTTCCAGAGTGGGCACTTGTATTATGTAGGTTGCCTAGCGGACATTTAGACTATGTAGGTTTCCTTGCGGGCATTTGGACTATGTAGGTTACTAGCGGGCACTTGGACAATCTAGGTTAACGAACGTGCACTTGGACTATGTAGGTAACCTAGCGGGCACTTGGACTGTCTAGGTTACCTAGCGGGCACTTGGACTTTCTAGGTTAACGAACGGGCACTTGCACTATGTAGGTTAACTAGCGGACACTTCGACTATCTAGGTTAGCTAACGGGCAATTGGACTATCTAGGTTACCTAGCAGGCACTTGGACTATGTAGGTTCCCTAGCGGGCACTTGGACTATATAGGTTACCTAGCAGGCACTTTGACTATCTAGGTTAACTAACGGGCACTTGGACTATGTAGGTTGCCTAGCGAGCACTTGGAGTATGTAGGTGCCCTAGCGGGCAATTGGACTATGTAGGTTCCCTATCGGGTACTTGGACTGTCTAGGTTAACTAGCGGGCAATTGGACTGTCTAGGTTACCAAGTGGGCACTTGGAGTATGTACGTTCCCTAGCGGGCACTTGGGTTTTCTACGTTACCTAGCGGGCACTTGGACTATGTAGGTTAACGAACGGGCACTTGGACTATGTAGGTTAACGAATAGGCACTTGGATTATGTAGTTTACCTAGCAGGTACTTGGATTATATAGGTTAACTAGCGGGCACTTGGACTATCTAGGTTACCTACGGGCACTTGGAATATGTACCTTCCCTAGCGGGCACTTGGGCTATCTACGTTACCTAGCGGGCACTTGGACTATATAGGTTAACGAACGGGCACTTGGACTATGTAGGTAACCTAGTGGTCACTTGGATTATGTAGGTTATCTAGCGGACACTTGGACTATCTAGGTTACCTAGCAGGCACTTTGACAATCTAGGTTAACTAACGGGCACTTGGACTATGTAGGGTAACTAGCGGGCACTTGGACTGTCTAGGTTACCTTACGGGCACTTGGATTATCTAGGTTAACGAACGTGCACTTGGCCTATGTAGGTAACCCAGCGGGCACTTGGACTGTCTAGGTTACCTAGCGGGCACTTGGACTATCTAGGTTAACGAACGGGCACTTGGACTATGTAGGTTAACTTGCGGACACTTCGACTGTCTAGGTTAGCTAAAGGGCAATTGGACAATCTAGGTTAACTAACGGGCACTTGGACTATGTAGGTTGCCTAGCGAGCACTTGGACTATGTAGGTTCCCTAGAGGGGACTTGGACTATGTAGGTTCCCTATCGGGTACTTGGACTGTCTAGGTTAACTAGGGGGCAATTGGACTGTCTAGGTTACCTAGTGGGCACTTGGGATATCTACGTTACCTAGCGGGCACTTGGACAATGTAAGTTAACGAATGGCCACTTGGACTATGTAGGTTAACTAGCGGACACTTGGACTATCTAGGATAGCTAACGGGCAATTGGACTATCAAGGTTACCTAACGGGCACTTGGACTATGAAGGTTACCTAGCGGGTACTTGGACTATCTAGGTTACCTAGCAGGCACTTTGACTATCTAGGTTAACTAACGGGCACTTGGACTATGTAGGTTGCCTAGCGAGCACCTGGACTATGTAGGTTCCCTAGCGGGCGCTTGGACTATGTAGATTCCCTAGCGGTACTTGGACTGTCTAGGTTAACTAGCGGGCAATTGGACTGTCTAGGTTACCTAGTGGGCACTTGGACTATGTAGGTAACCTAGTGGTCACTTGGACTGTCTAGGTTACCTAGCGGGCACTTGGACTATGTAGGTTAACTAGCGGGCACTTGGACTATCTAGGTTAACTAGCGGGCACTTGGACTATCTAGGTTAACTAGCGGGCACTTGGACTATCTAGGTTAACTATCGGGCCCTTGCACTATGTAGGTTAACTAGCGGGCCCATGGATTATGTAGGTTTACTAGGGGGCACTTGGACTATCTAGGTTAACTAGCGGGCACTTGGACTATGTAGTTTCCCTAGCGGACATTTGGACTATTTAGGTTACCTAGCGGGCACTTGGACTATGTAGGTTATCTAGCGGGCACTTGGACTATCTAGGTTACCTAGCAGGCACTTTGACTATCTAGGTTAACTAACGGGCATTTGGACTATGTAGGGCAACTAGCGGGCACTTGGACTGTCTAGGTTACCTAACGGTCACTTGGATTATCTAGGTTAACGAACGGGCACTTGGACTATGTAGGTTACCTAGCCACTACTTGGATTATCTAGGTTAGCTAACGGGCACTTGGACTATCTAGGTTCCCTAGCGGGCACTTGTACTATCTAGGTTACCTAGCTGGCACTTGGACTATGTAGGTCAACTAGCGGGCCCTTGGACTATCTAGGTTAGCTAACGGGCACTTGGACTATGTATGTTCCAGAGTGGGCACTTGGATTATGTAGGTTGCCTAGCGGACATTTAGACTATGTAGGTTTCCTTGCGGGCATTTGGACTATGTAGGTTACCAGCGGGCACTTGGACAATCTAGGTTAACGAACGTGCACTTGGACTATGTAGGTAACCTAGCGGGCACTTGGACTGTCTAGGTTACCTAGCGGGCACTTGGACTTTCTAGGTTAACGAACGGGCACTTGGACTATGTAGGTTATCTAGCGGACACTTCGACTATCTAGGTTAGCTAACGGGCAATTGGACTATCTAGGTTACCTAGCGGGCACTTGGACTATGTAGGTTCCCTAGCGGGCACTTGGACTATTTAGGTTACCTAGCAGGCACTTTGACTATCTAGGTTAACTAACGGGCACTTGGACTATGTAGGTTGCCTAGCGAGCACTTGGAGTATGTAGGTGCCCTAGCGGGCAATTGGACTATGTAGGTTCCCTATCGGGTACTTGGACTGTCTAGGTTAACTAGCGGGCAATTGGACTGTCTAGGTTACCTAGTGGGCACTTGGAGTATGTACGTTCCCTAGCGGGCACTTGGGCTTTCTACGTTACCTAGCGGGCACTTGGACTATGTAGGTTAACGAACGGGCACTTGGACTATGTAGGTTAACGAACAGGCACTTGGATTATGTAGTTTACCTAGCAGGTACTTGGACTAGGTAGGTTAACTAGCGGGCACTTGGACTATCTAGGTTACCTACGGGCACTTGGAATATGTACCTTCCCTAGCGGGCACTTGGGCTATCTACGTTACCTAGCAGGCACTTGGACTATATAGGTTAACGAACGGGCACTTGGACTATGTAGGTAACCTTGTGGTCACTTGGACTATGTAGGTTATCTAGCGGACACTTGGACTATCTAGGTTACCTAGATGGCACTTGGACTATGTAGGTCAACTAGCGGGCCCTTGGACTATCTAGGTTAGCTAACGGGCACTTGGACTATGTATGTTCCAGAGTGGGCACTTGTATTATGTAGGTTGCCTAGCGGACATTTAGACTATGTAGGTTTCCTTGCGGGCATTTGGACTATGTAGGTTAACAGCGGGCACTTGGACAATCTAGGTTAACGAACGTGCACTTGGACTATGTAGGTAACCTAGCGGGCACTTGGACTGTCTAGGTTACCTAGCGGGCACTTGGACTTTCTAGGTTAACGAACGGGCACTTGGACTATGTAGGTTAACTAGCGGACACTTGGACTATCTAGGTTAGCTAACGGGCAATTGGACTATCTAGGTTACCTAGCAGGCACTTGGACTATGTAGGTTCCCTAGCGGGCACTTGGACTATTTAGGTTACCTAGCAGGCACTTTGACTATCTAGGTTAACTAACGGGCACTTGGACTATGTAGGTTGCCTAGCGAGCACTTGGAGTATGTAGGTTCCCTAGCGGGCAATTGGACTATGTAGGTTCCCTATCGGGTACTTGGACTGTCTAGGTTAACTAGCGGGCAATTGGACTGTCTAGGTTACCTAGTGGGCACTTGGAGTATGTACGTTCCCTAGCGGGCACTTGGGCTTTCTACGTTACCAAGCGGGCACTTGGACTATGTAGGTTAACGAACGGGCACTTGGACTATGTAGGTTAACGAACAGGCACTTGGATTATGTAGTTTACCTAGCAGATACTTGGACTATGTAGGTTAACTAGCGGGCACTTGGATTATCTAGGTTACCTACGGGCACTTGGAATATGTACCTTCCCTAGCGGGCACTTGGGCTATCTACGTTACCTAGCGGGCACTTGGATTATATAGGTTAACGAACGGGCACTTGGACTATGTAGGTAACCTTGTGGTCACTTGGACTATGTAGGTTATCTAGCGGACACTTGGACTATCTAGGTTACCTAGCAGGCACTTTGACTATCTAGGTTAACTAACGGGCACTTGGACTATGTAGGGTAACTAGCGGGCACTTGGACTGTCTAGGTTACCTAATGGGCACTTGGATTATCTAGGTTAACGAACGTGCACTTGGACTATGTAGGTAACCCAGCGGGCACTTGGACTGTCTAGGTTACCAAGCGGGCACTTGGACTATCTAGGTTAACGAACGGGCACTTGGACTATGTATGTTAACTAGCGGACACTTCGACTATCTAGGTTAGCTAACGGGCAATTGGACAATCTAGGTTAACTAACGGGCACTTGGACTATGTAGGTTGCCTAGCGAGCACTTGGACTATGTAGGTTCCCTAGAGGGCACTTGGACTATGTAGGTTCCCTATCGGGTACTTGGACTGTCTAGGTTAACTAGGGGGCAATTGGACTGTCTAGGTTACCTAGTGGGCACTTGGGATATCTACGTTACCTAGCGGGCACTTGGACAATGTAAGTTAACGAACGGCCACTTGGACTATGTAGGTTAACTAGCGGACACTTCGACTATCTAGGTTAGCTAACGGGCAATTGGACTATCTATGTTACCTAGCGGGCCCTTGCACTACGTAGGTTAATTAGCGGGCCCATGGATTATGTAGGTTTACTAGGGGCCACTTGGACTATCTAGGTTAACTAACGGGCACTTGGACTATGTAGGTTGCCTTGCGAGCACTTGGAGTATGTAGGTTCCCTAGCGGGCAATTGGACTATGTAGGTTCCCTATCGGGTACTTGGACTGTCTAGGTTAACTAGCGGGCAATTGGACTGTCTAGGTTACCTAGTGGGCACTTGGAGTATGTACGTTCCCTAGCGGGCACTTGGGCTTTCTACGTTACCTAGCGGGCACTTGGACTATGTAGGTTAACGAACGGGTACTTGTACTATGTAGGTTAACGAACGGGCACTTGGATTATGTAGTTTACCTAGCAGGTACTTGGACTATGTAGGTTAACTAGCGGGCACTTGGACTATCTAGGTTACCTACGGGCACTTGGACTATATACCTTCCCTAGCGGGCACTTGGGCTATCTACGATACCTAGCGGGCACTTGGACTATGTAGATTGACGAACGGGCACTTGGACTATGTAGGTAACCTAGTGGTCACTTGGACTATGTAGGTTATCTAGCGGACACTTGGACTATCTAGGTTACCTAGCAGGCACTTTGACTATCTAGGTTAACTAACAGGCACTTGGACTATGTAGGGTAACTAGCGGGCACTTGGACTGTTAGGTTACCTAACGGGCACTTGGATTATCTAGGTTAACGAACGTGCACTTGGACTATGTAGGTAATCTAGCGGGCACTTGGACTGTCTAGGTCACCTAGCGGGCACTTTGACTATCTAGGTTAACGAACGGGCACTTGGACTATGTAGGTTAACTAGCGGACACTTCGACTATCTAGGTTAGCTAACGGGCAATTGGACAATCTAGGTTAACTAACGGGCACTTGGACTATGTAGGTTGCCTAGCGAGCACATGGACTATGTAGGTTCGCTAGTGGGCACTTGGACTATGTAGGTTCCCTATCGGGTACTTGGAGTGTCTAGGTTAACTAGGGGGCAATTGTACTGTCTAGGTTACCTAGTGGGCACTTGGACTGTGTACGTTCCCTAGCGGGCACTTGGGATACCTACGTTACCTAGGGGCACTTGGACAATGTAAGGTAACGAATGGGCACTTGGACTATGTAGGTTAACTAGCGGACACTTGGACTATCTAGGATAGCTAACGGGCAATTGGACTATAAAGGTTACCTAACGGGCACTTGGACTATGTAGGTTACCTAGCGGGCACTTGGACTATCTAGGTTACCTAGCCACCACTTGGATTATCTAGGTTAGCTAACAGGCACTTGGACTATCTAGGTTCCCTAGCGGGCACTTGTACTATCTAGGTTACCTAGCTGGCACTTGGACTATGTAGGTCAACTAGCGAGCCCTTGGACTATCTAGGTTAGCTAACGGGCACTTGGACTATGTATGTTCCAGAGTGGGCACTTGTATTATGTAGGTTGCCTAGCGGACATTTAGACTATGTAGGTTTCCTTGCGGGCATTTGGACTATGTATGTTACCTAGCGGGCACTTGGACTATGTAGGTTCCCTAGCGGTCACGTGGACTATGTATGCTCCCTAGAAGGCACTTGGACTATGTAGGTTAACTAGCGGGCACTTGGACTAACCAGGTTACCAGGCGGGCACTTGGACTATGTAGGTTACCCAATGGGCACTTGGACTATCTAGGTTAACGAACGGACACTTGGACTATGTAGGTTAGGTATCAGGCACTTGGACTATCTAGGTTACCTAGCAGGCACTTGGACTATGTAGGTTACCTAGCGGACACTTGGACGATTTAGGTTAACTAGCGGGCACTTGGACTATCTAGGTTAACTAGCAGGCCCTTGGACTATCTAGGTTTACTAGCGGGCACTTGGACTATCTAGGTTAAGTAGCGGGCACTTGGACTATGTAGGTTAACTAGCGGGCACTTCAACTCTCTATGTTACCTAGCGGACACTTGGACTATGTACCTTCCCTAGCGGGCACTTGGACTATCTAAGTTACCTAGCAGGCACTTGGATTATGAAGGATCCCTAGCGGGCAATTGGACTATCTAGGTTACCTAGCTGGCACTTGGACTATGTAGGTTAACTAGCGGACACTTGCACGATCTAGGTTAACTAGCGGGCCCTTGCACTATGTAGGTTAACTAGCGGGGCCATGGATTATGTAGGTTTACTAAGGGGCACTTGGAACATCTAGGTTAACTAGCGGGCACTTGGACTATGTAGTTTCCCTAGCGGGCATTTGGACTATTTAGGTTGCCTAGCGGGCACTTGGACTATGTAGGTTACCTAGCAGGCACTTTGACTATCTAGGTTAACTAAGGGCACTTGGACTATGTAGGGTAACTAGCGGGCACTTGGACTGTCAAGGTTACCTAACGGGCACTTGGATTATCTAGGATAACGAACGGGCACTTGGACTATATAGGTTACCTAGCCACCACTTGGACTATCTAGTTTCCCTAGCGGGCACTTGTACTATCTAGGTTACCTAGCTGGCACTTGAACTATGTAGGTCAACTAGCGGGCCCTTGGACTATCTAGGTTAGCTAACGGGCACTTGGACTATGTATGTTCCAGAGCGGGAACTTGAATTATGTAGGTTGCCTAGCGGACATTTAGACGATGTAGGTTTCTTTGCGGGCATTTGGACTATGTAGGTTACCTAGAAGGCACTTGGAGTATGTAGGTTCCCTAACGGGCACTTGGACTATGTAGGGTAACTAGAGGGCACTTGGACTATCTAGGTTACCTAACGGGCACTTGGATTATCTAGGTTAACGAACGGGCACTTGGACTATGTAGGTTACCTAGCCACCACTTGGACTATCTAGGTTAGCTAACAGGCACTTGGACTATCTAGGTTCCCTAGCGGGCACTTGTACTATCTAGGTTACCTAGCTGGCACTTGGACTATGTAGGTCAACTAGCGGGCCCTTGGACTATCTAGGTTAGCTAACGGGCACTTGGACTATGTATGTTCCAGAGTGGGCACTTGTATTATGTAGGTTGCCTAGCGGACATTTAGACTATGTAGGTTTCCTTGCAGGCATTTGGACTATGTAGGTTACCTAGCGGGCACTTGGACTATGTAGGTTCCCTAGCGGTCACGTGGATTATGTAGGCTCCCTAGAAGGCACTTGGACTATGTAGGGTAACTAGCGGGCACTTGGACTAACCAGGTTACCAGGCGGGCACATGGACTATGTAGGTTACCCAATGGGCACTTGGACTATCTAGGTTAACGAACGGACACTTGGACTATGTAGGTTAGGTATCAGGCACTTGGACTATCTAGGTTACCTAGCAGGCACTTGGACTATGTAGGTTACCTAGCGGACACTTGGACGATTTAGGTTAACTAGCGGGCACTTGGACTATCTAGGTTAACTAGCAGGCCCTTGGACTATCTAGGTTTACTAGCGGGCACTTGGACAATCTAGGTTAACTAGCGGGCACTTGGACTATGTAGGTTAACTAGCGGGCACTTGAACTCTCTAGGTTACCTAGCGGACACTTGGACTATGTACCTTCCCTAGCGGGCACTTGGACTATCTAGGTTACCTAGCAGGCACTTGGATTATGAAGGATCCCTAGCGGGCAATTGGACTATCTAGGTTACCTAGCTGGCACTTGGACTATGTAGGTTAACTAGCGGACACTTGCACGATCTAGGTTAACTAGCGGGCCTTTGCACTATGTAGATTAACTAGCGGGCCCATGGATTATGTAGGTTTACTAGGGGGCACTTGGAACATCTAGGTTAACTAGCGGGCACTTGGACTATTTAGTTTCCCTAGCGGGCATTTGGACTATTTAGGTTGCCTAGCGGGCACTTGGACTATGTAGGTTACCTAGCAGGCACTTTGACTATCTAGGTTAACTAAGGGCACTTGGACTATGTAGGGTAACTAGCGGGCACTTGGACTGTCTAGGTTACCTAACGGGCACGTGGATTATCTAGGTTAACGAACGGGCACTTGGACTATATAGGTTACCTAGCGGGCACTTGTACTATCTAGGTTACCTAGCTGGCACTTGGACTATGTAGGTCAACTAGCGGGCCCTTGGACTATCTAGGTTAGCTAACGGGCACTTGGACTATGTATGTTCCAGAGCGGGCACTTTGATTATGTAGGTTGCCTAGCGGAAATTTAGACGATGTAGGTTTCCTTGCGGGCATTTGGACTATGTAGGTTACCTAGCGGGCACTTGGACTATGTAGGTTCCCTAACGGGCACTTGGACTATGTAGGTTCCCTAGCGGTCACGTGGACTATGTAGGCTCCCTAGAAGGCACTTGGACTATGTAGGTTAACTAGCGGGCACTTGGACTAACCAGGTTACCAGGCGGGCACATGGACTATGTAGGTTACCCAATGGGCACTTGGACTATCTAGGTTAACGAACGGACACTTGGACTATGTAGGTTAGGTATCAGGCACTTGGACTATCTAGGTTACCTAGCAGGCACTTGGACTATGTAGGTTACCTAGCGGACACTTGGACGATTTAGGTTAACTAGCGGGCACTTGGACTATCTAGGTTAACTAGCAGGCCCTTGGACTATCTAGGTTTACTAGCAGGCACTTGGAATATCTAGGTTAACTAACGGGCACTTGGACTATGTAGTTTCCCTAGCGGGCATTTGGATTATTTAGGTTACCTAGTGGGCACTTGGACTATGTAGGTTATCTAGCGGGCACTTGGACTATGTAGGTTAACTAGAAGGCACTTGGACTATCAAGGTTACCTAGCGGCCCTTGGACTATGTAGGTTACCAGCGGGCACTTGGACTATCTAGGTTAACGAACGTGCACTTGGACTATGTAGGTAACCTAGCGGGCACTTGGACTGTCTAGGTTACCTAGCGGGCACTTGGACTATCTAGGTTAACGAACGGGCACTTGGACTATGTAGGTTAACTAGCGGACACTTCGACTATCTAGGTTAGCTAACGGGCAATTGGACAATCTAGGTTAACTAACGGTCTATTGGACTCTGTAGGTTGCCTAGCGATCACTTGGACTATGTAGGTTCCCTAGTGGGCACTTGGACTATGTAGGTTCCCTATAGGGTACTTGGACTGTCTAGGTTAACTAGGGGGCAATTGGACTGTCTAGGTTACCTAGTGGGCACTTGGACTATGTACGTTCCCTAGCGGGCACTTGGGTTATCTACGTTACCTAGCGGGCACTTGGACAATGTAAGTTAACGAACGGGCACTTGGACTATGTAGGTTAACTAGCGGACACTTGGACTATCTAGGATAGCTAACGGGCAATTGGACTATCAAGGTTACCTAACGGGCACTTGGACTATATATGTTACCTAGCGGGCACTTGGACTATCTAGGTTACCTAGCAGGCACTTTGACTATCTAGGTTAACTAACTGGCACGTGGACTATGTAGGTTGCCTAGCTAGCACCTGGACTATGTAGGTTCCCTAGCGGGCGCTTGGACTATGTAGATTACCTAGCGGTACTTGGACTGTCTAAGTTAACTAGCGGGCAATTGGACTGTCTAGGTTACCTAGTGGGCACTTGGACTATGTAGTTTACCTAGCAGGAACTTGGACTATGTAAGTTTACTAGCAGGCATTTAGACTATCTAGGTTACCTAGCGGGCACTTGGACTATGTACGTTCCCTAGCAGGCACGTGGGCTATCTACGTTACCTAGCGGGCACTTGGGCTATGTAGGTTAACGAATGGGCACTTGGACTATGTAGGTAACCTAGTGGTCACTTGGACTGTCTAGGTTACCTAGCGGGCACTTGGACTATGTAGGTTAACTAGCGGGCACTTGGACTATCTAGGTTAACTAGCGGGCACTTGGACTATCTAGGTTAACTAGCGGGCACTTGGACTATCTAGGTTAACTAGCGGGCCCTTGCACTATGTAGGTTAACTAGCGGGCCCATGGATTATGTAGGGTTACTAGGGGGCACTTGGACTATCTAGGTTAACTAGCGGGTACTTGGACTATGTAGTTTCCCTAGCGGACATTTGGACTATTTAGGTTACCTAGCGGGCACTTGGACTATGTAGGTTATCTAGCGGGCACTTGGACTATCTAGGTTACCTAGCAGGCACTTTGACTATCTAGGTTAACTAACGGGCATTTGGACTATGTAGGGCAACTAGCGGGCACTTGGACTGTCTAGGTTACCTAACGGTCACTTGGATTATCTAGGTTAACGATCGGGCACTTGGACTATGTAGGTTACCTAGCCACTACTTGGACTATCTAGGTTAGCTAACAGGCACTTGGACTATCTAGGTTCCCTAGCGGGCACTTGTACTGTCTAGGTTACCTAGCTGGCACTTGGACTATGTAGGTCAACTAGCGGGCCTTTGGACTATCTAGGTTAGCTAACGGGCACTTGGACTATGTATGTTCCAGAGTGGGCACTTGTATTATGTAGGTTGCCTAGCGGACATGTAGACTATGTAGGTTTCCTTGCGGGCATTTGGACTATGTAGGTTACCAGCGGGCACTTGGACAATCTAGGTTAACGAACGTGCACTTGGACTATGTAGGTAACCTAGCGGGCACTTGGACTGTCTAGGTTACCTAGCGGGCACTTGGACTCTCTAGGTTAACGAACGGGCACTTGGACTATGTAGGTTAACTAGCGGACACTTCGACTATCTAGGTTAGCTAACGGGCAATTGGACTATCTAGGTTACCTAGCGGGCACTTGGACTATGTAGGTTCCCTAGCGGGCACTTGGACTATTTAGGTTACCTAGCAGGCACTTTGACTATCTAGGTTAACTAACGGGCACTTGGACTATGTAGGTTGCCTAGCGAGCACTTGGAGTATGTAGGTTCCCTAGCGGGCAATTGGACTATGTAGGTTCCCTATCGGGTACTTGGACTGTCTAGGTTAACTAGCGGGCAATTGGACTGTCTAGGTTACCTAGTGGGCACTTGGAGTATGTACGTTCCCTAGCGGGCACTTGGGCTTTCTACGTTACCTAGCGGGCACTTGGACTATGTAGGTTAACGAACGGGCACTTGGACTATGTAGGTTAACGAACAGGCACTTGGATTATGTAGTTTACCTAGCAGGTACTTGGACTAGGTAGGTTAACTAGCGGGCACTTGGACTATCTAGGTTACCTACGGGCACTTGGAATATGTACCTTCCCTAGCGGGCACTTGGGCTATCTACGTTACCTAGCAGGCACTTGGACTATATAGGTTAACGAACGGGCACTTGGACTATGTAGGTAACCTAGTGGTCACTTGGACTATGTAGGTTATCTAGCGGACACTTGGACTATCTAGGTTACCTAGCTGGCACTTTGACTATGTAGGTCAACTAGCGGGCCCTTGGACTATCTAGGTTAGCTAACGGGCACTTGGACTATGTATGTTCCAGAGTGGGCACATGTATTATGTAGGTTGCCTAGCGGACATTTAGACTATGTAGGTTTCCTTGCGGGCATTTGGACTATGTAGGTTACCAGCGGGCACTTGGACAATCTAGGTTAACGAACGTGCACTTGGACTATGTAGGTAACCTAGCGGGCACTTGGACTGTCTAGGTTACCTAGCGGGCACTTGGACTTTCTAGGTTAACGAACGGGCACTTGCACTATGTAGGTTAACTAGCGGACACTTCGACTATCTAGGTTAGCTAACGGGCAATTGGACTATCTAGGTTACCTAGCAGGCACTTGGACTATGTAGGTTCCCTAGCGGGCACTTGGACTATATAGGTTACCTAGCAGGCACTTTGACTATCTAGGTTAACTAACGGGCACTTGGACTATGTAGGTTGCCTAGCGAGCACTTGGAGTATGTAGGTGCCCTAGCGGGCAATTGGACTATGTAGGTTCCCTATCGGGTACTTGGACTGTCTAGGTTAACTAGCGGGCAATTGGACTGTCTAGGTTACCTAGTGGGCACTTGGAGTATGTACGTTCCCTAGCGGGCACTTGGGTTTTCTACGTTACCTAGCGGGCACTTGGACTATGTAGGTTAACGAACGGGCACTTGGACTATGTAGGTTAACGAACAGGCACTTGGATTATGTAGTTTACCTAGCAGGTACTTGGACTAGGTAGGTTAACTAGCGGGCACTTGGACTATCTAGGTTACCTACGGGCACTTGGAATATGTACCTTCCCTAGCGGGCACTTGGGCTATCTACGTTACCTAGCAGGCACTTGGACTATATAGGTTAACGAACGGGCACTTGGACTATGTAGGTAAACTAGTGGTCACTTGGACTATGTAGGTTATCTAGCGGACACTTGGACTATCTAGGTTACCTAGCTGGCACTTTGACTATGTAGGTCAACTAGCGGGCCCTTGGACTATCTAGGTTAGCTAACGGGCACTTGGACTATGTATGTTCCAGAGTGGGCACTTGTATTATGTAGGTTGCCTAGCGGACATTTAGACTATGTAGGTTTCCTTGCGGGCATTTGGACTATGTAGGTTACTAGCGGGCACTTGGACAATCTAGGTTAACGAACGTGCACTTGGACTATGTAGGTAACCTAGCGGGCACTTGGACTGTCTAGGTTACCTAGCGGGCACTTGGACTTTCTAGGTTAACGAACGGGCACTTGCACTATGTAGGTTAACTAGCGGACACTTCGACTATCTAGGTTAGCTAACGGGCAATTGGACTATCTAGGTTACCTAGCAGGCACTTGGACTATGTAGGTTCCCTAGCGGGCACTTGGACTATATAGGTTACCTAGCAGGCACTTTGACTATCTAGGTTAACTAACGGGCACTTGGACTATGTAGGTTGCCTAGCGAGCACTTGGAGTATGTAGGTGCCCTAGCGGGCAATTGGACTATGTAGGTTCCCTATCGGGTACTTGGACTGTCTAGGTTAACTAGCGGGCAATTGGACTGTCTAGGTTACCAAGTGGGCACTTGGAGTATGTACGTTCCCTAGCGGGCACTTGGGTTTTCTACGTTACCTAGCGGGCACTTGGACTATGTAGGTTAACGAACGGGCACTTGGACTATGTAGGTTAACGAACAGGCACTTGGATTATGTAGTTTACCTAGCAGGTACTTGGATTATATAGGTTAACTAGCGGGCACTTGGACTATCTAGGTTACCTACGGGCACTTGGAATATGTACCTTCCCTAGCGGGCACTTGGGCTATCTACGTTACCTAGCGGGCACTTGGACTATATAGGTTAACGAACGGGCACTTGGACTATGTAGGTAACCTAGTGGTCACTTGGATTATGTAGGTTATCTAGCGGACACTTGGACTATCTAGGTTACCTAGCAGGCACTTTGACAATCTAGGTTAACTAACGGGCACTTGGACTATGTAGGGTAACTAGCGGGCACTTGGACTGTCTAGGTTACCTTACGGGCACTTGGATTATCTAGGTTAACGAACGTGCACTTGGCCTATGTAGGTAACCCAGCGGGCACTTGGACTGTCTAGGTTACCTAGCGGGCACTTGGACTATCTAGGTTAACGAACGGGCACTTGGACTATGTAGGTTAACTTGCGGACACTTCGACTGTCTAGGTTAGCTAACGGGCAATTGGACAATCTAGGTTAACTAACGGGCACTTGGACTATGTAGGTTGCCTAGCGAGCACTTGGACTATGTAGGTTCCCTAGAGGGGACTTGGACTATGTAGGTTCCCTATCGGGTACTTGGACTGTCTAGGTTAACTAGGGGGCAATTGGACTGTCTAGGTTACCTAGTGGGCACTTGGGATATCTACGTTACCTAGCGGGCACTTGGACAATGTAAGTTAACGAATGGCCACTTGGACTATGTCGGTTAACTAGCGGACACTTGGACTATCTAGGATAGCTAACGGGCAATTGGACTATCAAGGTTACCTAACGGGCACTTGGACTATGAAGGTTACCTAGCGGGTACTTGGACTATCTAGGTTACCTAGCAGGCACTTTGACTATCTAGGTTAACTAACGGGCACTTGGACTATGTAGGTTGCCTAGCGAGCACCTGGACTATGTAGGTTCCCTAGCGGGCGCTTGGACTATGTAGATTCCCTAGCGGTACTTGGACTGTCTAGGTTAACTAGCGGGCAATTGGACTGTCTAGGTTACCTAGTGGGCACTTGGACTATGTAGGTAACCTAGTGGTCACTTGGACTGTCTAGGTTACCTAGCGGGCACTTGGACTATGTAGGTTAACTAGCGGGCACTTGGACTATCTAGGTTAACTAGCGGGCACTTGGACTATCTAGGTTAACTAGCGGGCACTTGGACTATCTAGGTTAACTATCGGGCCCTTGCACTATGTAGGTTAACTAGCGGGCCCATGGATTATGTAGGTTTACTAGGGGGCACTTGGACTATCTAGGTTAACTAGCGGGCACTTGGACTATGTAGTTTCCCTAGCGGACATTTGGACTATTTAGGTTACCTAGCGGGCACTTGGACTATGTAGGTTATCTAGCGGGCACTTGGACTATCTAGGTTACCTAGCAGGCACTTTGACTATCTAGGTTAACTAACGGGCATTTGGACTATGTAGGGCAACTAGCGGGCACTTGGACTGTCTAGGTTACCTAACGGTCACTTGGATTATCTAGGTTAACGAACGGGCACTTGGACTATGTAGGTTACCTAGCCACTACTTGGATTATCTAGGTTAGCTAACGGGCACTTGGACTATCTAGGTTCCCTAGCGGGCACTTGTACTATCTAGGTTACCTAGCTGGCACTTGGACTATGTAGGTCAACTAGCGGGCCCTTGGACTATCTAGGTTAGCTAACGGGCACTTGGACTATGTATGTTCCAGAGTGGGCACTTGGATTATGTAGGTTGCCTAGCGGACATTTAGACTATGTAGGTTTCCTTGCGGGCATTTGGACTATGTAGGTTACCAGCGGGCACTTGGACAATCTAGGTTAACGAACGTGCACTTGGACTATGTAGGTAACCTAGCGGGCACTTGGACTGTCTAGGTTACCTAGCGGGCACTTGGACTTTCTAGGTTAACGAACGGGCACTTGCACTATGTAGGTTAACTAGCGGACACTTCGACTATCTAGGTTAGCTAACGGGCAATTGGACTATCTAGGTTACCTAGCAGGCACTTGGACTATGTAGGTTCCCTAGCGGGCACTTGGACTATATAGGTTACCTAGCAGGCACTTTGACTATCTAGGTTAACTAACGGGCACTTGGACTATGTAGGTTGCCTAGCGAGCACTTGGAGTATGTAGGTGCCCTAGCGGGCAATTGGACTATGTAGGTTCCCTATCGGGTACTTGGACTGTCTAGGTTAACTAGCGGGCAATTGGACTGTCTAGGTTACCTAGTGGGCACTTGGAGTATGTACGTTCCCTAGCGGGCACTTGGGTTTTCTACGTTACCTAGCGGGCACTTGGACTATGTAGGTTAACGAACGGGCACTTGGACTATGTAGGTTAACGAACAGGCACTTGGATTATGTAGTTTACCTAGCAGGTACTTGGACTAGGTAGGTTAACTAGCGGGCACTTGGACTATCTAGGTTACCTACGGGCACTTGGAACATGTACCTTCCCTAGCGGGCACTTGGGCTATCTACGTTACCTAGCAGGCACTTGGACTATATAGGTTAACGAACGGGCACTTGGACTATGTAGGTAAACTAGTGGTCACTTGGACTATGTAGGTTATCTAGCGGACACTTGGACTATCTAGGTTACCTAGCTGGCACTTTGACTATGTAGGTCAACTAGCGGGCCCTTGGACTATCTAGGTTAGCTAACGGGCACTTGGACTATGTATGTTCCAGAGTGGGCACTTGTATTATGTAGGTTGCCTAGCGGACATTTAGACTATGTAGGTTTCCTTGCGGGCATTTGGACTATGTAGGTTACTAGCGGGCACTTGGACAATCTAGGTTAACGAACGTGCACTTGGACTATGTAGGTAACCTAGCGGGCACTTGGACTGTCTAGGTTACCTAGCGGGCACTTGGACTTTCTAGGTTAACGAACGGGCACTTGCACTATGTAGGTTAACTAGCGGACACTTCGACTATCTAGGTTAGCTAACGGGCAATTGGACTATCTAGGTTACCTAGCAGGCACTTGGACTATGTAGGTTCCCTAGCGGGCACTTGGACTATATAGGTTACCTAGCAGGCACTTTGACTATCTAGGTTAACTAACGGGCACTTGGACTATGTAGGTTGCCTAGCGAGCACTTGGAGTATGTAGGTGCCCTAGCGGGCAATTGGACTATGTAGGTTCCCTATCGGGTACTTGGACTGTCTAGGTTAACTAGCGGGCAATTGGACTGTCTAGGTTACCAAGTGGGCACTTGGAGTATGTACGTTCCCTAGCGGGCACTTGGGTTTTCTACGTTACCTAGCGGGCACTTGGACTATGTACGTTAACGAACGGGCACTTGGACTATGTAGGTTAACGAACAGGCACTTGGATTATGTAGTTTACCTAGCAGGTACTTGGATTATATAGGTTAACTAGCGGGCACTTGGACTATCTAGGTTACCTACGGGCACTTGGAATATGTACCTTCCCTAGCGGGCACTTGGGCTATCTACGTT
Organism: Tenrec ecaudatus; assembly: GCF_050624435.1. Taxonomy (NCBI): domain Eukaryota; kingdom Metazoa; phylum Chordata; class Mammalia; order Afrosoricida; family Tenrecidae; genus Tenrec; species Tenrec ecaudatus. The sequence continues at coordinate 1,650,122 of NW_027457550.1, read as the reverse complement.
ACCTAGCGGGCACTTGGACTATATAGGTTAACGAACGGGCACTTGGACTATGTAGGTAACCTAGTGGTCACTTGGATTATGTAGGTTATCTAGCGGACACTTGGACTATCTAGGTTACCTAGCAGGCACTTTGACAATCTAGGTTAACTAACGGGCACTTGGACTATGTAGGGTAACTAGCGGGCACTTGGACTGTCTAGGTTACCTTACGGGCACTTGGATTATCTAGGTTAACGAACGTGCACTTGGCCTATGTAGGTAACCCAGCGGGCACTTGGACTGTCTAGGTTACCTAGCGGGCACTTGGACTATCTAGGTTAACGAACGGGCACTTGGACTATGTAGGTTAACTTGCGGACACTTCGACTGTCTAGGTTAGCTAACGGGCAATTGGACAATCTAGGTTAACTAACGGGCACTTGGACTATGTAGGTTGCCTAGCGAGCACTTGGACTATGTAGGTTCCCTAGAGGGGACTTGGACTATGTAGGTTCCCTATCGGGTACTTGGACTGTCTAGGTTAACTAGGGGGCAATTGGACTGTCTAGGTTACCTAGTGGGCACTTGGGATATCTACGTTACCTAGCGGGCACTTGGACAATGTAAGTTAACGAATGGCCACTTGGACTATGTAGGTTAACTAGCGGACACTTGGACTATCTAGGATAGCTAACGGGCAATTGGACTATCAAGGTTACCTAACGGGCACTTGGACTATGAAGGTTACCTAGCGGGTACTTGGACTATCTAGGTTACCTAGCAGGCACTTTGACTATCTAGGTTAACTAACGGGCACTTGGACTATGTAGGTTGCCTAGCGAGCACCTGGACTATGTAGGTTCCCTAGCGGGCGCTTGGACTATGTAGATTCCCTAGCGGTACTTGGACTGTCTAGGTTAACTAGCGGGCAATTGGACTGTCTAGGTTACCTAGTGGGCACTTGGACTATGTAGGTAACCTAGTGGTCACTTGGACTGTCTAGGTTACCTAGCGGGCACTTGGACTATGTAGGTTAACTAGCGGGCACTTGGACTATCTAGGTTAACTAGCGGGCACTTGGACTATCTAGGTTAACTAGCGGGCACTTGGACTATCTAGGTTAACTATCGGGCCCTTGCACTATGTAGGTTAACTAGCGGGCCCATGGATTATGTAGGTTTACTAGGGGGCACTTGGACTATCTAGGTTAACTAGCGGGCACTTGGACTATGTAGTTTCCCTAGCGGACATTTGGACTATTTAGGTTACCTAGCGGGCACTTGGACTATGTAGGTTATCTAGCGGGCACTTGGACTATCTAGGTTACCTAGCAGGCACTTTGACTATCTAGGTTAACTAACGGGCATTTGGACTATGTAGGGCAACTAGCGGGCACTTGGACTGTCTAGGTTACCTAACGGTCACTTGGATTATCTAGGTTAACGAACGGGCACTTGGACTATGTAGGTTACCTAGCCACTACTTGGATTATCTAGGTTAGCTAACGGGCACTTGGACTATCTAGGTTCCCTAGCGGGTACTTGTACTATCTAGGTTACCTAGCTGGCACTTGGACTATGTAGGTCAACTAGCGGGCCCTTGGACTATCTAGGTTAGCTAACGGGCACTTGGACTATGTATGTTCCAGAGTGGGCACTTGGATTATGTAGGTTGCCTAGCGGACATTTAGACTATGTAGGTTTCCTTGCGGGCATTTGGACTATGTAGGTTACCAGCGGGCACTTGGACAATCTAGGTTAACGAACGTGCACTTGGACTATGTAGGTAACCTAGCGGGCACTTGGACTGTCTAGGTTACCTAGCGGGCACTTGGACTTTCTAGGTTAACGAACGGGCACTTGGACTATGTAGGTTAACTAGCGGACACTTCGACTATCTAGGTTAGCTAACGGGCAATTGGACTATCTAGGTTACCTAGCGGGCACTTGGACTATGTAGGTTCCCTAGCGGGCACTTGGACTATTTAGGTTACCTAGCAGGCACTTTGACTATCTAGGTTAACTAACGGGCACTTGGACTATGTAGGTTGCCTAGCGAGCACTTGGAGTATGTAGGTGCCCTAGCGGGCAATTGGACTATGTAGGTTCCCTATCGGGTACTTGGACTGTCTAGGTTAACTAGCGGGTAATTGGACTGTCTAGGTTACCTAGTGGGCACTTGGAGTATGTACGTTCCCTAGCGGGCACTTGGGCTTTCTACGTTACCTAGCGGGCACTTGGACTATGTAGGTTAACGAACGGGCACTTGGACTATGTAGGTTAACGAACAGGCACTTGGATTATGTAGTTTACCTAGCAGGTACTTGGACTAGGTAGGTTAACTAGCGGGCACTTGGACTATCTAGGTTACCTACGGGCACTTGGAATATGTACCTTCCCTAGCGGGCACTTGGGCTATCTACGTTACCTAGCAGGCACTTGGACTATATAGGTTAACGAACGGGCACTTGGACTATGTAGGTAACCTTGTGGTCACTTGGACTATGTAGGTTATCTAGCGGACACTTGGACTATCTAGGTTACCTAGATGGCACTTGGACTATGTAGGTCAACTAGCGGGCCCTTGGACTATCTAGGTTAGCTAACGGGCACTTGGACTATGTATGTTCCAGAGTGGGCACTTGTATTATGTAGGTTGCCTAGCGGACATTTAGACTATGTAGGTTTCCTTGCGGGCATTTGGACTATGTAGGTTAACAGCGGGCACTTGGACAATCTAGGTTAACGAACGTGCACTTGGACTATGTAGGTAACCTAGCGGGCACTTGGACTGTCTAGGTTACCTAGCGGGCACTTGGACTTTCTAGGTTAACGAACGGGCACTTGGACTATGTAGGTTAACTAGCGGACACTTGGACTATCTAGGTTAGCTAACGGGCAATTGGACTATCTAGGTTACCTAGCAGGCACTTGGACTATGTAGGTTCCCTAGCGGGCACTTGGACTATTTAGGTTACCTAGCAGGCACTTTGACTATCTAGGTTAACTAACGGGCACTTGGACTATGTAGGTTGCCTAGCGAGCACTTGGAGTATGTAGGTTCCCTAGCGGGCAATTGGACTATGTAGGTTCCCTATCGGGTACTTGGACTGTCTAGGTTAACTAGCGGGCAATTGGACTGTCTAGGTTACCTAGTGGGCACTTGGAGTATGTACGTTCCCTAGCGGGCACTTGGGCTTTCTACGTTACCAAGCGGGCACTTGGACTATGTAGGTTAACGAACGGGCACTTGGACTATGTAGGTTAACGAACAGGCACTTGGATTATGTAGTTTACCTAGCAGATACTTGGACTATGTAGGTTAACTAGCGGGCACTTGGATTATCTAGGTTACCTACGGGCACTTGGAATATGTACCTTCCCTAGCGGGCACTTGGGCTATCTACGTTACCTAGCGGGCACTTGGATTATATAGGTTAACGAACGGGCACTTGGACTATGTAGGTAACCTTGTGGTCACTTGGACTATGTAGGTTATCTAGCGGACACTTGGACTATCTAGGTTACCTAGCAGGCACTTTGACTATCTAGGTTAACTAACGGGCACTTGGACTATGTAGGGTAACTAGCGGGCACTTGGACTGTCTAGGTTACCTAATGGGCACTTGGATTATCTAGGTTAACGAACGTGCACTTGGACTATGTAGGTAACCCAGCGGGCACTTGGACTGTCTAGGTTACCAAGCGGGCACTTGGACTATCTAGGTTAACGAACGGGCACTTGGACTATGTATGTTAACTAGCGGACACTTCGACTATCTAGGTTAGCTAACGGGCAATTGGACAATCTAGGTTAACTAACGGGCACTTGGACTATGTAGGTTGCCTAGCGAGCACTTGGACTATGTAGGTTCTCTAGAGGGCACTTGGACTATGTAGGTTCCCTATCGGGTACTTGGACTGTCTAGGTTAACTAGGGGGCAATTGGACTGTCTAGGTTACCTAGTGGGCACTTGGGATATCTACGTTACCTAGCGGGCACTTGGACAATGTAAGTTAACGAACGGCCACTTGGACTATGTAGGTTAACTAGCGGACACTTCGACTATCTAGGTTAGCTAACGGGCAATTGGACTATCTAGGTTACCTAGCGGGCCCTTGCACTATGTAGGTTAATTAGCGGGCCCATGGATTATGTAGGTTTACTAGGGGCCACTTGGACTATCTAGGTTAACTAACGGGCACTTGGACTATGTAGGTTGCCTTGCGAGCACTTGGAGTATGTAGGTTCCCTAGCGGGCAATTGGACTATGTAGGTTCCCTATCGGGTACTTGGACTGTCTAGGTTAACTAGCGGGCAATTGGACTGTCTAGGTTACCTAGTGGGCACTTGGAGTATGTACGTTCCCTAGCGGGCACTTGGGCTTTCTACGTTACCTAGCGGGCACTTGGACTATGTAGGTTAACGAACGGGTACTTGTACTATGTAGGTTAACTAACGGGCACTTGGATTATGTAGTTTACCTAGCAGGTACTTGGACTATGTAGGTTAACTAGCGGGCACTTGGACTATCTAGGTTACCTACGGGCACTTGGACTATATACCTTCCCTAGCGGGCACTTGGGCTATCTACGTTACCTAGCGGGCACTTGGACTATGTAGATTGACGAACGGGCACTTGGACTATGTAGGTAACCTAGTGGTCACTTGGACTATGTAGGTTATCTAGCGGACACTTGGACTATCTAGGTTACCTAGCAGGCACTTTGACTATCTAGGTTAACTAACAGGCACTTGGACTATGTAGGGTAACTAGCGGGCACTTGGACTGTTAGGTTACCTAACGGGCACTTGGATTATCTAGGTTAACGAACGTGCACTTGGACTATGTAGGTAATCTAGCGGGCACTTGGACTGTCTAGGTCACCTAGCGGGCACTTTGACTATCTAGGTTAACGAACGGGCACTTGGACTATGTAGGTTAACTAGCGGACACTTCGACTATCTAGGTTAGCTAACGGGCAATTGGACAATCTAGGTTAACTAACGGGCACTTGGACTATGTAGGTTGCCTAGCGAGCACATGGACTATGTAGGTTCGCTAGTGGGCACTTGGACTATGTAGGTTCCCTATCGGGTACTTGGAGTGTCTAGGTTAACTAGGGGGCAATTGTACTGTCTAGGTTACCTAGTGGGCACTTGGACTGTGTACGTTCCCTAGCGGGCACTTGGGATACCTACGTTACCTAGGGGCACTTGGACAATGTAAGGTAACGAATGGGCACTTGGACTATGTAGGTTAACTAGCGGACACTTGGACTATCTAGGATAGCTAACGGGCAATTGGACTATCAAGGTTACCTAACGGGCACTTGGACTATGTAGGTTACCTAGCGGGCACTTGGACTATCTAGGTTACCTAGCCACCACTTGGATTATCTAGGTTAGCTAACAGGCACTTGGACTATCTAGGTTCCCTAGCGGGCACTTGTACTATCTAGGTTACCTAGCTGGCACTTGGACTATGTAGGTCAACTAGCGAGCCCTTGGACTATCTAGGTTAGCTAACGGGCACTTGGACTATGTATGTTCCAGAGTGGACACTTGTATTATGTAGGTTGCCTAGCGGACATTTAGACTATGTAGGTTTCCTTGCGGGCATTTGGACTATGTATGTTACCTAGTGGGCACTTGGACTATGTAGGTTCCCTAGCGGTCACGTGGACTATGTAGGCTCCCTAGAAGGCACTTGGACTATGTAGGTTAACTAGCGGGCACTTGGACTAACCAGGTTACCAGGCGGGCACTTGGACTATGTAGGTTACCCAATGGGCACTTGGACTATCTAGGTTAACGAACGGACACTTGGACTATGTAGGTTAGGTATCAGGCACTTGGACTATCTAGGTTACCTAGCAGGCACTTGGACTATGTAGGTTACCTAGCGGACACTTGGACGATTTAGGTTAACTAGCGGGCACTTGGACTATCTAGGTTAACTAGCAGGCCCTTGGACTATCTAGGTTTACTAGCGGGCACTTGGACTATCTAGGTTAAGTAGCGGGCCCTTGGACTATGTAGGTTAACTAGCGGGCACTTCAACTCTCTATGTTACCTAGCGGACACTTGGACTATGTACCTTCCCTAGCGGGCACTTGGACTATCTAAGTTACCTAGCAGGCACTTGGATTATGAAGGATCCCTAGCGGGCAATTGGACTATCTAGGTTACCTAGCTGGCACTTGGACTATGTAGGTTAACTAGCGGACACTTGCACGATCTAGGTTAACTAGCGGGCCCTTGCACTATGTAGGTTAACTAGCGGGGCCATGGATTATGTAGGTTTACTAAGGGGCACTTGGAATATCTAGGTTAACTAGCGGGCACTTGGACTATGTAGTTTCCCTAGCGGGCATTTGGACTATTTAGGTTGCCTAGCGGGCACTTGGACTATGTAGGTTACCTAGCAGGCACTTTGACTATCTAGGTTAACTAAGGGCACTTGGACTATGTAGGGTAACTAGCGGGCACTTGGACTGTCAAGGTTACCTAACGGGCACTTGGATTATCTAGGATAACGAACGGGCACTTGGACTATATAGGTTACCTAGCCACCACTTGGACTATCTAGTTTCCCTAGCGGGCACTTGTACTATCTAGGTTACCTAGCTGGCACTTGAACTATGTAGGTCAACTAGCGGGCCCTTGGACTATCTAGGTTAGCTAACGGGCACTTGGACTATGTATGTTCCAGAGCGGGCACTTGAATTATGTAGGTTGCCTAGCGGACATTTAGACGATGTAGGTTTCTTTGCGGGCATTTGGACTATGTAGGTTACCTAGAAGGCACTTGGAGTATGTAGGTTCCCTAACGGGCACTTGGACTATGTAGGGTAACTAGAGGGCACTTGGACTATCTAGGTTACCTAACGGGCACTTGGATTATCTAGGTTAACGAACGGGCACTTGGACTATGTAGGTTACCTAGCCACCACTTGGACTATCTAGGTTAGCTAACAGGCACTTGGACTATCTAGGTTCCCTAGCGGGCACTTGTACTATCTAGGTTACCTAGCTGGCACTTGGACTATGTAGGTCAACTAGCGGGCCCTTGGACTATCTAGGTTAGCTAACGGGCACGTGGACTATGTATGTTCCAGAGTGGGCACTTGTATTATGTAGGTTGCCTAGCGGACATTTAGACTATGTAGGTTTCCTTGCAGGCATTTGGACTATGTAGGTTACCTAGCGGGCACTTGGACTATGTAGGTTCCCTAGCGGTCACGTGGATTATGTAGGCTCCCTAGAAGGCACTTGGACTATGTAGGGTAACTAGCGGGCACTTGGACTAACCAGGTTACCAGGCGGGCACATGGACTATGTAGGTTACCCAATGGGCACTTGGACTATCTAGGTTAACGAACGGACACTTGGACTATGTAGGTTAGGTATCAGGCACTTGGACTATCTAGGTTACCTAGCAGGCACTTGGACTATGTAGGTTACCTAGCGGACACTTGGACGATTTAGGTTAACTAGCGGGCACTTGGACTATCTAGGTTAACTAGCAGGCCCTTGGACTATCTAGGTTTACTAGCGGGCACTTGGACAATCTAGGTTAACTAGCGGGCACTTGGACTATGTAGGTTAACTAGCGGGCACTTGAACTCTCTAGGTTACCTAGCGGACACTTGGACTATGTACCTTCCCTAGCGGGCACTTGGACTATCTAGGTTACCTAGCAGGCACTTGGATTATGAAGGATCCCTAGCGGGCAATTGGACTATCTAGGTTACCTAGCTGGCACTTGGACTATGTAGGTTAACTAGCGGACACTTGCACGATCTAGGTTAACTAGCGGGCCTTTGCACTATGTAGATTAACTAGCGGGCCCATGGATTATGTAGGTTTACTAGGGGGCACTTGGAACATCTAGGTTAACTAGCGGGCACTTGGACTATTTAGTTTCCCTAGCGGGCATTTGGACTATTTAGGTTGCCTAGCGGGCACTTGGACTATGTAGGTTACCTAGCAGGCACTTTGACTATCTAGGTTAACTAAGGGCACTTGGACTATGTAGGGTAACTAGCGGGCACTTGGACTGTCTAGGTTACCTAACGGGCACGTGGATTATCTAGGTTAACGAACGGGCACTTGGACTATATAGGTTACCTAGCGGGCACTTGTACTATCTAGGTTACCTAGCTGGCACTTGGACTATGTAGGTCAACTAGCGGGCCCTTGGACTATCTAGGTTAGCTAACGGGCACTTGGACTATGTATGTTCCAGAGCGGGCACTTTGATTATGTAGGTTGCCTAGCGGAAATTTAGACGATGTAAGTTTCCTTGCGGGCATTTGGACTATGTAGGTTACCTAGCGGGCACTTGGACTATGTAGGTTCCCTAACGGGCACTTGGACTATGTAGGTTCCCTAGCGGTCACGTGGACTATGTAGGCTCCCTAGAAGGCACTTGGACTATGTAGGTTAACTAGCGGGCACTTGGACTAACCAGGTTACCAGGCGGGCACATGGACTATGTAGGTTACCCAATGGGCACTTGGACTATCTAGGTTAACGAACGGACACTTGGACTATGTAGGTTAGGTATCAGGCACTTGGACTATCTAGGTTACCTAGCAGGCACTTGGACTATGTAGGTTACCTAGCGGACACTTGGACGATTTAGGTTAACTAGCGGGCACTTGGACTATCTAGGTTAACTAGCAGGCCCTTGGACTATCTAGGTTTACTAGCGGGCACTTGGACAATCTAGGTTAACTAGCGGGCCCTTGGACTATGTAGGTTAACTAGCGGGCACTTGAACTCTCTAGGTTACCTAGCGGACACTTGGACTATGTACCTTCCCTAGCGGGCACTTGGACTATCTAGGTTACCTAGCAGGCACTTGGATTATGAAGGATCCCTAGCGGGCAATTGGACTATCTAGGTTACCTAGCTGGCACTTGGACTATGTAGGTTAACTAGCGGACACTTGCACGATCTAGGTTAACTAGCGGGCCCTTGCACTATGTAGATTAACTAGCGGGCCCATGGATTATGTAGGTTTACTAGGGGGCACTTGGAACATCTAGGTTAACTAGCGGGCACTTGGACTATTTAGTTTCCCTAGCGGGCATTTGGACTATTTAGGTTGCCTAGCGGGCACTTGCACTATGTAGGTTACCTAGCAGGCACTTTGACTATCTAGGTTAACTAAGGGCACTTGGACTATGTAGGGTAACTAGCGGGCACTTGGACTGTCTAGGTTACCTAACGGGCACGTGGATTATCTAGGTTAACGAACGGGCACTTGGACTATATAGGTTACCTAGCGGGCACTTGTACTATCTAGGTTACCTAGCTGGCACTTGGACTATGTAGGTCAACTAGCGGGCCCTTGGACTATCTAGGTTAGCTAACGGGCACTTGGACTATGTATGTTCCAGAGCGGGCACTTTGATTATGTAGGTTGCCTAGCGGAAATTTAGACGATGTAGGTTTCCTTGCGGGCATTTGGACTATGTAGGTTACCTAGCGGGCACTTGGACTATGTAGGTTCCCTAGCGGTCACGTGGACTATGTAGGCTCCCTAGAAGGCACTTGGACTATGTAGGTTAACTAGCGGGCACTTGGACTATGTATGTTACCCAATGGGCACTTGGACTATCTAGGTTAACGAACGGACACTTGGACTATGTAGGTTAGCTATCAGGCACTTGGACTATCTAGGTTACCTAGCGCACACGTGGACGATTTAAGTTAACTAGCGGGCACTTGGACTATCTAGGTTAACTAGCAGGCCCTTGGACTATCTAGGTTTACTAGCGGGCACTTGGACTATCTAGGTTAACTAATGGGCACTTGGACTATGTAGTTTCCCTAGCTGGCATTTGGATTATTTAGGTTACCTAGTGGGCACTTGGACTATGTAGGTTATCTAGCGGGCACTTGGACTACGTAGGTTAACTAGAAGGCACTTGGACTATCAAGGTTACCTAACGGGCCCTTGGACTATGTAGGTTACCAGCGGGCACTTGGACTATCTAGGTTAACGAACGTACACTTGGACTATTTAGGTAACCTAGCGGGCACTTGGACTGTCTAGGTTACCTAGCGGGCACTTGGACTATCTAGGTTAACGAACGGGCACTTTGACTATGTAGGTTAACGAGCGGACACTTCGACTATCTAGGTTAGCTAACGGGCAATTGGACAATCTAGGTTAACTAACGGGCACTTGGACTATGTAGGTTGCCTAGCGAGCACTTGCACTATGTAGGTTCCCTAGTGGGCACTTGGACTATGTAGGTTCCCTATCGGGTACTTGGACTGTCTAGGTTAACTAGGGGGCAAATGGACTCTCTAGGTTACCTAGTGGTCACTTGGACTATGTACGTTCCCTAGCGGGCACTTGGGTTATCTACGTTACCTAGCGGGCACTTGGACAATGTAAGTTAACGAACGGGCACTTGGACTATGTAGGTTAACTAGCGGACACTTTGACTATCTAGGTTAACTAACGGGTACGTGGACTATGTAGGTTGCCTAGCGAGTACCTGGACTATGTAGGTTCCCTGGCGGGCGCTTGGACTATGTAGATACCCTAGCGGTACTTGGACTGTCTAGGTTAACTAGCGGGCAATAGGACTGTCTAGGTTACCTAGTTTGCACTTGGACTATGTAGTTTACCTAGCAGGCACTTGGACTATGTAGGTTTACTAGCAGCCACTTAGACTATCTAGGTTACCTAGCGGGCACTTTGACTATGTACGTTCCTTAGCGGGCACTTGGGCTATCTACGTTCCCTAGCGGGCACTTGGACTATGTAGGTTAACGAATGGGCACTTGGACTATGTAGGTAACCTAGTGGTCACTTGGACTGTCTAGGTTACCTAGCAGGCACTTGGACTATGTAGGTTAACTAGCGGGCACTTGGACTATCTAGGTTAACTAGCGGGCACTTGGACTATGTACGTTCCCTAGCGGGCACTTGGGCTATCTACGTTACGTAGCGTGCACTTGGGCTATCTACGTTACCTAGCGGGCACTTGGACTATGTAGGTTAACGAATGGGCACTTGGACTATGTAGGTAACCTAGTGGTCACCTGGACTGTCTAGGTTACCTAGCGGGCACTTGGACTATGTAGGTTAACTAGCGGGCACTTGGACTATCTAGGTTTACTAGCAGGCATTTAGACTATCTAGGTTACCTAGCGGGCACTTGGACTATGTACGTTCTCTAGCGGGCACTTGGGCTATCTACGTTACCTAGCGGGCACTTGGACTATGTAGGTTAACGAATGGGCACTTGGACTATGTAGGTAACCTAGTGGTCACTTGGACTGTCTAGGTTACCTAGCGGGCACTTGGACTGTGTAGGTTAACTAGCGGGCACTTGTACTATCTAGGTTACCTAGCGGGCTCTTGGACTTTTAGGTTAACGAACGGGCACTTGGACTATGTAGGTTAACTAGCGGACACTTCGACTATCTAGGTTAGCTAACAGGCAATTGGACTATCTAGGATACCTAGCGGGCACTTGGACTATGTAGGTTCCCTAGCGGGCACTTGGATTATTTAGGTTACCTAGCAGGCACTTTGACTATCTAGGTTAACTAACGGGCACTTGGACTATGTAGGTTGCCTAGCGAGCACTTGGAGTATGTAGGTTCCCTAGCGGGCAATTGGACTATGTAGGTTCCCTATCAGGTACTTGGACTATCTAGGTTAACTAGCGGGCAATTGGACTGTCTAGGTTACCTAGTGGGCACTTGGAGTATGTACGTTCCCTAGCGGGCACTTGGGCATTCTACGTTACCTAGCGGGCACTTGGACTATGTAGGTTAACGAACGGGCACTTGGACTATGTAGGTTAACGAAAGGGCACTTGGATTATGTAGTTTACCTAGCAGGTACTTGGACTATGTAGGTTAACTAGCGGGCACTTGGACTATCTAGGTTACCTACGGGCACTTTGACTATGTACCTTCCCTAGCGGGCACTTGGGCTATCTACGTTACCTAGCGGGCACTTGGACTATGTAGGTTAACGAACGGGCACTTGGACTATGTAGGTAACCTAGTGGTCACTTGGACTATGTAGGTTATCTAGCGGACACTTGGACTATCTAGGTTACCTAGCAGGCACTTTGACTATCTAGGTTAACTAACGTGCACTTGGACTATGTAGGGTAACTAGCGGGCACTTGGACTGTCTAGGTTACCTAACGGGCACTTGGATTATCTAGGTTAACGAACGGGCACTTGGACTATGTAGGTTACCTATCCACCACTTGGACTATCTAGGTTAGCTAACAGGCACTTGGACTATCTAGGTTCCCTAGCGGGCACTTGTACTATCTAGGTTACCTAGCTGGCACTTGGACTATGTAGGTCAACTAGCGGGCCCTTGGACTATCTAGGTTAGCTAACGGGCACTTGGACTATGTATGTTCCAGAGTGGGCACTTGTATTATGTAGGTTGCCTAGCGGACATTTAGACTATGTAGGTTTCCTTGCGGGCATTTGGACTATGTAGGTTACCTAGCGGGCACTTGGACTATGTAGGTTCCCTAGCGGTCACGTGGACTATGTAGGCTCCCTAGAAGGCACTTGGACTATGTAGGTTAACTAGCGGGCACTTGGACTAACCAGGTTACCAGGCGGGCACATGGGCTATGTAGGTTACCCAATGGGCACTTGGATTATCTAGGTTAACGAAAGGACACTTGGACTATGTAGGTTAGGTATCAGGCACTTGGACTATCTAGGTTACCTAGCAGGCACTTGGACTATGTAGGTTACCTAGCGGACACTTGTACGGTTTAGGTTAATTAGCGGGCACGTGGACTATCTAGGTTAACTAGCAGGCCCTTGGACTATCTAGGTTTACTAGCGGGCACTTGGACTATCTAGGTTAACTAGCGGGCACTTGGACTATGTAGGTTAACTAGCGGGCACTTGAACTCCCTAGGTTACCTAGCGGACACTTGGACTATGTACCTTCCCTAGCGGGCACTTGGACTATCTAGGTTACCTAGCTTGCACTTGGATTATGAAGGATCCCTAGCGGGCAATTGGACTATCTAGGTTACCTAGCTGGCACTTGGACTATGTAGGTTAACTAGCGGACACTTGCACGATCTAGGTTAACTAGCGGGCCCTTGCACTATGTAGGTTAACTAGCGGGCCCATGGATTATGTAGGTTAACTAGCGGGCACCTGGACTATGTAGTTTCCCTAGCGGGCATTTGGACTATTTAGGTTGCCTAGCGGGCACTTGGACTATGTAGGTTACCTAGCAGGCACTTTGACTATCTAGGTTAACTAACGGGCACTTGGACTATGTAGGTTAACTAGCGGGCACTTGGACTATCTAGGTTTACTAGCAGGCACTTAGACAATCTAGGTTACCTAGCGGGCACTTGGACTATGTACGTTCCCTAGCGGGCACTTGGGCTATCTACGTTACCTAGCGGGCACTTGGACTATGTAGGTTAACGAATGGGCACTTGGACTATGTAGGTAACCTAGTGGTCACTTGGACTGTCTAGGTTACCTAGCGGGCACTTGGACTATGTAGGTTAACTAGCGGGCACTTGGACTATCTAGGTTAACTAGCGGGCACATGGACTATCTAGTTTAACTAGCGGGCACTTGGACTATCTAGGTTAACTAGCGGGCACTTGGACTATCTAGGTTAACTAGCAGGCCCTTGCACTATGTAGGTTAACTAGCGGGCCCATGGATTATGTAGGTTTACTAGGGGGCACTTGGACTATCTAGGTTAACTAGCGGGCACTTGGACTATGTAGTTTCCCTAGCGGACATTTGGACTATTTAGGTTACCTAGCGGGCACTTGGACTATGTAGGTTATCTAGGGGGCACTTGGACTATCTAGGTTACCTAGCAGGCACTTTGACTATCTAGGTTAACTAACGGGCATTTGGACTATGTAGGGCAACTAGCGGGCACTTGGACTGTCTAGGTTACCTAACGGGCACTTGGATTATCTAGGTTAACGAACGGGCACTTGGACTATGTAGATTACCTAGCCACCACTTGGACTATCTAGGTTAGCTAACAGGCACTTGGACTATCTAGGTTCCCTAGCGGGCACTTGTATTATCTAGGTTACCTAGCTGGCACTTGGACTATGTAGGTCAACTAGCGGGCCCTTGGACTATCTAGGTTAGCTAACGGGCACTTGGACTATGTATGTTTCAGAGTGGGCACTTGGAATATGTAGGTTGCCTAGCGGACATTTAGACTATGTAGGTTTCCTTGCGGGCATTTGGACTATGTAGGTTACCAGCGGGCACTTGGACAATCTAGGTTAACGAACGTACACTTGGACTATGTAGGTAACCTAGCGGGCACTTGGACTGTCTAGGTTACCTAGCGGACACTTGGACTTTCTAGGTTAACGAACGTGCACTTGGACTATGTATTTTTACTAGCGGAAACTTCGACTATCTAGGTTAGCTAACGGGCAATTGGACTATCTAGGTTACCTAGCGGGCACTTGGACTATGTAGGTTCCCTAGCGGGCACTTGGACTATTTAGGTTACCTAGCAGGCACTTTGACTATCTAGGTTAACTAACGGGTACTTGGACTATGTAGGTTGCCTAGCGAGCACTTGGAGTATGTAGGTTCCCTAGCCGGCAATTGGACTATGTAGGTTCCCTATCGGGTACTTGGACTGTCTAGGTTAACTTGGGGGCAATTGGACTGTCTAGGTTACCTAGTGGGCACTTGGAGTATGTATGTTCCCTAGAGGGCACTTGGGCTTTCTACGTTACCTAGCGGGCACTTGGACTATGTAGGTTAACGAACGGGCACTTGGATTATGTAGTTTACCTAGCAGGTACTTGGACTATGTAGGTTAACTAGCGGGCACTTGGACTATCTAGGTTACCTACGGGCACTTGGAATATGTATCTTCCCTAGCGGGCACTTGGGCTATCTACGTTACCTAGTGGGCACTTGGACTATGTAGGTTAACGAACGGGCACTTGGACTATGTAGGTAACCTAGTGGTCACTTGGACTATGTAGGTTATCTAGCGGACACTTGGACTATCTAGGTTACCTAGCAGGCACTTTGACTATCTAGGTTAACTAACGGGCACTTGGACTATGTAGGGTAACTAGCGGGCACTTGGACTGTCTAGGTTACCTAACGGGCACTTGGATTATCTAGGTTAACGAACGTGCACTTGGACTATGTAGGTAACCTAGCGGGCACTTGGACTGTCTAGGTTACCTAGCGGGCACTTGGACTATCTAGGTTAACGAACGGGCACTTGGACTATGTATGTTAACTAGCGGACACTTCGACTATCTAGGTTAGCTAACGGGCAATTGGACAATCTAGGTTAACTAACGGGCACTTGGACTATGTAGGCTGCCTAGCGAGCACTTGGACTATGTAGGTTCCCTAGTGGGCACTTGGACTATGTAGGTTCCCTATCGGGTACTTGGACTCTCTAGGTTAACTAGGGGGCAATTGGACTGTCTAGGTTACCTAGTGGGCACTTGGACTATGTACGTTCACTAGCGGGCACTTGGGCTATCTACGTTACCTAGCGGGCACTTGGACAAAGTAAGTTAACGAACGGGCACTTGGACTATGTAGGTTAACTAGCGGACACTTGGACTATCTAGGATAGCTAACGGGCAATTGGACTATTAAGGTTACCTAACGGGCACTTGGACTATGAAGGGTACCTAGCGGGCACTTGAACTATCTAGGTTACCTAGCAGGCACTTTGACTATCTAGGTTAACTAACGGGCACTTGGACTATGTAGGTTGCCTAGCGAGCACCTGGACTATGTAGGTCCCCTAGCGGGCGCTTGGACTATGTAGATTCCCTAGCGGTACTTGGACTGTCTAGGTTAACTAGCGGGCAATTGGACTGTCTAGGTTACCTAGTGGGCACTTGGACTATGTAGTTTACCTAGCAGGCACTTGGAGTATGTAGGTTTACTAGCAGGCACTTAGACTATCTAGGTTACCTAGCGGGCACTTGGACTATGTACGTTCCCCAACGGGCACTTTGGCTATCTACGTTACCTAGCGGGCACTAGAATATGTAGGTTAACGAATGGGCACTTGGACTATGTAGGTAACCTAGTGGTCACTTGGACTGTCTAGGTTACCTAGCGAGCACTTGGACTATGTAGGTTAACTAGCGCGCACTTGGACTATCTAGGTTAACTAGCGGGCACTTGGACTATCTAGGTTAACTAGCGGGCACTTGGACTATCTAGGTTAACTAGCGGGCCCTTGCACTATGTAGGTTAACTAGCGGGCCCATTGATTATGTAGGTTAACTAGGGGGCACTTGGACTATCTAGGTTAACTAGCGGGCACTTGGACTATGTAGTTTCCCTAGCGGACATTTGGACTATTTAGGTTACCTAGCGGGCACTTGGACTATGTAGGTTATCTAGCGGGCACATGGACTATCTAGGTTACCTAGCAGGCACTTTGACTATCTAGGTTAACTAACGGTCACTTGGACTATGTAGGGCAACTAGCGGGCACTTGGACTGTCTAGGTTACCTAACGGGCACTTGGATTATCTAGGTTAACGAACGGGCACTTGGACTATGTAGGTTACCTAGCCACCACTTGGACTATCTAGGTTAGCTAACAGGCACTTGGACTATCTAGGTTCCCTAGCGGGCACTTGTACTATCTAGGTTACCTAGCTGGCACTTGGACTATGTAGGTCAACTAGCGGGCCCTGGGACTATCTAGGTTAGCTAACGGGCACTTGGACTATGTATGTTCCGAGGGGGCACTTGGATTATGTAGGTTGCCTAGCGGACATTTAGACTATGTAGGTTTCCTTGCGGGCATTTGGACTATGTAGGTTACCAGCGGGCACTTGGACAATCTAGGTTAACGAACGTGCACTTGGACTATGTAGGTAACCTAGCGGGCACTTGTACTGTCTAGGTTACCTAGCGGGCACTTGGACTTTCTAGGTTAACGAACGGGCACTTGGACTATATAGGTTAACTAGCGGACACTTCGACTATCTAGGTTAGCTAACAGGCAATTGGACTATCTAGGTTACCTAGCGGGCACTTGGACTATGTAGGTTCCCTAGCGGGCACTTGGACTATTTAGGTTACCTAGCAGGCACTTTGACTATCTAGGTTAACTAACGGGCACTTGGACTATGTAGGTTGCCTAGCGAGAACTTGGAGTATGTAGGTTCCCTAGCGGGCAATTGGACTATGTAGGTTCCCTATCGGGTACTTGGACTGTCTAGGTTAACTAGCGGGCAATTGGACTGTCTAGGTTACCTAGTGGGAACTTGGACTATGTATGTTCCCTAGCGGGCACTTGGGATATCTACGTTACCTAGCGGGCACTTGGACAATGTAAGTTAACGAACGGGCACTTGGACTATGTAGGTTAACTAGCGGACACTTGGACTATCTTGGATAGCTAACGGGCAATTGGACTATCAAGGTTACCTAACGGGCACTTGGACAATGAAGGTTACCTAGCGGGTACTTGGACTATCTAGGTTACCTAGCAGGCACTTTGACTATCTAGGTTAACTAACGGGCACTTGGACTATGTAGGTTGCCTAGCGAGCACCTGGACTATGTAGGTTCCCTAGCGGGCGCTTGGACTATGTAGATTTCCTAGCGGTACTTGGACTGTCTAGGTTAACTAGCGGGCAATTGGACTGTCTAGGTTACCTAGTGGGCACTTGGACTATGTAGTTTACCTAGCAGGCACTTGGACTATGTAGGTTTACTACCAGGCACTTAGACTATCTAGGTTACCTAGCGGGCACTTTGACTATGTACGTTCCTTAGCGGGCACTTGGGCTATCTACGTTCCCTAGCGGGCACTTGGACTATGTAGGTTAACGAATGGGCACTTGGACTATGTAGGTAACCTAGTGGTCACTTGGACTGTCTAGGTTACCTAGCGGGCACTTGGACTATGTAGGTTAACTAGCGGGCACTTGGACTATCTAGGTTAACTAGCGGGCACTTGGACTATGTACGTTCCCTAGCGGGCACTTGGGCTATCTACGTTACGTAGCGTGCACTTGGGCTATCTACGTTACCTAGCGGGCACTTGGACTATGTAGGTTAACGAATGGGCACTTGGACTATGTAGGTAACCTAGTGGTCACCTGGACTGTCTAGGTTACCTAGCGGGCACTTGGACTATGTAGGTTAACTAGCGGGCACTTGGACTATCTAGGTTTACTAGCAGGCATTTAGACTATCTAGGTTACCTAGCGGGCACTTGGACTATGTACGTTCTCTAGCGGGCACTTGGGCTATCTACGTTACCTAGCGGGCACTTGGACTATGTAGGTTAACGAATGGGCACTTGGACTATGTAGGTAACCTAGTGGTCACTTGGACTGTCTAGGTTACCTAGCGGGCACTTGGACTATGTAGGTTAACTAGCGGGCACTTGTACTATCTAGGTTACCTAGCGGGCACTTGGACTTTTAGGTTAACGAACGGGCACTTGGACTATGTAGGTTAACTAGCGGACACTTCGACTATCTAGGTTAGCTAACAGGCAATTGGACTATCTAGGTTACCTAGCGGGCACTTGGACTATGTAGGTTCCCTAGCGGGCACTTGGATTATTTAGGTTACCTAGCAGGCACTTTGACTATCTAGGTTAACTAACGGGCACTTGGACTATGTAGGTTGCCTAGCGAGCACTTGGAGTATGTAGGTTCCCTAGCGGGCAATTGGACTATGTAGGTTCCCTATCAGGTACTTGGACTGTCTAGGTTAACTAGCGGGCAATTGGACTTTCTAGGTTACCTAGTGGGCACTTGGAGTATGTACGTTCCCTAGCGGGCACTTGGGCATTCTACGTTACCTAGCGGGCACTTGGACTATGTAGGTTAACGAACGGGCACTTGGACTATGTAGGTTAACGAAAGGGCACTTGGATTATGTAGTTTACCTAGCAGGTACTTGGACTATGTAGGTTAACTAGCGGGCACTTGGACTATCTAGGTTACCTACGGGCACTTTGACTATGTACCTTCCCTAGCGGGCACTTGGGCTATCTACGTTACCTAGCGGGCACTTGTACTGTCTAGGTTACCTAGCGGGCACTTGGACTTTCTAGGTTAACGAACGGGCACTTGGACTATATAGGTTAACTAGCGGACACTTCGACTATCTAGGTTAGCTAACAGGCAATTGGACTATCTAGGTTACCTAGCGGGCACTTGGACTATGTAGGTTCCCTAGCGGGCACTTGGACTATTTAGGTTACCTAGCAGGCACTTTGACTATCTAGGTTAACTAACGGGCCCTTGGACTATGTAGGTTGCCTAGCGAGCACTTGGAGTATGTAGGTTCCCTAGCGGGCAATTGGACTATGTAGGTTCCCTATCGGGTACTTGGACTGTCTAGGTTAACTAGCGGGCAATTGGACTGTCTAGGTTACCTAGTGGGAACTTGGACTATGTATGTTCCCTAGCGGGCACTTGGGATATCTACGTTACCTAGCGGGCACTTGGACAATGTAAGTTAACGAACGGGCACTTGGACTATGTAGGTTAACTAGCGGACACTTGGACTATCTTGGATAGCTAACGGGCAATTGGACTATCAAGGTTACCTAACGGGCACTTGGACAATGAAGGTTACCTAGCGGGTACTTGGACTATCTAGGTTACCTAGCAGGCACTTTGACTATCTAGGTTAACTAACGGGCACTTGGACTATGTAGGTTGCCTAGCGAGCACCTGGACTATGTAGGTTCCCTAGCGGGCGCTTGGACTATGTAGATTTCCTAGCGGTACTTGGACTGTCTAGGTTAACTAGCGGGCAATTGGACTGTCTAGGTTACCTAGTGGGCACTTGGACTATGTAGTTTACCTAGCAGGCACTTGGACTATGTAGGTTTACTACCAGGCACTTAGACTATCTAGGTTACCTAGCGGGCACTTTGACTATGTACGTTCCTTAGCGGGCACTTGGGCTATCTACGTTCCCTAGCGGGCACTTGGACTATGTAGGTTAACGAATGGGCACTTGGACTATGTAGGTAACCTAGTGGTCACTTGGACTGTCTAGGTTACCTAGCGGGCACTTGGACTATGTAGGTTAACTAGCGGGCACTTGGACTATCTAGGTTAACTAGCGGGCACTTGGACTATGTACGTTCCCTAGCGGGCACTTGGGCTATCTACGTTACGTAGCGTGCACTTGGGCTATCTACGTTACCTAGCGGGCACTTGGACTATGTAGGTTAACGAATGGGCACTTGGACTATGTAGGTAACCTAGTGGTCACCTGGACTGTCTAGGTTACCTAGCGGGCACTTGGACTATGTAGGTTAACTAGCGGGCACTTGGACTATCTAGGTTTACTAGCAGGCATTTAGACTATCTAGGTTACCTAGCGGGCACTTGGACTATGTACGTTCTCTAGCGGGCACTTGGGCTATCTACGTTACCTAGCGGGCACTTGGACTATGTAGGTTAACGAATGGGCACTTGGACTATGTAGGTAACCTAGTGGTCACTTGGACTGTCTAGGTTACCTAGCGGGCACTTGGACTATGTAGGTTAACTAGCGGGCACTTGTACTATCTAGGTTACCTAGCGGGCACTTGGACTTTTAGGTTAACGAACGGGCACTTGGACTATGTAGGTTAACTAGCGGACACTTCGACTATCTAGGTTAGCTAACAGGCAATTGGACTATCTAGGTTACCTAGCGGGCACTTGGACTATGTAGGTTCCCTAGCGGGCACTTGGATTATTTAGGTTACCTAGCAGGCACTTTGACTATCTAGGTTAACTAACGGGCACTTGGACTATGTAGGTTGCCTAGCGAGCACTTGGAGTATGTAGGTTCCCTAGCGGGCAATTGGACTATGTAGGTTCCCTATCAGGTACTTGGACTGTCTAGGTTAACTAGCGGGCAATTGGACTTTCTAGGTTACCTAGTGGGCACTTGGAGTATGTACGTTCCCTAGCGGGCACTTGGGCATTCTACGTTACCTAGCGGGCACTTGGACTATGTAGGTTAACGAACGGGCACTTGGACTATGTAGGTTAACGAAAGGGCACTTGGATTATGTAGTTTACCTAGCAGGTACTTGGACTATGTATGTTAACTAGCGGGCACTTGGACTATCTAGGTTACCTACGGGCACTTTGACTATGTACCTTCCCTAGCGGGCACTTGGGCTATCTACGTTACCTAGCGGGCACTTGGACTATGTAGGTTAACGAACGGGCACATGGACTATGTAGGTAACCTAGTGGTCACTTGGACTATGTAGGTTATCTAGCGGACACTTGGACTATCTAGGTTACCTAGCAGGCACTTTGACTATCTAGGTTAACTAACGGGCACTTGGACTATGTAGGGTAACTAGCGGGCACTTGGACTGTCTAGGTTACCTAACGGGCACTTGGATTATCTAGGTTAACGAACGGGCACTTGGACTATGTAGGTTACCTATCCACCACTTGGACTATCTAGGTTAGCTAACAGGCACTTGGACTATCTAGGTTCCCTAGCGGGCACTTGTACTATCTAGGTTACCTAGCTGGCACTTGGACTATGTAGGTCAACTAGCGGGCCCTTGGACTATCTAGGTTAGCTAACGGGCACTTGGACTATGTATGTTCCAGAGTGGGCACTTGTATTATGTAGGTTGCCTAGCGGACATTTAGACTATGTAGGTTTCCTTGCGGGCATTTGGACTATGTAGGTTACCTAGCGGGCACTTGGACTATGTAGGTTCCCTAGCGGTCACGTGGACTATGTAGGCTCCCTAGAAGGCACTTGGACTATGTAGGTTAACTAGCGGGCACTTGGACTAACCAGGTTACCAGGCGGGCACATGGACTATTTAGGTTACCCAATGGGCACTTGGATTATCTAGGTTAACGAAAGGACACTTGGACTATGTAGGTTAGGTATCAGGCACTTGGACTATCTAGGTTACCTAGCAGGCACTTGGACTATGTAGGTTACCTAGCGGACACTTGTACGGTTTAGGTTAACTAGCGGGCACGTGGACTATCTAGGTTAACTAGCAGGCCCTTGGACTATCTAGGTTTACTAGCGGGCACTTGGACTATCTAGGTTAACTAGCGGGCACTTGGACTATGTAGGTTAACTAGCGGGCACTTGAACTCCCTAGGTTACCTAGCGGACACTTGGACTATGTACCTTCCCTAGCGGGCACTTGGACTATCTAGGTTACCTAGCTTGCACTTGGATTATGAAGGATCCCTAGCGGGCAATTGGACTATCTAGGTTACCTAGCTGGCACTTGGACTATGTAGGTTAACTAGCGGACACTTGCACGATCTAGGTTAACTAGCGGGCCCTTGCACTATGTAGGTTAACTAGCGGGCCCATGGATTATGTAGGTTAACTAGCGGGCACCTGGACTATGTAGTTTCCCTAGCGGGCATTTGGACTATTTAGGTTGCCTAGCGGGCACTTGGACTATGTAGGTTACCTAGCAGGCACTTTGACTATCTAGGTTAACTAACGGGCACTTGGACTATGTAGGTTAACTAGCGGGCACTTGGACTATCTAGGTTTACTAGCAGGCACTTAGACAATCTAGGTTACCTAGCGGGCACTTGGACTATGTACGTTCCCTAGCGGGCACTTGGGCTATCTACGTTACCTAGCAGGCACTTGGACTATGTAGGTTAACGAATGGGCACTTGGACTATGTAGGTAACCTAGTGGTCACTTGGACTGTCTAGGTTACCTAGCGGGCACTTGGACTATGTAGGTTAACTAGCGGGCACTTGGACTATCTAGGTTAACTAGCGGGCACATGGACTATCTAGTTTAACTAGCGGGCACTTGGACTATCTAGGTTAACTAGCGGGCACTTGGACTATCTAGGTTAACTAGCAGGCCCTTGCACTATGTAGGTTAACTAGCGGGCCCATGGATTATGTAGGTTTACTAGGGGGCACTTGGACTATCTAGGTTAACTAGCGGGCACTTGGACTATGTAGTTTCCCTAGCGGACATTTGGACTATTTAGGTTACCTAGCGGGCACTTGGACTATGTAGGTTATCTAGGGGGCACTTGGACTATCTAGGTTACCTAGCAGGCACTTTGACTATCTAGGTTAACTAACGGGCATTTGGACTATGTAGGGCAACTAGCGGGCACTTGGACTGTCTAGGTTACCTAACGGGCACTTGGATTATCTAGGTTAACGAACGGGCACGTGGACTATGTAGATTACCTAGCCACCACTTGGACTATCTAGGTTAGCTAACAGGCACTTGGACTATCTAGGTTCCCTAGCGGGCACTTGTATTATCTAGGTTACCTAGCTGGCACTTGGACTATGTAGGTCAACTAGCGGGCCCTTGGACTATCTAGGTTAGCTAACGGGCACTTGGACTATGTATGTTTCAGAGTGGGCACTTGGAATATGTAGGTTGCCTAGCGGACATTTAGACTATGTAGGTTTCCTTGCGGGCATTTGGACTATGTAGGTTACCAGCGGGCACTTGGACAATCTAGGTTAACGAACGTGCACTTGGACTATGTAGGTAACCTAGCGGGTACTTGGACTGTCTAGGTTACCTAGCGGACACTTGGACTTTCTAGGTTAACGAACGTGCACTTGGACTATGTATTTTTACTAGCGGAAACTTCGACTATCTAGGTTAGCTAACGGGCAATTGGACTATCTAGGTTACCTAGCGGGCACTTGGACTATGTAGGTTCCCTAGCGGGCACTTGGACTATTTAGGTTACCTAGCAGGCACTTTGACTATCTAGGTTAACTAACGGGTACTTGGACTATGTAGGTTGCCTAGCGAGCACTTGGAGTATGTAGGTTCCCTAGCCGGCAATTGGACTATGTAGGTTCCCTATCGGGTACTTGGACTGTCTAGGTTAACTTGGGGGCAATTGGACTGTCTAGGTTACCTAGTGGGCACTTGGAGTATGTATGTTCCCTAGAGGGCACTTGGGCTTTCTACGTTACCTAGCGGGCACTTGGACTATGTAGGTTAACGAACGGGCACTTGGATTATGTAGTTTACCTAGCAGGTACTTGGACTATGTAGGTTAACTAGCGGGCACTTGGACTATCTAGGTTACCTACGTGCACTTGGAATATGTATCTTCCCTAGCGGGCACTTGGGCTATCTACGTTACCTAGTGGGCACTTGGACTATGTAGGTTAACGAACGGGCACTTGGACTATGTAGGTAACCTAGTGGTCACTTGGACTATGTAGGTTATCTAGCGGACACTTGGACTATCTAGGTTACCTAGCAGGCACTTTGACTATCTAGGTTAACTAACGGGCACTTGGACTATGTAGGGTAACTAGCGGGCACTTGGACTGTCTAGGTTACCTAACGGGCACTTGGATTATCTAGGTTAACGAACGTGCACTTGGACTATGTAGGTAACCTAGCGGGCACTTGGACTGTCTAGGTTACCTAGCGGGCACTTGGACTATCTAGGTTAACGAACGGGCACTTGGACTATGTATGTTAACTAGCGGACACTTCGACTATCTAGGTTAGCTAACGGGCAATTGGACAATCTAGGTTAACTAACGGGCACTTGGACTATGTAGGCTGCCTAGCGAGCACTTGGACTATGTAGGTTCCCTAGTGGGCACTTGGACTATGTAGGTTCCCTATCGGGTACTTGGACTCTCTAGGTTAACTAGGGGGCAATTGGACTGTCTAGGTTACCTAGTGGGCACTTGGACTATGTACGTTCCCTAGCGGGCACTTGGGCTATCTACGTTACCTAGCAGGCACTTGGACAAAGTAAGATAACGAACGGGCACTTGGACTATGTAGGTTAACTAGCGGACACTTGGACTATCTAGGATAGCTAACGGGCAATTGGACTATTAAGGTTACCTAACGGGCACTTGGACTATGAAGGGTACCTAGCGGGCACTTGAACTATCTAGGTTACCTAGCAGGCACTTTGACTATCTAGGTTAACTAACGGGCACTTGGACTATGTAGGTTGCCTAGCGAGCACCTGGACTATGTAGGTCCCCTAGCGGGCGCTTGGACTATGTAGATTCCCTAGCGGTACTTGGACTGTCTAGGTTAACTAGCGGGCAATTGGACTGTCTAGGTTACCTAGTGGGCACTTGGACTATGTAGTTTACCTAGCAGGCACTTGGAGTATGTAGGTTTACTAGCAGGCACTTAGACTATCTAGGTTACCTAGCGGGCACTTGGACTATGTACGTTCCCTAACGGGCACTTTGGCTATCTACGTTACCTAGCGGGCACTACAATATGTAGGTTAACGAATGGGCACTTGGACTATGTAGGTAACCTAGTGGTCACTTGGACTGTCTAGGTTACCTAGCGAGCACTTGGACTATGTAGGTTAACTAGCGCGCAATTGGACTATCTAGGTTAACTAGCGGGCACTTGGACTATCTAGGTTAACTAGCGGGCACTTGGACTATCTAGGTTAACTAGCGGGCCCTTGCACTATGTAGGTTAACTAGCGGGCCCATTGATTATGTAGGTTTACTAGGGGGCACTTGGACTATCTAGGTTAACTAGCGGGCACTTGGACTATGTAGTTTCCCTAGCGGACATTTGGACTATTTAGGTTACCTAGCGGGCACTTGGACTATGTAGGTTATCTAGCGGACACATGGACTATCTAGGTTACCTAGCAGGCACTTTGACTATCTAGGTTAACTAACGGTCACGTGGACTATGTAGGGCAACTAGCAGGCACTTGGACTGTCTAGGTTACCTAACGGGCACTTGGATTATCTAGGTTAACGAACGGGCACTTGGACTATGTAGGTTACCTAGCCACCACTTGGACTATCTAGGTTAGCTAACAGGCACTTGGACTATCTAGGTTCCCTAGCGGGCACTTGTACTATCTAGGTTACCTAGCTGGCACTTGGACTATGTAGGTCAACTAGCGGGCCCTGGGACTATCTAGGTTAGCTAACGGGCACTTGGACTATGTATGTTCCGAGGGGGCACTTGGATTATGTAGGTTGCCTAGCGGACATTTAGACTATGTAGGTTTCCTTGCGGGCATTTGGACTATGTAGGTTACCAGCGGGCACTTGGACAATCTAGGTTAACGAACGTGCACTTGGACTATGTAGGTAACCTAGCGGGCACTTGTACTGTCTAGGTTACCTAGCGGGCACTTGGACTTTCTAGGTTAACGAACGGGCACTTGGACTATATAGGTTAACTAGCGGACCTTCGACTATCTAGGTTAGCTACAGGCAATTGGACTATCTAGGTTACCTAGCGGGCACTTGGACTATGTAGGTTCCCTAGCGGGCACTTGGACTATTTAGGTTACCTAGCAGGCACTTTGACTATCTAGGTTAACTAACGGGCACTTGGACTATGTAGGTTGCCTAGCGAGCACTTGGAGTATGTAGGTTCCCTAGCGGGCAATTGGACTATGTAGGTTCCCTATCGGGTACTTGGACTGTCTAGGTTAACTAGCGGGCAATTGGACTGTCTAGGTTACCTAGTGGGAACTTGGACTATGTATGTTCCCTAGCGGGCACTTGGGATATCTACGTTACCTAGCGGGCACTTGGACAATGTAAGTTAACGAACGGGCACTTGGACTATGTAGGTTAACTAGCGGACACTTGGACTATCTAGGATAGCTAACGGGCAATTGGACTATCAAGGTTACCTAACGGGCACTTGGACAATGAAGGTTACCTAGCGGGTACTTGGACTATCTAGGTTACCTAGCAGGCACTTTGACTATCTAGGTTAACTAACGGGCACTTGGACTATGTAGGTTGCCTAGCGAGCACCTGGACTATGTAGGTTCCCTAGCGGGCGCTTGGACTATGTAGATTTCCTAGCGGTACTTGGACTGTCTAGGTTAACTAGCGGGCAATTGGACTGTCTAGGTTACCTATTGGGCACTTGGACTATGTAGTTTACCTAGCAGGCACTTGGACTATGTAGGTTTACTACCAGGCACTTAGACTATCCAGGTTACCTAGCGGGCACTTGGACTACGTACGTTCCCTAGCGGGCACTTGGGCTATCTACGTTACCTAGCGGGCACTTGGACTATGTAGGTTAACGAATGGGCACTTGGACTATGTAGGTAACCTAGTGGTCACTTGGACTGTCTAGGTTACCTAGCGGGCACTTGGACTATGTAGGTTAACTAGCGGGCACTTGGACTATCTAGGTTAACTAGCGGGCACTAGGACTATCTAGGTTAACTAGCGGGCACTTGGACTATCTAGGTTAACTAGCGGGCCCTTGCACTATGTAGGTTAACTAGCGGGCCCATGGATTATGTAGATTTAATAGGGGGCACTTGGACTATCTAGGTTAACTAGCGGGCACTTGGACTATGTAGTTTCCCTAGCGGACATTTGGACTATTTAGGTTACCTAGCGGGCACGTGGACTATGTGGGTTATCTAGCGGGCACTTGGACTATCTAGGTTACCTAGCAGGCACTTTGACTATCTAGGTTAACTAACCAGCACTTGGACTATGTAGGGCAACTAGCGGGCACTTGGACTGTCTAGGTTACCTAACGGGCACTTGGATTATCTAGGTTAACGAACGGGCACTTGGACTATGTAGGTTACCTAGCCACCACTTGGACTATCTAGGTTAGCTAACAGGCACTTGGACTATCTAGGTTCCCTAGCGGGCACTTGTACTATCTAGGTTACCTAGCTGGCACTTGGACTATTTAGGTCAACTAGCGGGCCCTTGGACTATCTAGGTTAGCTAACGGGCACGTGGACTATGTATGTTACAGAGTGGGCACTTGGATTATGTAGGTTGCCTAGCGGACATTTAGACTATGTAGGTTTCCTTGCGGGCATTTGGACTATGTAGGTTACCAGCGGGCACTTGGACAATCTAGGTTAACGAACCTGCACTTGGACTATGTAGGTAACCTAGCGGGCACTTGGACTGTCTAGGTTACCTAGCGGGCACTTGGACTTTCTAGGTTAACGAACGGGCACTTGGACTATGTAGGTTAACTAGCGGACACTTCGACTATCTAGATTAGCTATCGGGCAATTGGACTATCTAGGTTACCTATCGGGCACTTGGACTATGTAGGTTCCCTAACGGGCACTTGGACTATTTAGGTTACCTAGCAGGCACTTTGACTATCTAGGTTAACTAACGGGCACTTGGACTATGTAGGTTGCCTAGCGAGCACTCGGAGTATGTAGGTTCCCTAGCGGGCAATTGGACTATGTAGGTTCCCTATCGGGTACTTGGACTGTCTAGGTTAACTAGCGGCAATTGGACTGACTAGATTACCTAGTGGGCACTTGGAGTATGTACGTTCCCTAGCGGGCACTTGGGTTTTCTACGTTACCTAGCGGGCACTTGGACTATGTAGGTTAACGAACGGGCACCTTGACTATGTAGGTTAACGAACGGGCACTTGGATTATGTAGTTTACCTAGCAGGTACTTGGACTATGTAGGTTAACTAGCGGGCACTTGGACTATCTAGTTTACCTACGGGCACTTGGACTATGTACCTTCCCTAGCGGGCACTTGGGCTATCTTCATTACCTAGTGGGCACTTGGACTATGTACGTTCCCTAGCGGGCACTTGGGCTATCTACGTTACCTAGCGGGCACTTGGACAATGTAAGTTAACGAACGGGCACTTGGACTATGTAGGTTAACTAGCGGACACTTGGACTATCTAGGATAGCTAACGGGCAATTGGACTATCAAGGTTACCTAACGGGCACTTGGACTATGAAGGTTACCTAGTGGGCACTTGGACTATCTAGGTTACCTAGCAGGCACTTTGACTATCTAGGTTAACTAACGGGCACTTGGACTATGTAGGTTGCCTAGCGAGCACCTGGACTATGTAGGTTCCCTAGCGGGCGCTTGGACTATTTAGATTCCCTAGCGGTACTTGGACTGTCAGGGTTAACTAGCGGGCAATTGGACTGTCTAGGTTACCTAGTGGGCACTTGGACAATGTAGTTTACCTAGCAGGCACTTGGAATATGTAGGTTTACTACCAGGCACTTAGACTATCCAGGTTACCTAGCGGGCACTTGGACTATGTACGTTCCCTAGCGGGCACTTGGGCTATCTACGTTACCTAGCGGACACTTGGACTATGTAGGTTAACGAATGGGCACTTGGACTATGTAGGTAACCTAGTGGTCACTTGGACTGTCTAGGTTACCTAGCGGGCACTTGGACTATGTAGGTTAACTAGCGGGCACTTGGACTATCTAGGTTAACTAGCGGGCACTTGGACTATCTAGGTTAACTAGCGGGCACTTGGACTATCTAGGTTAACTAGCGGGCCCTTGCACTATGTAGATTAACTAGCGGGCCCATGGATTATGTAGGTTTACTAGGGGGCACTTGGACTATCTAGGTTAACTAGCGGGCACTTGGACTATGTAGTTTCCCTAGCGGACATTTGGACTATTTAGGTTACGTAGCAGGCACTTGGACTATGTAGGTTATCTAGCGGGCACTTGGACTATCTAGGTTACCTAGCAGGCACTTTGACTATCTAGGTTAACTAACGGGCACTTGGACTATGTAGGGCAACTAGCGGGCACTTGGACTGTCTAGGTTACCTAACGGGCACTTGGATTATCTAGGTTAACGAACGGGCACTTGGACTATGTAGGTTACCTAGCCACCACTTGGACTATCTAGGTTAGCTAACAGGCACTTGGACTATCTAGGTTCCCTAGCGGGCACTTGTACTATCTAGGTTACCTAGCTGGCACTTGGACTATGTAGGTCAACTAGCGGGCCCTTTGACTATCTAGGTTAGCTAACGGGCACATGGACTATGTATGTTCCAGAGTGGGCACTTGTATTATGTAGGTTGCCTAGCGGACATTTAGACTATGTAGGTTTCCTTGCGGGCATTTGGACTATGTAGGTTACCAGCGGGCACTTGGACAATCTAGGTTAACGAACGTGCACTTGGACTATGTAGGTAACCTAGCGGGCACTTGGACTGTCTAGGTTACCTAACGGGCACTTGGATTATCTAGGTTAACGTACGGGCACTTGGACTATGTAGGTTACCTAGCCACCACTTGGACTATCTAGGTTAGATAACAGGCACTTGGACTATCTAGGTTCCCTAGCGGGCACTTGTACTATCTAGGTTACCTAGCTGGCACTTGCACTATTTAGGTCAACTAGCGGGCCCTTGGACTATCTAGGTTAGCTAACGGGCACTTGGACTATGTATGTTCCAGAGTGGGCACTTGGTTATGTAGGTTGCCTAGCGGACATTCAGACTATGTAGGTTTCCTTGCGGGCATTTGGACTATAGGTTACCAGCGGGCACTTGGACAATCTAGGTTAACGAATGTGCACTTGGACTATGTAGGTAACATAGCGGGCACTTGGACTGTCTAGGTTACCTAGTGGGCACTTGGACTATGTACGTTCCCTAGCGGGCACTTGGGCTATCTACGTTACCTAGCGGGCACTTGGACAATGTAAGTTAACGAACGGGCACTTGGACTATGTAGGTTAACTAGCGGACACTTCGACTATCTAGGTTAGCTAACGGGCAATTGGACTATCTAGGTTACCTAGCGGGCACTTGGACTATGTAGGTTCCCTAGCGGGCACTTGGACTATTTAGGTTACCTAGCAGGCACTTTGACTATCTAAGTTAACTAACGGGCACTTGGACTATGTAGGTTGCCTAGCGAGCACTTGGAGTATGTAGGTTCCCTAGTGGGCAATTGGACTATGTAGGTTCCCTATTGGGTACTTGGACTATCTAGGTTAACTAGCGGGCAATTGGACTGTCTAGGTTACCTAGTGGGCACTTGGAGTATGTACGTTCCCTAGCGGGCACTTGGGCTTTCTACGTTACCTAGCGGGCACTTGGACTATGTAGGTTAACGAACGGTTACTTGGACTATGTAGGTTAACGAACGGGCACTTGGATTATGTAGTTTACCTAGCAAGTACTTGGACTATGTAGGTTAACTAGCGGGCACTTGGACTATCTAGGTTACCTACGGGCACTTGGACTATGTACCTTCCCTAGAGGGCACTTGGGCTATCTACGTTACCTAGCGGGCACTTGGACTATGTAGGTTAACGAACGGGCACTTGGACTATGTAGGTAACCTAGTGGTCACTTGGACTATGTAGGTTATCTAGGGGACACTTGGACTATCTAGGTTACCTAGCAGGCACTTTGACTATCTAGGTTAACTAACGGGCACTTGGACTATGTAGAGTAACTAGGGGGCACTTGAACTGTCTAGGTTACCTAACGGGCATTTGGATTATCTAGGTTAACGAACGTGCACTTGGACTATGTAGGTAACCTAGCGGGCACTTGGACTGTCTAGGTTACCTAGCGGGCACTTGCACTATCTAGGTTAACGAACGGGCACTTGGACTATGTAGGTTAACTAGCGGACACTTCGACTATCTAGGTTAGCTAACGGGCAATTGGACAATCTAGGTTAACTAACGGGCACTTGGACTATGTATGTTGCCTAGCGAGCACTTGGACTATGTAGGTTCCCTAGAGGGCACTTGGACTATGTAGGTTCCCTATCGGGTACTTGGACTGTCTAGGTTAACTAGGGGGCAATTGGACTGTCTAGGTTACCTAGTGGGCACTTGGACTATGTACGTTCCCTAGCGTGCACTTGGGATATCTACGTTACCTAGCGGGCACTTGGACAATGTAAGTTAACGAACGGGCACTTGGACTATGTAGGTTAACTAGCGGACACTTGGACTATCTAGGATAGCTAACGGGCAATTGGACTATCAAGGTTACCTAACGGGCACTTGGACTATGAAGGTTACCTAGCGGGCACTTGGACTATCTAGGTTACCTAGCAGGGACTTTGACTATCTAGGTTAACTAACGGGAACTTGGACTATGTAGGTTGACTAGCGAGCACCTGGACTATGTAGGTTCCCAAGCGAGTGCTTGGACTATGTAGATTCCCTAGAGGTACTTGGACTGTCTAGGTTAACTAGCGGGCAATTGGACTGTCTAGGTTACCTAGTGGGCACTTGGACTATGTAGTTTACCTAGCAGGCACTTGGACTATGGAGGTTTACTACCAGGCACTTAGACTATCCAGGTTACCTAGCGGGCACTTGGACTATGTACGTTCCCTAGCGGGCACTTGGGCTATCTACGTTACCAAGCGGGCACTTGGACTATGTAGGTTAACGAACGTGCACTTGGACTATGTAGGTAACCTAGCGGGCACTTGGAATGTCTAGGTTACCTAGCCGGCACTTGGACTTTCCAGGTTAACGAACGGGCACTTGGACTATGTAGGTTAACTAGCGGACACTTCGACTATCTAGGTTAGCTAACGGGCAATTGGACTATCTAGGTTACCTAGCGGGCACTTGGACTATGTAGGTTCCCTAGCGGGCACTTGGACTATTTAGGTTACCTAGCAGGCACTTTGACTATCTAGGTTAACTAACGGGCACTTGGACTATGTAGGTTGCCTAGCGAGCACTTGGAGTATGTAGGTTCCCTAGCGGGCAATTGGACTATGTAGGTTCCCTATTGGGTACTTGGACTGTCTAGGTTAACTAGTGGGCAATTGGACTGTCTAGGTTACCTAGTGGGCACTTGGAGTATGTACGTTTCCTAGCGGGCACTTGGGCTTTCTACGTTACCTAGCGGGCACTTGGACTATGTAGGTTAACGAACGGGTACTTGGACTATGTAGGTTAACGAACGGGCACTTGGATTATGTAGTTTACCTAGCAGGTACTTGGACTATGTAGGTTAACTAGCGGGCACTTGGACTATCTAGGTTACCTACGGGCACTTGGACTATATACCTTCCCTAGAGGGCACTTGGGCTATCTACTTTACCTAGCGGGCACTTGGACTATGTAGGTTAACGAACGGGCACTTGGACTATGTAGGTAACCTAGTGGTCACTTGGACTATGTAGGTTATCTAGCGGACACTTGGACTACCTATGTTACCTAGCAGGCACTTTGACGATCTAGGTTAACTAACGGGCACTTGGACTATGTAGGGTAACTAGGGGCACTTGAACTGTCTAGGTTACCTAACGGGCACTTGGATTATCAAGGTTAACGAACGTGCACTTGGACCATGTAGGTAACTTAGCGGGCACTTGGACTGTCTAGGTTACCTAGCGGGCACTTGGACTATCTAGGTTAACATACGGGCACTTGGACTATGTAGGTTAACTAGCGGACACTTCGACTATCTAGGTTAGCTAACGGGCAATTGGACAATCTAGGTTAACTAACGGGCACTTGGACTATGTAGGTTGCCTAGCGAGCACTTGGACTATGTAGGTTCCCTAGAGGGCACTTGGTCTATGTAGGTTCCCTATCGGGTACTTGGACTGTCTAGGTTAACTAGGGGGCAATTGGACTGTCTAGGTTACCTAGTGGGCACTTGGACTATGTACGTTCCCTAGCGGGCACTTGGGATATCTACGTTACCTAGCGGGCACTTGGACAATGTAAGTTAACGAACGGGCACTTGGACTATGTAGGTTAACTAGCGGACACTTGGACTATCTAAGATAGCTAACGGGCAATTGGACTATCAAGGTTACCTAACGGGCACTTGGACTATGAAGGTTACCTAGCAGGCACTTGGACTATCTAGGTTACCTAGCAGGGACTTTGACTATCTAGGTTAACTAACGGGAACTTGGACTATGTAGGTTGCCTAGCGAGCACCTGGACTATGTAGGTTCCCAAGCGGGCGCTTGGACTATGTAGATTCCCTAGCGGTACTTGGACTGTCTAGGTTAACTAGCGGGCAATTGGACTGTCTAGGTTACCTAGTGGGCACTTGGACTATGTGGTATACCTAGCAGGCACTTGGACTATGTAGGTTTACTACCAGGCACTTAGACTATCCAGGTTACCTAGCGGGCACTTGGACTATGTACGTTCCCTAGCGGGCACTTGGGCTATCTACGTTACCTAGCGGACACTTGGACTATGTAGGTTAACGAATGGGCACTTGGACTATGTAGGTAACCTAGTGGTCACTTGGACTGTCTAGGTTACCTAGCGGGCACTTGGACTATGTAGGTTAACTAGCGGGCACTTGGACTATCTAGGTTAACTAGCGGGCACTTGGACTACCTAGGCTAACTAGCGGGCACTTGGACTATCTAGGTTAACTAGCGGGCCCTTGCACTATGTAGGTTAACTAGCGGGCCCATGGATTATGTAGGTTTACTAGGGGGCACTTGGACTATCTAGGTTAACTAGCGGGCACTTGGACTATGTAGTTTCCCTAGCGGACATTTGGACTATTTAGGTTACGTAGCGGGCACTTGGACTATGTAGGTTATCTAGCAGGCACTTGGACTATCTAGGTTACCTAGCAGGCACTTTGACTATCTACGTTAACTAACGGGCACTTGGACTATGTAGGGCAACTAGCGGGCACTTGGACTGTCTAGGTTACCTAACGGGCACTTGGATTATCTAGGTTAACGAACGGGCACTTGGACTATGTAGGTTACCTAGCCACCACTTGGACTATCTAGGTTCCTAGCGGACACTTGTACTATCTAGGTTACCTAGCTGGCACTTGGACTATGTAGGTCAAGTAGCGGGCCCTTTGACAATCTAGGTTAGCTAACGGGCACTTGGACTATGTATGTTCCAGAGTGGGCACTTGGATTATGTAGGTTGCCTAGCGGACATTTAGACTATGTAGGTTTCCTTGCGGGCATTTGGACTATGTAGGTTACCAGCGGGCACTTGGACAATCTAGGTTAACGAACGTGCACTTGGACTATGTAGGTTACCTAGCCACCACTTGGACTATCTAGGTTAGCTAACAGGCACTTGGACTATCTAGGTTCCCTAGCGGGCACTTGTACTATCTAGGTTACCTAGCTGGCACTTGGACTATGTAGGTCAACTAGCGGGCCCTTTGAATATCTAGGTTAGCTAACGGGCACTTGGACTATGTATGTTCCAGAGTGGGCACTTGGATTATGTAGGTTGCCTAGCGGACATTTAGACTATGTAGGTTTCCTTGCGGGCATTTGGACTATGTAGGTTACCAGCGGGCACTTGGACAATCTAGGTTAACGAACGTGCACTTGGACAATGTAGGTAACCTAGCGGGCACTTGGACTGTCTAGGTTACCTAACGGGCACTTGGATTATCTAGGTTAACGAACGGGCACTTGGACTATGTAGGTTACCTAGCCACCACTTGGACTATCTAGGTTAGCTAACAGGCACTTGGACTATCTAGGTTCCCTAGCGGGCACTTGTACTATCTAGGTTACCTAGCTGGCACTTGGACTATTTAGGTCAACTAGCGGGC